>NC_064899.1:20849480-21156480 GCF_929443795.1 Astur gentilis | reverse complement strand
TTATCCCTTGATATCCTCTTTCCCTAACATCATTTGGACACAGAGACCTGGATGCCGGCTGTGGGCCCAGGCAGGCAGTAAGAAAGAGGGTTTGGAAAAACCAGTGTAATCTGTGTGTGCTCACCGCTGGGACAGCTCCCATTGCTGGAGTTAATGGAGGCGGCAGCTCCAGTCCGGGGCCGGGCTTCTCCCCAACTCACTTTCCTTCTCAATTCAGCTGAAACAGTGCAACTGGAAATCTGGGGGTATGCTGGGATCAGCCTGAAGCACTCCTCCAGCCGATGCAAGAGACTTCCACAGCGGATAGATAAACTTGCTTCTGTTTGACATTGCACAGCACTTAGGGTAAGGTCGTTAACTTTTTCAGGCTGTAATTTCTTTCATTTTCTGGAAGTCTCAAGTCCCTGAGCTTTGCTCAAGACCCAGAATCTAATGTCTTTGTCTGTTTTCTCCCTGACAAGTCTCGGAGATATTAAAAATCAAAAGAAGACTCTAAGGAGCAAATAAAGCCTCTTTAAAGTACTATTTCACTTTTGTGTTAACTCACAGAAGCTTTTTGCTCTCTCTGCCTGGCCCCAGTCAGATCTTGCATAAAAGGGAAAAAATGCACTTAAAAGTGCTGTTTCCTTTCCACTTCCCCCTGCGCTTCAAATCATTAGTCTTTCTGCATTTCTCTTTTATTCCCAGACTGGCTTGTGCCGAATCAGATTATAATACATTAAACCGCCAAGAAACACAAAGCTCTCCAAAGTGCTCTTTGGGGTCTCCGTACATGTCTTCTCTCGCTCTTTCCTGCAATAATTACTGCCATCTCAGGGTCAGCTCCTGTGTGCAGGTCCCACTCAGGCACGCTCAGCCTCACCTCCCATCGCTGCAAAATGAATTCAGGATGGGGCTTGCCTGCGTATCGCCTGTGCTTTCATGTGCAGAAGCAAGGGAATTGCCTTGCCTGCAAGGATGCCCTGCCCTACTTTTCCAGGTTCGGTCCCCTTTTGCAGAAAGAGGCTTCTGCAGCTTCTTTAGAGAAATATGGATAGTGGCCTTCCAAGCAACTTCTCTGGACATATCTTAATTCCCTCTACTAAAGGCAGGGCTGTCAAATCGCAGTCCTGGCCTGATTGACACCTATGCCGAGGCTCCCCTGATTTCAGCCCCTGTGCAGTCTTGAGTGAATACAGCCAGTGCTGGGAGCAGTTCAACAGTATTTGTGTTTTCAGAAGGAAACACTGCCCTTAGCTTGGCCTTTACTCTGAGCAGGAAGAAGGCTGTATAGGGCTATCACCACTGGAAAGAACAGCCTCATCCGAAGGCAGCACAGTGCGTAGAGTTGAAGATAAGGCTGTTGCCAACCACATCAACGTCAGTCAGAAAGCACACAGAGATAATTCACAGCAAGGCACTACCCTGAGTGTGGTTTGACTCATTACTCACAAGTTACTGGAGAGCAGTAGCTCTGGTCTTCCCAAGTAGTACTTCTAGCTCTCCATAGGAGGGACATGAGGAGCTCCGGGAGGGACTCAAGGGTGCAAACAGCCCTGATCTGCAGTGGTTAGGGCTGCTGTATCAGGCGGCTGCTAAAGCCCCTGCGAAATCTGCTGCTGCTGAGGAGGCCAAGTGAAAGAGGAACGATCCACAGCCCTGGGTGAGCTCTGCAGCTGGAAGCACCTGGGTACCACTTCTGCCCACTCAATGCCATATGGCTCAGCATACAATAGTGTTTCTTAAGCAAATAAGTCATAACAAGTTCTGCAGAAAATTTATTACTGGGGGAAAAAAAAAAAAAGAGAGAGAGCAACCTGAACACTTGACATCCAAAGAAACATCAATGTGCACTGAAGCCATGCTAGCAGCATTTTTTGGCATCTGCAGGGGCAGAATGCACCAAAATCCTTGGTGTTATCAAAATTGGCCATGCGCTTTTTGGTCAGGCCCTACTCCCAGAATAAATTTGCAAGGAAAGGAAAATATTTGTCTTTAAGCTACCAGCACTGTCCCTTTCTTTCTTCTGGAGAAGGTGAGCCTACCTTTCTTCTGAGAGTGTATGGATAGCAACGGTGAACTAAGAGGCACATGCTTCTACTACAGCTTTGTTAGCAAACTTGAATACCCTCCTGAAGCGCTACTCTCCTCCCAGTCCTGATCTCTTCTTCTGAAATGAAGCCTGCTCTCACATTTTTGTGGTGGTTTAATAATGTGGAAAAATGGGTCTATGATGGAAAGAGGGAAGTTTAAAATCCATTTCTGCTCTTGCCCTAAGCAGGAAATGAGCAGATAACCAGGCTTTCAGTTTGGGAGGTATCTAGCCTGCTGCAATGCCATGCCAATAAAGAAGCCTTTTTTCTATTTAAAGAAGTAATATAATAAAATATTGGTTCATTTCATTATAATAGCTAGGAAGGATTTGCTAGTTTCACAGCATAAATTTAGATTAATTTTTTAGATTTGACAACGTTATAAAAATTATATTGATTCTGAAATTATAATTTTAGATTGGTTCTGTCATTTTAGCCTATTAGCAGTCTTTAAATGAAGTGATCCAATGTTACAATCAATCTTATCTTCCATTATGCACTTCCTGGTGCTAAAAAGTGAGATCGATTCTAATTAACTACACTGGTTCAGTCATTTGGGTAGTTTGTTCAGAAAAAAAAAGTTACTGCCCTAATATCACTAAACAATTTATTATACATTTATGTACTGAATTTATATCCAGAATGAATGTCACTCCTATGGTAAAAACAATACAGTTGCAGCTCTCTAAAATATTAGGATGGCAACAGTAGTGATATTGCTTTAGCCAGTGCAGCATATGAAATATTTTCAGTGTCCACTTGAGCTTTAAGCAGCAAAGCAGGGTCAGCAAAAAATACTTCCTCTGCAGCACAGGCTATAAATCTATATGTACATTGAAAGCAACTTGGAAAATGGCATTTCCAACGTGCAGCTGTGGGCTACGAGTACAGGTTTAAATTCTGCCTAAGAAGCCATGATGCTGAAAATAATGCTATGAAGCAAGCTGATGTGATTTAAATATGAATCAGCTCAAACTTACTTATTTCTTCCTGCACTTCCTAGCTTCAGCTTGCACTGATGTGCTGAGACTCCAGGGTCTGCTGGCAGAGACCTTAACACCCACCTCGCTCTGTGTCAGTGTCAAACTCTGTAGACCGCTGGCCTTCAAATGAACTGCAGATGGTGTCATAGGTGCAAGGCAGTGGGGGACCAATGTACTGTGATCCTACCTGAAATGAACCTGGAAGTCTGATGAATGCCTGGAGAGAAAGGTGGAAGCCAGAAAGGTCTGCACCCCCAATTTTAAAACAAAGACAGCAAAGGCTGACCTCAGATAAAATTTGAGGGAAATTTTACGTTGCTTGAATTTTATTCCTTAGTCTGCTTAAATTATTCTTTTAAGTCAAACAAACACTATTACCTCAAGTACCAATCTGTTACTTTTCTCATCTATAATGCTTGTGCCTGGAGTCCTTTCTAACTTATTCCTTGCTTTTTCCTGCTACAGCTTTAAGGAAATGGAGCATATACAGCTTCACCACTAAATCAGCTCATCTATCTGTCACTCAGTGCAACTTAGAAACGATCTGCAGTTCAAGGGATGCTACACTTGCTTTTCCAATCACTGCCACTGCATCCTTTTGTGTGGAGTAACGTGTTGGGGAATGAGTCAAGAATAAGAAATCTGAGCCTGGCATCCTGCTGCAGCATATTTCTTGACCTCCCTCTCTTCATACGCCCTCACACATGCTTTGTTCCTATCCTTCTAATGGCATCGTCTTACTAAGAAGCCAAATTGCTGAAAAGAACTGTGAAAGGGAGCAGCAGCTTTAAAATGCTTCACTTTTATTCTTGTTTCTTTGTTGCTTTTCTTTAAGATCTCGTCCTTGGGCATTCAATGGAAAAAAGATCTGAAAATTACTATGAGCCTCTGTATCTGTCCCCTTTGAGCTGAAAAAACATCTTGCCAAGGGGAAGAGAAGTCCTGCAGAGGTAGGGAAAACTGGATGGCAGGTGGACCGGCACTGTACTTTCCTGTAGGCCCTCAAGTATTGCTGCCAGTCATCATGAAACTTGACAATAATTCTTAGGAAGGGGAAATCTTAGAACCTCATTTCTTGATGGGCTCCTTCTATTCCTTCCCTGAACATGTCTCAGTACTGAAGATGTTCTGGCTCAAAAGATTGACTTTGGATCCTGTGGAAAACCACTGCAGAAAACGACCTTAGATGCTGCTGGAAACTTTTCCATGGGAATCTCCAGTTTAAAAACTGGTGGTTTGTTAGTTCAGTGACAGAAAATTGTTTTACAAGTAAAAGTCTTTATTTCACTGTTACTGCTATTGCACTTGCATTGCACACCATCATTAATTATTTGCCATCTTGTAAGAAGCCCTCCGGAGCCTGTCTCCACTGCCTCACACCTTGTGTAATCATTTACATCAGCGCAAAGCAAGTGCAAAACACTATCGCGTGGCTGCAAGCAGAGGTCTGACTCGGGCTGCGTTCCACCGCCCTCTTCCATAAGACAGAGCAGTGGAAGATGAGATTGAAAAGTTTCAAAGAGGGTCTGAGGGTACGGACACACACCATTCTTGTTTGGACAAGGCAAACAGCATTAGTTCACCTTTTTGCCTTTGACTGAAGGATGCCTTCTTGTAGGTCGGTTGGCAGGGAAATCTCATTACGCCTGCAAAGCAGCATTAGCGTTCGGTGCCACGCAAGGCAGGAGGAGACCCTGCTGTGGTTGAACACCAGCCGGGGGAGACTCAGGTGTGACTCCTCTTCTATTCAGGTCACCTATGATGATGACAAGCCAGACCCACGCTTGCAGCAGCAGAGCCTGCGCTGTTACGTACCTGCTGAGATGGTGGTGGGACGCAGAGCCTGGCCCCACTTGGCAGTCCCCTGAAGTTTCCTGAATCTCACCGCCAGCTGCACAAGGTGCTACAGACGTTTTGTCAGAATGTGAGGCTGTCACAGACAATAATGCGTGGGGGATGTACCCTGCCCACGGCCCTTTGTGGGGTGGCAGGGGTTCCCTGCTGCTACAGCCCTGGGGCGCTACTGGGGTGTGCTGGGTCCCCTTCCGTGCCCAGATTTCCTCCCAGTGGAGCAAGGCACCCCTCACCAGCTGGATTTCTAGGCACAAGGATGGTGTGCTGAGGTGGGCATCGCTAGCAGGGTTGTGGATGGGGAAAGGCCAGGTCTCGGGGCACCTGAAGGAGAAGATAGCTGGGGATGACGTGGAAGGAGACAACACCGCATGGTCAATGTCACCTGGAAAACAAAGGATGTGGGAGCAGGACGAGGTGAGAGATACCGCAAAAGAGAGGAGATGACATTTGTGCAGAAAAACTGCTTTTCCTTCTTTCCCATTTCACAGGCAGTGTGTCTATTAAATGTGGCTTTTGCTGCCAAAGGACTTGTCATATTACATTAGGTTTAGCAACTTCTGCTGTGGCAAAGTGTGCAGCGTCTCCCTTCACATAAAGAAAATATTTTCACAAGTCTGTTCAACCTGCTAACTGTGATTACAGACAGTTGGCCCCTGACATGACATCTATTGCTCCAGCTTCCAAGTAAGAGCCTCACAGCACTGCCCAGCCAGCTACCTGAAGAGCACATATGTGTGTGGAGACCTTAAACAAGTTTCTGCTAATGACTTCATTTTGTACCCTTTTAGTAGGTCTTTAGCAGCTTGATAGCAAAGATGCTACAGTAAAGTAGTAAAAATAAGAACTTAAAGATTATGTGCAAGCTAAGACTTAATGTTGCCAAACCTCCTCTTTCTATGCTCACCTTGAAATGTATATTATAATTTATTATATCCATTCTCTGCCACGAGTGCTCTTTGCATGGATATTTCTATACAGCTCAGCAATTTTAATCATAACTGGGAACGACTGGGGGGTGGGGGGAAGAGCTAAAAAAGTCATCGTCTACCTCCGCTTGTGAGACAACCTCACGCAGAGTGAAAAGGCAAGAGGGTGAGAAATGACACCAAAACTAGGGACAGCGCAACAGGGCAAGGTGTGCTGATGACAGCCACAAAGAAGAGGTTGGCCTAGCTGGGTCTCCACATCAAGGAGTCCAAGAGAAGACTGGCCAGAGAGAAGTTTGCCAAGAAATGAAAACAAATTAACCTTAAAAAACCCAAAGCAGAGTATATGAGCAAAGCATATACTTCCCTGTTCCCTGCAGGAGATGGTGATCATGGTCACAAAATCTACTGGAAACAACTGCCGAGAGACTGATTTCTCCATTGCTGCACCCAGTAACTGTTCAGGCTACTGCAAGACATACCTATCTGTTTTCCCAGCACTTGGGAAGACAGGAAGGATAACGGAGGCTTTGTCAGGACAAGAGAATGTCATCTGGCAATTGTTTGGTTATTGATTGTTATGTGAAGGGAGATGTGTTGTTTTAAATTGGATTTGCTATTTTAAATATTTTGTACGACTTGCAATCATTTAAAAATGTGTTAAATAGCCTGGCTTTTAGCCTTCACTTGCCTTTCCCGCACAAGACGTTTGTAGGGTCTGAATTCTTACATGACTTGGCCTATGCTGTCTTACTTTTTGGCAGGTCACTTTGCTCTATTCTTTTCCAAACAGAAATTAAGCTTTGGCCGAGGGAGAAGCAGAGCAGAATGCAGCCTGCTGCAACAGCTTGTAGTGAGTTGGAAAGAACTCTGTGTTATAGATGAGAGCTGAGCAAATACCCTTTTTTTTTTTTGTTAATTTCACTGTCTTATTTTTAAACTTGCATGTGCATCTGCCAGCAGCACTGCATCTTGTTATAATATTCCTATTAAGCAGGTGGATGTATCGTGAGCAGAGAGAATTTAGTTCCATTTCAGTTAAGGGTATGCTCTTTAGTGATAGTGATTAAGTTTCTTCCATTTCTTCTGTTGAATTGGGAATTAAACTGATTCTGCAGCATCAGTCTGAACAGCCTCCCTCAGAATTTTGTCTTTTATCATGGCATACAATTATTTACAAAAAGCCATATAAGATTCAATGGTGGGTCCTAATAATTTCTTTTCCCGGAGTTGTACCCCACCTTGACAATTAAACAACTCGTGCCCAGAAAGCATACATAAGAGCTGTGCAGCTCTATTCTGCCTTCCTTATTCGCTCTCTTATTTTTAAAAAATCATCCCCATCATTCTCTGCTTGTATTGACAACAGCTGAAGCGGGGCTGGATAAGCAACAAGAGGTGGGTGTCGATATGTAGAGATTGAGAGCTCGCGCTCTGAAACAAAACCATTTCCCCTTCTTCTTCTCTCCCCATGGTTCAATCCAAAGAAATCATCTCAGAGCCTCCCCTGATGCCAAGATCCTTTCCTGGAGATTTCTAATATGCTGCAGTAAGAACCGTTTCCCAAGACCCTCCATAAGTCCCCAGGGATTTTTCATGGTCCGGTCTTGGTTAAAATAAAAAGTGTATTCAGGGGGAATGACTAATCCCCTGCCTGAATGTGACATGCCTTTTGGAAAGTTTGTGATCTGGTACACTAACTCTCTGATTTGTTTGGCCATGTGAAAACCTTTTAAGCTGGCTCTGGAAATTCACCCCTGAAGCCTCTTCTGGGGCTTGTATTTTTTATTTTTCTCCCATTTCCTCAAATCTTTCCCTTGTTTCTAAAGAGTGCCATCGTCCGTTCCTGAGCCCTCAAATCCAATTACCAAACAATGTACAAATATATGGCTGAGCATGGTCTATGGGAACAGCTGCAAAATTGCTAATATTAGGTCTAATTTAGCTACAATAAATTAGCAAGTGTGTGGAAGCAAAATGATGACAGCATAATTATAACAAAAGTCGATGTGTTGAAGTATATGGATGACAATACATACTAATTTTAGCGAAAAAACGCACCAAATGAAATGCATGCAATGAACAGACGGGACTAATAGCTCAGACACATATACTTAATGTGACCAGTCAGTGTAAAAACAAAAAGATAGATGAAGCTGTTCAGAATCTAGTGCTAACAAGCAGTGTAGTCTGAAACCATTAACTGTCAGGGGTAATAACACTCAAAGTACTGAAGTGCAGTAAAACAGCAGCACTTTTCTCGGGATGATGTGCTGATGTACAAGCACACACCTGTGAAGAGGGTACTAAATCTATCCTTGCGTTTATTACTATGGAGGGAGGAAAAACAACACTAATAATGTAAAGTATAAACGAAAATAGCAGACAGCAGAGAGTGACATTTGCATGGTCCCAGTCAGCTTGTTAGCTGAAGTGGGTTTTAATTAGCTATTTTCCAGCAAGCAAACGAGCAAATTAGTGGCAGCCATAAACAAGCAGAGACAATCAGGCCCAAAGAAAAAAAAAAAAAAAGATCGGACCTTTTTCTGTGTGTTTTCCTTTTGGAAATACAATGCCTTCATGCTTCAGTTAAATATTTCTATTAACCAAAAGAATGTGGCAAAGCCCAGACCTTGGCAATGGTGTGAGTTCCCAAAGTGGCCCAAAACACGATGCTAACAGTACAGCAGGGACAAAAAGCCCCGCTCTGAAGAAACCTACGCCCTGCATCGAGGGCTAAACCGTGGGCCTCCTTGCGCAGAGCCTCAGGGCTTCGGCGTACCCCGGCTCCGGTGCGCGCTGCCCTCCCGCCGAGGTTGCCGACCGCTCCTCCGCTCTGGGGACCGCTGGGCTCCAGTGCCGTCCCTCAGCCCCGCTCTGGGTGTGGGACAGCAGGCGCTTCAAAAAGCGCAGCGCGGGGCGTAGGTGGGCTGCCGTCCACCTTCGCCTTTGCACTGTGACGGGCACGAGGTGAGTGACGGCCGTGTGGGGCCAAAGGGGTCCCCGAGACTGCCAGCTACTCCTGCTGCTGAGGGATATGGGTCTGCAAAGGCTGCAGGAGGGGAGAGCGGTGAGCAGCAGAGGACAACCACCGCTAAGAGAAGATGCCTATCTGTGTAGGACGCAGCCCTTGGCAGATAACACAGATTCAGGCAGTAATGAACAAACCTGCTTTTGGTGCTTCTTTCATTACCATAGTACTACTGGCTGCATAATGAAAACTGCCCCGCTGTTACAGTAACATGAACCGGGGATGAGGATCCTTCAGAGCTTGGTCAAGCAAGGCCCAAGGTTAAGCAATTCGCTGTAGTACTTTTGCTACGGAACTGATTATATTAATAATCAGCCGTAATGAAAAACATGGCAAGCTTATCCCTTGAGTCAGTCATGTTTACCCTCCTGTTCCTTCTGAATTTAAGAAATGCTGATGTTGTGAAGATAAGAAACCCAATACAGAGGACAGATCGCCTCGGCTGTTAGGCTTTATACCTGAAGGACTTAAGTACGTTCAGCATAAGATACAAGTGTGCAAAGTCAGGGGGCAGTAAACAACTACTAGAGGTATTTGCTGGGCAGGAGGGTTTGGTGGTTTGAGCACTAATCTAGACCTTGGGAAACTTGAGTTCATGTTTCACTCTATCGGAGACTTCTCCCATGACCGTGGGGGAGACAGACGGTCTGTCTGGGGATAAGTAGTACTTCTGCCTCAGGAGTTTTCTGCAAAATGCTCATTAAATACTGTGTAGGGCTCAGATATTGTGGAGAAGGGGCCAATTTGTTGGAAGGAAGGGAAAATGCCTAACAAAAATTAATCTTATTTATGCATCGCTATTGGTACATGTGGCACTAGAGAAAGACATTGCAGCAGGCTTTCAGTTGGTATAAATTATCAGAGAGCTGCAGGAGAACTCTCTTGCATCCCTGTCCTTGTCTTGTGCCAAGGGTATTACAGTCTAATTAATACAGATAACATGAGTGCAGACGCCTACCTGTTGGGCGCAGTTGGAATACTAACACAAGGGGAGGGCTGGGGGAAGGCTCTTGAAGAACGCTTATTTTATTTACTTCATTTGTTTAGTAATGTTTTGACGGTCAGAAAACCCTGGCAATGAGTAGAGCCCAAGAGGCAATTAGTAATGGGGCAGAAAATGTAATGAGCCAAAAAATGAATTAACTTGAGCAGAATAGGCGCAGACACAAGGGGCCAATGCTTTTTGCTAGTTTATAACCCCTGCCCCTCAACTGAATTCAGAAAAGTAGGAGGAGGTGTGATTTAACGTAGAAACAGCCCGCAGGACATTTTCTACCACACCCGGGGTAGCTCTTCGCCACGCAAAGCACCGGCAGACGCGGCTGCAGGCAGGCAGCCTGTATCAGCTCTTGCCTAAAGCGAGCCTCTCCCCGTAAAGTTCCCTGCCATCACCACCACTGCTGCAGAGGGCAGAGCACCGAGAGAAGCGGCGCCCGGCAGATCGCTGCCGTGCCCAGGAAGAGGAGGCAGCCGCGGTACCCCGACAGACACGAGCTCCCAGCATTGCCCCCGCCAAGCGAGCGGGGCCGGCAACAGCAGGAGTGGGGTTTGTGCACTACAACGAGCCGTCTTTGGCTGATATTTTGCTCTCTTTGCCTCTTTTGAGTTTCTTTTGGTCCTCTGTTGTTTTTTTCCTTTGATGGCTTTCAGGTTTTGCCATTAGCAAACATACATGCTTTGAATTAGGATTTGGTCTTTTGTTCTGAGCCATGGGCTGATATTGTTTTCAGCTTATACAAAATCATAAGCTCTTTCACCAATTCAAACTGTTTACGCATTTTTTTATAATAAACTTGTTTCTCTGTCTCTGACAGCTGTACGTGAACACCAGAGGGGAGAAAAAAATAGGCAATTGCTCTTGCAGGCACACACGTATGGTAACTATCTAGCATTCACACGAGGATGCAAGAGGTAACTATCACCCAAATTGTCACTCTGGCCATCATGTTAGCCATTAGAATCAAAGATAATGATTCCTAGTTTAGGGAGCTGCTTGACTGAATCACAGAAAAACACAACTGCCCCCAAGTGTGTGCTAGGATGATTTTCAACGCATGCTGCAGTTCTGCAATGCTCAGTCCTATACAGCCCATAGGCTTTGTCCTGAGGGAGTTAATTCCAGCAAAAAACCTAAAGTTGTTATGTGGAGCTCAGGAAGGGAAACTTTGAGGAGAAAAAACCCAAATATGTTCACATCATTTTAATTCTCTTCTTGCATGGATAGTTCAATGCCAAATGAAAGCACAGGAAAGCCACAAAGCACATACACACTTCAACGCTGCTCCTTTCTTCCTGGGTCATACCCAATGCTATTTCATCATGGCTAGGGGACTTTGGGGGAAGTGGGAGCAGAAGGGAAAAAAGAAAGATGATCTTTAAAAGAACAGAACTGTTGAAAATTCAGAGTAAAGGAGTCAATTCATAGCTTTATCAGCATATGGCAAGTGGAAAAGCAAGATATTCCTCTTCAAAGAGGAAAGTCCCCAAATGAATAAAGGTTAAGATAAAGGGGCATAATTTCTGCCTGGCTCTGTGCAGCTCACAGCTGCTCTGACATTGGCTGGATCTTTGGTCTTTTTCGGGTGAAGTATCACTGAGCATAGGAAAGTCATGACCAGCTCCCTGAGCATCCCAGTGGAAAAAAGCAAGGGGTCTAATCCAAACCCTTGACACGTTATATCAACAACTGTAAATCTTTGCCTCAGCTCCTGCCAGCCTCAGAAGTTAAACGGACAGCACTGTTCATTCCTTATGCCTACACTACTCCATTGCTTTTAGTGAAGTTGCAGGTTGTAATTGAAAGTCTGGTAAGGATCCCTTTTTCACTGAGTGATGTTACTATCTTCCTTGCTGGAAATCTTTTAGCCTTGTAATAGCTTTTTTTTAAAGGACAGCCTGATCTACTCTCCAAAATCTTCTGCAGAAAATAACTTGCATTCATAACACAAGAATGAAGTTGAAATCCAAGGCCCTCCCCAGCAATATCTCACTCACCTCAGGACATGTCCTGACGATCCCTCCGTGTGACGACGCTTCAGCAGCAGCAGGAGGAACAGCTTTCAGCAAGGCCCCTGACAGATCAGAGACAAGAAGCCTTCAGCAGACCAGGGAGATCAGGCAAGCAGGAGACAAACAGCTCGGCATTCAGCCCCGCACAGGTCCAACCTCCGTGCAGTGGTTGGGTTACCCCCAATCCGGGCACCGAAGCAAATTAGACCAGTAAAACCTGTTCTCTTTGGCTTCTCTGCCTAAACCATCCCATATAAAGAATGAAGATTAAATGAGAAGGCGAGCTCTGCTCACAGTTCACCCCCACTAAAGAGTTACTGCTGGTCTCTGGGGTCTTGTCTAAACACAGTGGTGAGACCCTCGAGTTTTCATTACCGCACACATGCATCAGTGCCCACAGCAAAACTGTATTACTTCTTTTTGTCTCCCTGTCTCTCTCACTCCTTCACTTGCAATCCTCTTCTTCAAAGTTAGTTCTGCCATCATTACTCGCATTGAGTGTATATTAGACACTAGGCTCTCAGGAGTTAATGAAAGGGCTCAGCAAAGGCAGAAGACGACAACACAGGGGTCAGGATGGCAGAACTGGATGCTAAATAGGAGCTTCTTTATGACTGGACTTTGGAGACATAAATCTACCTTCAGTTCTCATCGATTTCAGAAAGTGCTTCAAGAAATGAAGTCTTCTGACATTACTTTTTTCCTCCGGATTGCTGCGAGAGAATGCCCGGTGGACAAAAATAAATTAAACAAACTAATATACAGAGGTAAGGTCACAGCATAGCTGGGTCGTACCTAGCTTTGCTGGGTCAGCATGGTCCAAAAGGTCAAGCTGTGGTCTCTCTGGTGTTGGTTTAGTTAAAGGAAACAGCCATTTGGTGTCTGCCACAATGACAAAGAAATTGCCATTTTGGAATATGTAGTCCTTTCAATAAGGGCTGTTTTTTAGCTATCTCTGTAATATTTTTAACAGAGTCGCTGTTTCGCGATTAATTTCCCTTATGACAAGGCAGAAGATGTATTTCTGTTGGAACTGAACTGTGGCCAGGCTGATTGGCTAGAAATGAAAGCACCTGGCTTTCTGCTTTGCTTATAGTTGGGAAGAGTTAATCCAGTCACACATTTTCATAGGACATAGACCAGACTGAACAAGTGTCTCTCCTTTCCCTTCCTGGTGGCACCCCTTCTGAGAAAAAGGGGAAAGAGCCATATTTCTAAATACAGGTGTTTCCCACCGGGTAATGGAGAGGAACTGCACATCTCCCCCTGTATCTTCTCCTCCTCTCTGACTGTTTTCCCTCTTCAACAGGAAAAGGGGAGTCATTTCAGGCATCTTACAGGAAAGCGGGGAGGATGCCTCAGGCTGCTATTTTGTAAATGAAAAACGGAACCCAGATATGAACTTAGGATCAGACTGCAGTCGTAATAAAACTACTCCCTGCATATGTGATTATTGGTAGCAGTGGGAATATGAGAAATTCATAGGCTGAGGCACAATGAGCTCCCTGAAAGTCTCAACGTTCTTCTGTAATTTAAATAGATTAAGGGTGCAAATCCCCCAGGATGTAATCTCACAAGTACATTTTCCTGGCACTTCATTCTTAGCCAAGAAGTGCTTCCCAGAGGTGTCTTTTTCCCTCCCCGTATTTCCATCCTTCAGCATCTAGTTCCAGCAGCAAGCATGGAGCATGGGAAGAACTGGGCAAAACCAGAAAATGTCTTCTTTTGAAACTGAATGATCCTTTTTGGATCTCAAAGATTGGGTCTAGCTGTATCCTGGGGAAAATTCTTGACACTCCTTGTAATTATTTAGTCCAGTCAGTTCATTTTTAATGCTTATTTCTATTTCCTTTAAGCCTTTATTGCAGAAAATATGCTCATAGTTTTCTTGGGATCCAGGTATAACAGTGATTTCCTCATAAAAGATATATTACACCAAAAGGGAGATAGCTTCTTTTTTTCAAAGACTAATATAATTAAAAGAGGTTCATGAAGAATAAATGGGATATAGGCACAGAAGCACTTTTTTTGCATTGCAAATACAGAAGATCAGATTCCAAACCACTGAATATGATATAAACATAGCCTTTTACAGATTAAAGTTAATGGAAATACCACTGTTGACTTCGTTTGGGTTTGGATCACCCAAATGGATCATTATACATACATATCCAAAGCAAAGATTCTGACATAAGCACAAAGGCTAGCCACAAGAACCAGAAGTCTAGAATCTGGAAAACAAATAAGCCACTCACATAAAAGTATTCAATGATTTTTCATGCTGCAAATATTTTCAGTGATGACTTTTCTTAAGTTTTCAGATGATCTATGTATTCCCTAGGTCTCATCTGCTTTTCTGTCGTGGCCTTAATTTTATTCAAATGCAGCACACAGAATAGAAACATTACCTTTTTTTTTTGGCTTGATTATACCATTATATAACAGACCAAAACTCATGAAAATGGGAAATGCAGAAGAAAATCCAGACCACAAAAAAGCATATGTGCAAGAATGATAAAAAAAATCAATTGCTAAAATTACTTTCTTGATATTAGCTTTTGGGCAGCAGCGTGTAAATAGAAGAAAAGTCTCGTTCTAATTCTTATCTGAAGATAAAAATGCCTAAATTCTTTGGATTTGCAAAGCTGTGTTGGCATCTTGTGAACTGAGGTTTGCACAGAGCCAGGCAAGTCCATTCTCTGAAATTCTACCATTAATATTTCCTCTCCCTCTGGTTAAGGATAAGGGATGACCAAAAAAACCCAACCCACTTTGAGAAAACTTCGATGGTGTTCCTGCATGAGAAGTTCTTGGAAAGGTGTTTCCTCACCACCTCCCCTGCTGCAGCCCAGTCTTCATCATGGCTTTGCCTGGTGTTCCTGTAAATGCTGAGCACTCTCTTGCCCTCTGCACTGCTGCAGATCACCAGCAGCAATGCTCCTGGAGCTAAGCACAGATCCAAACAGCGTCAGCACCGCTGAAGCACATTGCAGGTTTCTTTATCTGTCTCCTTTTATTATTTTTTTTTCCTTACACGTTCCTTGGCTTTCCTATGACATAGCAATGTGATAGAAAATGTGCATATCGGATAAAAATCCAGAGTAAAGTGAGGCATAAGATTTTAGAAGGAAGTTTTCCACTAAATTAATAGTCTTCTGCTGTGATAAACATTCCTGCTATGCTGTGTTGATGATGATTAAGAGAGGACTCGACACCAAAACAAACAAGATATAAGAACAGTACTTATTGTCCTTCTCTCAGCATATTTTTCTCTAAGCTCTTTCCATAGTAGAAAATAAATTGTTTTTCAAGACTTAGGTATTTCCAGTTGTGGAATCAAAAACGATATTAATCAAATTACTGAGAAATATTGACAATAATTTCTGAAGATACAGGAATTGTCAAGCTATGACTAAAAGGCAAGAAAGGGTTTCTTGCCTAACAGCAGAGCATGAAGACACAGACACTTCTTTTGAAGGACAGTGTGAAAATTCAGTCAAGCCTCCACGCAGCTCCAAATTGGTGCAAAACAAAGTACACAATCAAGATTTTCTAGGGAAGGGTTTCAGAAAGAGCTGGAAAAAGAATCATCCTTCTGGAACAGGGATAACTGGCTTTCTGAAGTAGTCTAAAGACAGAGATTGATTCACATCCCAAGGCAGTGCACCTGGACAAATGTAATTTCCTGGACGTTAACAGTTAATAACGCCATGACTAGCATGGTAGCGGCAGATCACATCTGGCCATACCGGAGTAGCTGTGAGATAGAAGTGACAGGCTTTCAGAGTAAAATGTTTCATTGATATTGTATAAACTGGAGCTAAGAGATGCTGTAAAACAAAAGGCCTTAACTGCTGCTAGA
Organism: Astur gentilis; assembly: GCF_929443795.1. NCBI lineage: Eukaryota > Metazoa > Chordata > Aves > Accipitriformes > Accipitridae > Astur > Astur gentilis. The sequence continues at coordinate 21,140,743 of NC_064899.1, read as the reverse complement.
CAAAGCTGATGAAAGTGGGAGCACCATTTGAACTGCACCCTCAAGACACCTGGCCTCCTCCAGGATTCCTTAGACCTACAAAGAGTTCTGATGTCAATTTATTTCCTTTTATATTGTTTTGATCTCTCCTCATTTTTGCATTGAATCCCATTTTGAGACACTCTTCCTGTCTTAGCCTGTGTCTGGAATAATTCTCTGTAATTTTCACTCAGAAACAGGGAAACTAATTTCTTGCCTCCGGTAAGAGGCGGATGCTGCGCAAAAGCTGTGTGACCCTGAGCACTCAGCCAAAGGCAACACCCACAGAGGTAACGATGAAGGAAAAAATCTCAGGATCACTCAGGGAGACAAGAACATGGGGACAACGGTTACTTCAACCTTTTTCCCTGTTTAAACAGCTGAAGGGACAATGCTTAACACACTTAGGCCAGAAGGGACCTGAACGCTCATGTGGCCTGACTTTCCATGTAACACAGGCTAAAGAGAAGCATCCGTCAGATGCTACATCTACCCCAGAAACCTGTTCTGAAGCAAGAGAAACTTAGCTGGAGTGGTGAAACCCCTACCCAAGCACAGCAAAGTAGTTTTACCAGAGAACTGCAAGCCAGAAAGAAGGAGAAAAGCTGGGTTTCCCCCCAATTCAGACCTCTCCTCTTTATCCAGTTTCCCAGGTTCCTTGGGAGCTTATGTAGGAATCAAAAGGTTTCTCCCAGCTCAGATGTCTTTGGCATTAATGCAACACATTAGTTGGATGACAGGAAAAAAAAGTCTCTTTCCAAATTCTGAGTTTTGTGTTCTCATCAAGACACCCTTTCTTCTGCCACCCTCTCCCGCTTGCCACGTCCCAGCCCTGAAGCAAACATTTGTTTCCCTTGCCAGAAAACTCCTTGTCAATCAACGCCAGATCCCTTCCAGACTCTCAGCCCACCTCAGAGTCACACAAAGGAGCATCCAGGGTTGTGCAAGCCATGCTCACTGCTCCCATCTGGTCAACTCCATCCCGTCCCAGAGCAGCTGAAGGCAGCTAGGGAGGCCCCAGCGCAGCTTTGAATTCAGTTTCACCTAAGTCTTAAAATTGGTTTCTGCTTTAAATGTATACCTGATTCAGTGGGAGAGCTGCTGCATTTGTGTTTCCCAAAAGCTCTGGTTTCTTATGCACAAGTTGCTTTACTGTTCATGGGTCTTGTTCCTCCCTCCTCAGAGAAGACAAACTGGCACCAGATCTCTGAGGATGCCTCACCTGACACCCTTTAGGAAAACTGTCACATCAGAGGCCACTTTGCTTTCCAGTCCTGGCTTCCCTGCCTGCACATACACACACAAAAGACAGGAACAAAACACTTAAGATTTCAAATCACTGACACAAATGTTCTTAACACAGACAGTCCTGTGAGCCACAAATATTCCCAGATGCCTTTGCTTTGAATCAAACACTTTCATCCTTAGAAACTTCTAGTGGTGCCTTAATTCTGGAATAACGCAAACTGCCATTCCCAGAGTATTCAGGGTTTGGGACCTAGCCCATCCTTCCCAACAAAGACAACAAGGAAGCCGCTAGAATACTTGTGTGATGCTTTTTCCCTTCTTTTTTTTTTTTTTTTTCCTGTGATAAAAGAGATAACCTGGGAGTTAACAGGAACTGGGGTTGATCCAACAGGCAAAACACGACCACGTATTTGTCATAGCTGTCGTGTTACACTTCCCACATGCATATTATTGCTCCACTCACCACGCTTTACATTGGTAGGGGAGCAAAACTATTGTCCCACCATGGTGTTATTGGTTTCAGCAGCATAAGCTGAGCTTTTCATTTCAAGAAGAAATGATCCATGAATCCATCCCATTTGTCTTTGGATTGGATGGGAGCATGTCTCTTTCCCCAGCAAAAGAAAAATGGTCACTATCCTCATTTTTCACTACTTCTATTGTTGATTGTCTCCTTGCTGGGGAAAGAAAGGGATAGATCCTCTTCTGCAAAATAAGAAATGACCCAGCGTTAGAAGGAGTTAATCCAGGCGTAAAACCTTAATTGCTAGAGTTTCCTTTATCACTACTTCTTTCCTTTATCACTGCTTCTTCAGACAGGGACCTCCTGAGAGTCCCCTCATAGCTGGCACCTGAACCTGAGACCTCTGGGTACAAACATCTGAGTCCTACCTGTTGCATTAATGTAGGATTCCTATCAGCTGTCACTTAGGGTAGCCCCAATATGCTCCCCCGGGCCCCCCAGCTCTAGGTTAGAGACCGTCGCAGCCCTGAACAGCAGGAGCCCATCCTTACATATTCTATTGATCTCAGGATGCACTTAGGCAACGCTTTTTTTTCTTTTAACATCTATTTTACAATTGCTTTCACAACCCAGCACAAAGGTGGAAGCCTGCTTTCGTGTCCCTGAAGGAAAGCGTGTCCTGACACGACAGAGTGGTCGCAGCGCCGAGGGCAGAGGGCAAACAGCCCCTCCGCATGCCAGGGGGTGGTGGGAAGCCTGGGGGTTTCTGCAGCACCAGTGCAGGTACTGGGAGGATAAGAGACTAGGAGCATCCCATACATTTGGCAGTCCCCTCAGAGGCAGCTGAGGAAACTTGTCAGATTGGGAAGGCTCAATAAAAAAACATTTTTCTGTTTAAAGAATGATCCTATTAGTCACCTCAGGCTTGTCCTGGTAAAAAGCTCCTGGCCGTCTTCTTTTATAGCTGGACTGCAGCCATACAGACATTGCCCATATGTTTTGCCCCAGCATTTTTGTTTCAAACATCTTTAAAAAGAGAGCTGCTATAAATCATTTTCAAGTTACAGAGTATTTTGTTCCCTAGACAATACTTCGGTTTCCTATAATCACAGATAAATGAAGAAATATTCTGGTAATTATACTAGCGAAGAGCGGTTGCTTTCAGAGATGGATATTATAAAAAGATCCTGGGAAACAGCAGGTGAAGCAAAGAGAAGCTGCGCTCGGTTTTCTCTCCCCTCCCCATCTTCCTCAAGAAAGGCACGGCAGGCTGGGGACCAGCATCTCCCATCACCCTCAGTGAGGCCAGAGCAGGGCTGGGCACGAGAGCTGCCTGGGATCCAGCCAGCGGGGCCAGAGCCCCATGCGCGAGATGAGGGAGCAGGACCCCCTTCAAAGGAGTCCTCTTGCAGGTGCCGCTTTGCATATCTGGGCTCCCACTGACTTTCTCCCTCCTTATTTTAGTCAAGAAAAACACGGTCTACTACTGCCACCAAGTCAGTCGCCACCAAGCCTTGCCCTCAGCTTTTCAGCAACGAGCTCTTTTCTGTCTGCACTGCTAAGGAATATGGACCCGTCCCACCTCTAGGCCCCATTTTGCCCCATTTTGTACCCACAAACAAGCAGGCAAATGCCACTATGGCAGCATGCAGCATCTTTACACACACCTTGCACAAGTGAAGGTGAGAGAGGAAAGGAGATGCAAGCCCAGGCTCCAGCAAGCTTCTCTTCCAACCAGAGGAGCCACAAGACACGGGAGGCTGCCGGTCATCTCTCAGAAAAGCCAAAGCGCTTGTTAAAAATGCTCGAAAACACTGGTTTTGCAGATTTGAAGGGGAGGATCGGATAGCAGAAGTATTTCTGTCAGTCTCCACTGTCTTTGCTGAGACCATCTGTAACAGAGGAGTAAAAAAAGGAGGGCACATGAGATGCAGCCCTGGTGCAGCATGTTATAATGATGCATCTCCTGGAGACAGCGTTGCCTTCGGATGAGACATCTCCCCAAGAACACTGTCACTCGCGGCTTACTGCAGGTGTCAGGTGCCCCGACTATTGTTATTATTATTAGATATTTGCCGAGTGCCAGTGGTGCACCTGGTGCTCCTAATCAACTCAAACAAGCTGCCGATTTTTAACAGTGGGCCGACTGGATTTCCACTTGTGAAAATTTGCTTATTTGCTTCTTCAGGCACTGTCTTCTCCAAGGGGAAATATGCAATATAGCTTTGTTTCCTTCCTCCACGAGTTTTGGTACCTGCTATTTTCTTTAAATGCACAACAGCCCAGCTCCTCACCACAGTAAGCAGGTCTTTTTTATCCGCCATCTCTTCGGGATCAGATCACTAATTCACGTACAGGATAAGACAACTGCCAAATTATTATACTACAAAGAGAAGATCTTCAGACACCTGTCATCTTGATGAAAGCAGCACCATCAACTGACCTTTGCCAGTTCAAGGTCGATAATGAGACAAGTCAGGCAGGAAGAGCAGCGTGTGCTGACTCCATTAACGCTGGCTGTGTGCACACTCAGTAGCACTGCGTCTCCTGTCAATTAGTGCGGGTAAACTAGGGACTGCTGATTGCCAGAGACATGGCATAGCGAGCTGCTGCTACCTTTACTTCTACACCCTGCTGCATTTTAATTAGCTCCAGTCCCCTGACTATTTCTTCAGAGCTTCATTACTGCCGTCTTCAAGAAACTCGAGGCAAGCCTTTTACATTGCACATCGCTAATGAGAAGAAACGTGAACATCCTCACCATGGAGTTTGATAATGCCGGACTGTCTGCACACGTGCGTGAGGGTGCGCCTGAAGATTTAAGGGGCTTCTCAGCATAACGCACCATAAACGTCGCTCAGAGATGGCAAAAGAATAGAATGAGTCAGAGCCCACAGCGGGAGGTATTCCCAAAATGACCAAAAACACAGGATGGAAAAACGATGCACAGTCCCTGATGTGCACAGGTGAAAGTGTGCATGCCTGCATAAGGTGTCATTTTAGTAATGATTATTAAAGACCACCCACATACACTACAGCTCGATAGCATGAGGTCATAAGTTTGGAAATAGCGAGTTCCCCCAAGGAGCACCAGCTCTGCCTCGCACAATCCACGCAGAAGCCACCCATACAGCAGCCATGAGAGCTGGCGGACGAAGGACCCAGAGCATCACTCAGTCATTTCCAAGATTTCACATGGAGCACCACAGCTTTTCAGCAGAAAGCCAGGTGGTTTGGGTTTTTTTTTTTACTTTTTTTTTTAAAAAACATTTTTGCAGTCATTTTGATAGTATCAGCCTAGCTGTACTAATTTTCCTTGAGTTTCAATTATATTTGAAGCAAATTGTGATAGACAATTGCTGTCTTTACAGTTGAGCGCTGGCCAGACCCCCTTCCAAATAGCTTCAGGTTAAAATATTACAGTCTGTACAGCTCTCCCTTCACAATGCACAGATGTGGTCGGTGCAGGTCAGCTTGGTGAGGGATTTATGTTGACATTTTGAGTCAAAGTCTTGGTCCTGTTCTGTTTTCCCAGCTTCACCAGCTGACAACTCCCTCAGCATATGGGCGGTTCTGCTGCTAATACTTGGCTCAGGCGACTATATATCCCAGTTATAGCTCAGTATGAATATCACCCGAGTCCCACTCCCACCCTGTATGACCACCGGTATTCATTCCCTCCTCACAGCAATAGCTCTTTTAATTAACTTCCCTCACACGTCACTCATGCCCTTACAGACTCGGAGCTAATGAGCCAGCAAACCTACGTTAGGATTGTTTTCCTCAGTGAACACTGGCACAAATCTTGTAGATGCCACAAAAAGTTGTGAGGAGAGCGCACTTGCCAGAGACATGACAGAGAAGTCATGGGACGGTCGGAAGAAATTCTGTTTTCTACATGGCTTCAGCAGTGTTTGGACTAGAGGCCTGGTGGGAAAGGAATTAGGGTTTTTTTGCTGACAGTTCTTTTATTCTCAGCAACTGTCCAGAAATAAAGGATGAGTCTCCTTCAGCTCAGTGGCTGCCCGCCACTGCCTTAGGCTGCTTTAGAAAGAAAGGCTCCTCAGAACGATTTGTCCCTGGGAAATCTCCTTTACAGTTAGTGAGCCACCTTCGTTTGGTGTTTATCACTTTCTCTGCATTGAGCAAACTTAGACCTAGAGAAGGCTGTGGATTGAAACTGGTTCCAAAATCTTTTCAGCAAAGCTGCTTCTGAACACGCACCAGCAACATCTGCTGTCCTCTTAAGTGGCTGCCCGTACAACAAACCAGTCCTCCTGGAGGGGATGCTCCCATGACTGTGAAATGGAGGGAGGGAACGAAACCCAGAGAAGCTGGCTGGCCACAGAGGAAAGCTCTTGTCATCCCGTAAGGAAGTGGTGCAGGACTGTGTCTCTCTGGTGAGCCCGTGGCCTTTGCAAACCAACTGCCCAACCTCTGGGGCTGCGCAACTTTGTCCTGCTGCTCATCACAGAGCTGTTCTACAATGGCACACTCTGCCCTCAACGTATATTTGCATTATCAAAAAAACCCAACCAACCCAAAACCAAAACACTGCCTTCCCCCCACGCCTTACACCCTTTTTTTATTTCCTTTGAATGACTAAGAAAATAACACTTTGCACCCAGGCACGAAATATGGTTTGTAAAAAAAAATAAATCACATCATCAAAACTGGGTTTGTTTTTCTAAAGTGCCTCTACCCGATGGGGTTTTTGTTTTCTCTGAAACAAGAGCCTGCTGTCAGCCTCCATACAGCCCTGTGCGCTTCCCCAAAGCTAAGTGGAAAAAACTAGTCCTTTCTTTCTTAAGGCAAATAGCCATTATCCAGAAAAGCTTGGACACCCAGCCCTGCTTCTTCTTCTTCTATTCTTCACCCACGAGTGGTCAGATGGCTTCAACATTTGTGCTGTGCCATCTAACAAATGCTTGTTAGCCACCTGTGTGGATATCTTTAAAACAGTAACTTTAAAAAACACCCACCAGCATCCAAACATATGGATATGTGACTGAGGGCTAAATAAATTCCGTACATACAGTTATTCTCATGCCTGATGCAATCTGATATTCCGTCCATGCTGTTGCAGGGACACCTCCCTGCATCCTCCTACAGGCTCTTACGCAATGGTTGGAGATCAGTCAGTGGGTATCGGCGGTAGCCACAATCTAAATGCACTTTATCATCTCAATGTTAGGGCTTTATCCTGCAAGCCTGATTGATAAAGACACAGCTGACACAAAGGAACCGTATTTCAGAGGAAAGGCGTGGAAGTCGTACGGATGACGGCAAGAACGGGCATGTCCCAGTTGCCACAGGGGAGCATCGCTTCACAAACCTCTCAGCCGAGCAGGTGAAGCCACTTTTACCAACCCTGGCTATTCTATTAGAAATCTCTTCTTATTTGTTTGTCATAATGCTCCAGCTGTGCATGCCTGCACAGCATGAGGCTGACTTGAGGAGTCTGAAAACATAAGCTTTAAGGCTCAAAACCAGAAGGAAACCACCCCGGATCCCAAATCTCTTCTCTACAGGTGACAGGATCACTGCCTGGAAAAGTGGTGTTTTTTCATGCTTGATTAAAATTTTTCCATTAAGATGAACTGGTTTCTTGACAGAAAATAGTATCACCAATAGAGCTAAGCCTATTTCTTCCCCCACAAAATTGATGTATCTTCAAGGGGGAAAAAAAAAAAATTAAAATTAAAAAAATGAAATATTTTTGCCACATACTTCACTGAAAGCTAAAAAGACAAAATATTTCTGACACATATTTCATTGAAAACCAAAACGTTTTGGCTGGAAATATCACTCAAGTACCTCAAGAGATGCGCTAATTCATTGACTCCCTTTTCCCCAAGGGGCAGGCAAGATTTGCCATGGTATGGCCAGGTGAAGGACTCCCATTTTGCAGCACCTCAGCTCTTTGAAGGAGGACATTTCCTGAGGGAAGATTTGGCAGAATGAGACAATGCTGGCCATAGGAAGCATATAGGTTCCTCAGGTGCCTGTACTGAAGTGCAACAGCAGCCTTTCAGAGTTGAAGTTGCTCTTCTAGCTCAATTGCTTCATCTGATCCTGGGCATTATTCAAAACTCTAATTTTTCTGACAGTTTTAAACAAAAAGTGTAGAAAAAACCACTCACGTTTGTGCAGACTCTCTATTTTTCCCTTTCCCCACATTTTCTCAGCCCACATTTACTGGCAAGCCAGAGAGCGGGCAAAGGACATCCCTTCTCATTCCCCAGGCAAACTGAAGCGATGCACACTATGCATCACAAGGTATCACAACAGCCGTGACAGTTCCACGTGACGGACCAAGAAGTCAAAGGAAATTTTCCCACTACTCTCTTATAACTGGGTGTACCATTTCCAGCCTGCACAACAGCATCTCCTTCCCTGCACCACCGGCAGGCAGGACCCGCAGCGCCCGGACCACAGCTCTCCAGGCAGCAGCTGTTTTTCCCAAAGAAAGGCATCTTGCAGCTTTTCAAGCTCCGCATATAGGTAAAAAATTGTGGCTGTCTGTCACACCTCGTGACTCACTCTGGGGCTCTGGCACATCCCGAAGTCTACTCAGAAATGCCTGTCACTCTGCATCTCCTCTGCTCGGCTGACAGCTTAGTAAGGGGCTAGACTCTAATAAACAGAAGATAGCACAGCGGCAGCAGCATCCAACCATAGGTATTTATCATGCCTTTAAAGACACGCATAGAAGGTTTTCTTCTTGATCATAATTAAAGACAGTTTTCATTGAAAAAATAAGTGACAACTGAGGTAAAATTTTGCTGTGGTATGCAGGTGTCTAGAAAAGCAAAATAACAGAATTTTTAAAAGCATGTTGGTACCTACTGCCCTTTAGAAATAAGCTGACAAGAAAAGCAGAAGAAAGACAAAGCGACACTGATCAAAATAAAGGAAAAGAAGGATTTAGGGATTTATGTTTGCCCAGTAGTCAGCTACATAAATTGCCTGTGAATAAGGGTTTAAAATGTTTTAAAATGTGTTTGAGACATATCTAGGCTTGCTTATTTGCCAGGGAATAATATTTGTGCCTTTATCTGTCCTGTTCTAAATCACCCAAAATAGACTGTAAAGATGCTAGTAAAGCAATACAAATCCAAAAAGGGCAGGAACAGAAGAAAACATCCTCGGGTAAAGAAATAAGAAATAAAAGACATGGATGGGTTCTGAAGCTGGGAGTAGTTCCTGCAAACCAACAAATCATTAAATGCATGTCAAAGAAGCAGGAGGGAGAAAACATGTGGTAACTGTTGTGTGTCCGTAAGACATTTATCTCAGGAATCTCTCAAGCGCCAGTGTTATCTGTCTGCTAGGAGCATAGGGATATTTAAGCAACATGAACCATTAGCAAGGTCTCCCCAAACGAAGACCCAAAGAGGAGAGATACCAAATGGAAACCTGCATGGTTTCCTGTTTCTCCCAAGGTTTACCAGATTCCCCGGGGACAGATCCAGGAAAGAACCAAACACAGTGCTTTCTCCAAAAAAGTAGAAGCTGAGAATAAAGTGGCCTAAACTTGAGAGATTCAGGGGCAGGTTGGGACCATCATTTCACAGATTGGTACTCCGTGCCAGCCTGCGTGGGTCCACCTCCACGCTCCCAGCGGCACACGTAGCTCTTCCTCAGCAGCTCCTTCCCGATACGCTGCAAACCAGGCAATCCTCCCGGGACAAGGCACGGCCGACCAGGCTTTCGCAGGTCGGGACGTAAACGAACCGGCAGCATCGCTGACTGTCAGACTTGCTCCGACTGACCTCGGCAGCGACGACGTTGAGAAACAGCCCAGTAACCGCAGAGCTGGAACATGTCCCTGTGTCAACACGGCATTGCACTTGCCAAATCTATTAAGGTTTGGTCACGTTGGAAGAAGCTTCCCCTTAAAGATAACGACCTAACAGAAGATTGCATTTATCCACACCTCATGGCTGGACTGTGTGAGAAAAGCCAGATTTCAGCACGCGTTAAAAATACAGGGGGATAATTCGGGATACTCACTTTCCTATTTTGGCCACCAAAGTGAAAGTAATTTCTGCTGGGCTTGTGCTACAAACATCAGTTCCTTGCTGTAAGGTTAAAAGCAGCTTCAAATGTTTTGTTCAAGACATATTTCAGCAAGGCAAAGTTCATTAGATGAAAGGACAAGCATAGACCACATTCCGCTTTCCCCTAAACTCACGTAAATTAATATGGAGCATCTCCACTAGCTTCAATCTCTGCCTGTGCTTGTGCGCTACAGAGAAGGATTTGGCTCTATGGTTTTAAAGTTGCTGTGGGAACCAACATGCTAAAGCAACCTTAAGAAATGTGTGCAAAGAAACCTCCTTGGCTTCTCTCTTCCCTAGCTACAAGGTAGTAAAATCCACATATAGGAGTCTCCCCAAAAATAAAATAAAGAAGAAAAAAACACTAAAAGCTATCAAAGAATAGATAAATCAGCAGGAAATGAGAGAGAGACAAAAAAAAGCCTCAAGACCTTAGCAGTGCTCACTAGGCAAAGTGAGAATGGAATAAGTCTCCATTCTTTTACTCCCCATTAAAATGTGCTTATTCCCCCCTACTGACTATCTTATTTGATTTTTTTTTTTTATTTTTTTTTTTTTTTGGCTGGATGGGTTTCTGTGATAATCACTGGGAAATCAAGAATAAAAGTCCACTCGGTCTCCTGGGCCTTGGCAGAATTATTTTAAATTCAGCAGAGCAGGGAAGAAGGAGGGAAGGTTTTAATTTTCTGTTTGAGTCTTGGATCTTCCTCTAGTATACGGCAACCCTGCATGGTTTCAAACATGCTCATTAGGTGCTGAGTAAAGGTAGCTATAATTAAATGCAATTTTCCATCTACTGCCAAGGTGCATAGGTTTCCAGGGAGCCAGCTCCTTGTCACCTTTTCTGTGTACTTGTGGCTAAATATGAATATTAATGAACTCTCATTTCTCCTCACCCTCCCCTTTCCTAATTTATTCACAACTACTCTATCTTTCTGCAATGAAAGAAGAAAAAAAAAAAACAAAAAAAAGCAAAATGTAATTAGCTTCTCTGTGAGCCATCAGTCTTCTCTGGCATCGGTGACTGAGCCTCCCACTTTTCCAGTGGACAACATACTGATGAAGAAAAGGATCTTTACTAAGACTGGGGTTTGATTATCTTCAGCAGCCCTGACAAGCTTCAGAGCGCCCTGGAATGAAAACAAGATTTCTTGCTCATGTTCCTGGCCATGCCATTCAGAGGACATTCCCCTGCCTAGAAATAAAGATTTTGACCAACTTGGGTCACAACATTTCTTGATTGCAAATCAGCAAACTCTCAGAGGGAGTGAGGACAGAAGACTTGGTCTAAAACTACTGGTGCTAATAAGGATAATGACATGTCCCCTCTGCCAAGCCATCGCTTCTCTTGAGCTTGCAAATTAACTTTAAAACCGGAGTAGGAATCCATAATAATCAAGCCATGTCCTTGGTACAGCCTGCCGACAACTGCCCACGCCACCCCCCCCAGGCAAACTCTCCTCTCACCAGTCCCGGCCCAGGCAAAGCCCCCATTTTGGGGGCACGACGAGTCGCTCTGCCCCGCTACAGGCTGACCCCAGCTTGAGAGACGGAGCCAAGGAGCAGAGGTCACCACCGCCTGTCATCTCCTCCCAAAGTGACACCACCTCGGAGAACCCACAGCAGCACAGCACCTCTTCTCCCACCAAGAAGGGCAGGAGAACCTGCAAGGAAAAAGCATTCATGGGATGAGGTGCCCCACCACCGAATGGGAGAGGACTTCAAGGTGAGGTGTACGGACACCAAAGAGGCAGCCTGGAGGACGAGTGGTTGCTCTCGCTAGCCTGGCCAGGGGCTGCCACCTCACAACGGAGGAGACCAGGTCTCCCTTTCCTCAGCCTGCCCATCTCCTGGACCACGTCACCCCAGGAACAGGCTGAGTCCCACCAGCTCTTTGGTGCCTGAGCCCACTGAGCACCACCTCCACCAGCCTTCAGTGCAGCAAGAGCTCCCATTTTCGGCCTCCCCCTCACCGCCCACCAAAAAAAAAAAAAAAAAAAAAAGCAGCCTGGTCACAAGGACTGCTATGAGGACCCTCACAGTGCAACGATTCATCATTCATGCCCGGCAGAGTTAAATGGGCTGGTTCATATCGCGCACAGGTACGTCACCAGCTCCCTCCAAACCGGGGCACACGTCGCTGCATCTTGTGCCCTAAAAGTGTGCTCCTCTTTTCTCTCCCCCCCCCCAAAAGGTACAGGCTTGCACTGAGCGCGTCTGAAGAGCGTTCCCCAAAATACAAGACACAAAGCTGATTCTAACCTTCTCCAAATTATTTTATATTAAAAATCAATTCCCTTCCACTGTGTTCACACCTCTGTGGTGTTTACTGACTAAAAACATGCTGGTAAATGTGTTTACTGAGGAAACATTCCCTGCATCGGTAAATTTTAGGCAAATATTTGTGGTAAGCAATTTTCAAAACTGCAAACCCAAATATTTATCCCAGAAAAAGGATACTAGAAGTCCACTCAAAGGACAGAAACATACCACATAACCTCTGTCTCCAGCCAGCCGGACGGGTACCCAGCAGCTCTGCAGACAAAGAATCCTTCAGAGGGATGCTGGGGGTGCCTGATAAAACCCTGACTTGCTTACAGGCAGATCAAAACCTGAAGGAGAGGAAGGACATAAATTTATGAAGAAAGCAACTCAGCAATTATTTGCTGAGTGTCCCCATCACGTTTGCGGAGGGGACGAAGTACACTCGGGGTCTGACACAGTTCCGGCGAACTTCAGGGGAAATGGGGTCTATTCCCTTCTGTTTCTTTGGCAGATGAACAGCAGCGGTGCCACTCCAGATTGCATTTTGCAGGCTATGCCCTTAGAAGCAGGGGCAGAGGCATGGTGGCCACTAGACCTCAGTTAGATATGAAAATATCATGTAGATGGAAAGTCGTGCATAGCTGCAGAAACGGCCTTACGTCTACATAAACCAGAGGAGAGAAAGGTAGCTTAGGAGGCAAATTTTACACTAGACCCAAGCCAAGCGTCTATAATACATGTTTTGTTTGGTATTTACACAGAAATCTATATGAAAACGAAGGTACCTTTAGTTGCCAAGGGTAGCAGATGTGTTTTCTGCAAACTACTGCCAAAAAGTAAGTTAAGAAAGGGGGAGAAGTGGAGAGGGAAGTTCAGCTCCTTCAGCATGGAGAGCCTGGTGTCCAAATACTACAAGTCAACCCACTCACAATAAAATTTAAAATATTTCACCCAGGCGGCTGACACGGCAGCTGATTATTTTTAACCTCACCAACAGCACAACGATCAAACATCGGCGGCAGAGTTCAGCCTTCCTGGCGCGTACCTTTTCCCGTCGTATCCTAAAGTGATACGTAGGAACAGCCAGAAGACCTACCCCTACCTGAGAAACTGCAGGAGCAGGATTCGTTTGAGGACTTTGCTGCTGCCTACTCCAAATAAACCAGGTGGTTCAGGCTACCAAACGACTTGATCCCGCAGCCCAGTCCTGCCTGACCAGTCCTCCCCAGCACCCTTTCTTGCATGCTCACCACAGAGGAGAGGGCTTGACCAACTTGTGGCACGATGCCCTCTGAACAAGGCGCAGCTCCTCCAAATTCAGTACCTCGATGGGAGCGGTGGGAGGAAACGAAACGTGTATTGCCACCAGCCCGGTGCAAGAGCTGTGCTGTTCTCTTAAAAAACAAAGGGTTTTATTTTTCAGAGTTCTCAGCCTTTCCTTTTTCATGACTAAAATTTCATTCTCGAAGGACTTCCTTGAAGGCATTTTAAGCAGAACTACACATAAAAAGCCCAAATGGCCGACAAAAGATCAATAGCATTTTTCCCAATGAGACCTGTGAAAAATTGTATTTTTAAGATGCACTTTTAACCTCTTTCAGACTCCCTGTCTCAGTGACTACCACACAGCATATGGTTCTAGCTGTCAGAAGAATTAAGCAAGTATCTAAGAAGATAATGAAGCAGTAAAACCCGCAATAGAGATTAAACTCTCTGGAAACCTGTGAGTAACTGGAAAAGGTTTAGAATGATGCTTCATTGCAAATCAGAAAACAAACAGAAGACAATTTTCTTTTAAAGCAGCTGACAATATGAAGAGACTGCGAAATTGTAGAAGACCTTGTTATATATATAAGGCAGAGGAGTCGATCATCAAATATCGGGAGGGCTAACCTATCCTTGTCAAGGGAGCAGAAGGTGATCAGTACAGCAGCAAAACACCCGGTCAGAGCCTGCTTGGGGAGCAAACTCTTGTGGCCACAATGAGAGTTTGCCAAGCAATGAGAATTGCTGGGTCTGGGCTGGCGGTTGCAATCCTCCAGCAACGTAGGCACCGTAAAAAGTCCAATGCACCTAGTGGGAAGCACCTGAAGCAGAAATGCAAAACTCAGAGCAGAGATAGTGGGTGCAGAAGGCCTGGCAGCTCTCACTATTTGGTGAACACAACACTAAGTAGCCAGATGAGGAGAAAGGTTTGAATCCACAGCGTTGTTTCCAGAGGCAGGCACAAGTCACAGGATAGGGTATCTCTGCAAAGGCTACGTTTCCCCAAAATTTTCATGGGGAGGAGGCAGAGGCTGGCCCCTGCCCACTTCACCGGCACAGCCTCGGACAGGAGAGAGCGACCTGAGCTCCAGTACGACTCGAAGCGACACGCTGTCAGCCAGGATGCTGTTTCACCCACAGGGACACCCTCTGAACCACAGCACGGCAGAGAGCAGCACCTCGGAGTGTCCACGGGTGACACGCAGCTGTGAATTGCCCTTCTCCTGTCGGCCCTGGGGAGGGAGATGCGCACAAGCACGTCTTTCTGAAGATTTTGCAGAAGCCCGTTTGCAGCAGTTGTCTGCGTGTTGAGCAGAAATTCATGTGTCAGAGCACTGGCCAGGCTGCTAATTGCCAACTTTGCCAAGTCTGAGAAGGAAAAGCCTCAGCACCTGAGTAATCCAAGAGCAACACAAACTTCCCTACTGGAATTTCATTAAAAAATATATCTGAGCCCCCAGTGAAGGCTCCCAACATTGTAAAGCCTTCCATATATTAATGAGCTTAATTATTTGTGAGTCTCTGGAGCCTAATCATTAATGTACCATAATTAATGCAAACGCCAGTCACTATGGCTGCCTCTACACTACCTGCTGAGATATGTATCAGAGTCTGGGGGACCGGGGGGGGGGGGGGGGGGGGGGTCATGGTGTACACCGCTCTCCCTGGGCCTGGGTTTCCCCTGCAGAGGTTAGTGTGCACTTGAGTTTCATCCTAAGAAACCATGCCCCCAGGCTCAGGAGCCAAGAAGTGCTGCTGCGTTCAGTGGTGTGCTGTACGTAAGGACAGAAAGCCTCGCTAACTGCCTTACAAACCCTTGCAGAAAGGTGGGCTCTGAAAAGCACCTTCCGTTGGAGGCCAGCTAAGAGAATAAAATATGTTTTCTTTATTGCTCCACAAGGAATGGAGACTATTTAAAAAGGAGTAGCCAATAACAGTAGTAGCAGTAAACAGTACTTTCTGGGATTAAACTGGAAAGCAATATTTGCAGAAAACCGCACATTGGTTCTGACTCTGCAAGCTGCAGAGACTTTTCCTTGGTGTGAGTCCAAACACCTACCTCCGCCCCACCAAAGCTGATCAAAATGGACAGCACAGGCAATTCAAGAAGCTCTTGTTTTCAGAGAAAGAAAAATGACAGGAGAAACATTTATATCAGCACAATCATTTCTTTGGCTCTTTCACCCTCCTTCTCCCAACCCTGGCTATTAAATAGATCACTTTAGCTAGGAAGTTCTTCATATAAATTCCTTACCTATACACCACTGCTGACTGTTTGATGATGCTGTCAACTTCCCAATGCCACAATGTTTTTTCACAAAAAGAGCAGGTCTTTTTTCAGATGACATACTATTTAACAAAAGACAACAAACAACAAACCTCCAACTTCAGATACTGCAGGAAACCATCATCCTGTGACCAAGAACTGCAGAATGCCCGAGGTAGGAAAATACTATTTATTCTTGTAATGGATTTTATGAACAAATCAAATGAGGTGAGATGCTTCTGAAAATTTGATCATTCATCACCAAAGCCTTTTCCCATCTTGTACTCATCAGTTCTACTACCTGCCGCCGCTGGAAATATGTCCTGTACATAGAAATAGATATAACATCCACACGCACACTTACTCATGTGCACACTCTCCAAGGAAGTGCCTGGCCTTCTTTAGAGAACAGCAGATTTATAAAGATGTGAGGTGAGGAATATTTAATCAGGCATTTTTATTTGCTTTTCTTTTAGTAAAAAACTACTCCAGCAACGGAATGTGAACTATTACCTACTTCTTAAATGTTAGACTTGACTACTCTCCCCTCTTCTTTTTCCTCCATCTCAGAAATAGTCTTAATATAGCTGCACAGGATATGCATTGTATTTTTCAGGTTTCATTTTGTCTGTCAGAATGGCAATGATTTTAGAGTTAGAGAGAGATAAAAAAAATCCCTAAGGTTTAAGTAAACTGATAACTTAGATACCTTCAAGCATTTTCTGAGGCTTTGGGAAAGAAGATGCTGTGGTTGCAAAAAAGCGGTTTTAATCCTGGCGAAGTTTTGCACGTGTGTATGCATGTTTGTATGTGTGTTTTAATGTCATGAAATACCAGAAAGAAGTTTTGGGGTTTGTGGGAATAAATTTTCAGCATTTTTGCTCATTTAAGGGAGGGCGGCCAAAAAAAGTCTATTCACAGAAGCTTGGCAGCAATCCCTCATGGAGACAAATAAGTACATTACAAGATAGCGCTGTTCCCTTTCCACTGTGCAGCAATGTAGAATTTCACACTCTGTTCACATTGCAGAAGATTGAATGAAATTTATCAGTGCTCAAAAGGATCGTTAAAAAAAAAAAAGAGCAAAACCCAATACTTGCCCTGCAAGCAGTTGAGGTTAGCAGCTGCTCGTGTGGGGAGGTACTGTGATGGGTTCAAAGAATGGAGGATATGTCTGCCGGGGCTGCACCATTACAGGCTCGTTTGTGTCTTGTCCAGTGGTGTGGTCAGTGCTGGAGTCACTCCATGGCTTGCCCTTGGGAAATTTTCCTCAATTTTTAAGACTGAATGCAGATGGTTTTCTGTTATTTATGGTCCGGCGGGGGGAAGTGTAGAATTTCTCTCATTTACTCTTCACTCGCCCTGGTGGTTGGTGATCAAACACGGCAGTTGGTAGAAATGGTCTTTAGCTATCTATCATCCGTCATTTTGAGGTTGACTGCCACCTCGCTCTGAGGAAGCAATGTTGCAATGATAAACAATTTCAAAACAACTTAAAATATCATGAGAGTCCAGATCCGAAACTATTGCCCCAAAAATAAAGCCACAGACATTATTTTTCTCTTCTCTTACCCCAACATCCTCTTTTCTTCCTGCTCTGGAAGATACTTTTCCTGCATCTTTCATTCTTCCTTCCCTCTCACCAGCTGTTTTATCTCCCAGGTGCACATGAACTCTTTCTCAATACCGTCTTACAAATTTTCTCATCTTTCTGCCTCACAACAGTCTTAAAATATACTCTCTCAGATATCAGTCTCTCTGGCCAGCCCCTCTTTAGCCATCCTGCCCCTCCAGAGGCTCTCTGGACTTTGTGGCACTTACAGGATGCATTGAAGTGCATTGTATCTTTCTGACCCCCAGGGAAGCCCTGCAGCTTCTGAGGTAATAAGAAAGCTGGGCTGCAAAATCTGGGAGGGAGGGCATCCTAGAGAGACACCAAGGTGGATATATTCACCAACATTCTTCATAAGTAATAAAATTGGTTTTGCTAGAAGTCTCACTAAGTCTTCACCATCTTTCTGACTTTCATTTTTATGTATTTGAGACACACAAAGATCTAAACTGAGAAAGTATTCAGGTTTGACTCCAAAATTGGTCAAATATTTGCACTGGTATAGTGTCGCAAAATAACGCAAGCGTGAAAATTGTTTCAATTAATGAAGCAGATTTAAAAAAAAAAAAAAAAATTAGAACAAAACCCTGGGGCGACCATTATTATTTCCTTTAAAATCTCAGGGATGTTAATAGCAATGGCTAGTTTGTTTCTAATGCATTGGGAAATTAAAAAAAAAAAAAAAAAACAAAAAACAACAAACCACATATAAGAGTTATCACATTAGGGTAGTTTTAAGAAAATGGGCCATAACACTTTTCCGGCAAGTGATTTGGCTGTGAAAATACTTCTTGCTGCCCTCATACTGTAACATTATCAGGCAGGCTGGTCTGTTCAGAGATAATTGAAGTAGGGGTTTGGGGTTTTTTTCCTTTTGTTTAAATGTAATTCTGAAGTGGTTTCACAAACACACTCAAATACTACCATACTGAATGAGAGGCAATTTCTAAAATGCATGTGTTATTTCCTTCCAGTGTTGGTACAAGAGGGAGAGACAGGTTTGAAAAGGCACTTTGCACCCCACCTGTGCCACGCTGAGACGAAGACCTGACCTCACACTTCCACATTGCATTTAGAGCTTAGATCAAAGGGGCTTTATCTTGTTTTACCTGTTAGTTTTTGGCTTCATCTGGGTCAGATAGTTGGGAAATGGCCACACAGGTTAGAAATTTGCTGAGAATCTGTTGAAGCTGATGGAGCTTGGGTAATGCACTCGTACCATCATGTGTTGTTCAGGAGATGCGCTACTGTTCTGGGAACTAGAGGGAATCTTTTTAGGACTGCCGTTTTTTAGTTTAAGTCACGCTGATTGTTGGGTTGAGCTTGGAGAGTCGCTGCCCTCATGGCAAATCTTCCTACAATAGCAGCTAATGCTTTAGAGGAATGTGCTGGCAAGAGAGATGACATCTATACTAGTAAAATAAGGATGACCAGGACCATCCTAGGGCAGTGAGGACAGCTGGCAGAGAACAGCCTATGTCGGCGCAATTTTTCAAAATGCATCCAAGCTGCCTGTATCCACAGGTATTTCATTAGCAATGTTCTTTTCCCACTACGTACCCCATTATTTAAAGCGCTTGTTCCTGTTGGCACCACAACACCTACAAAAGGACAGGGATGGGCCAGTGACAGGTAGCCTGGCTGATGTGCACCCAGGCGCTCTCCAAGACAGGTCCCTCATCTTGGCTGTCCTGAGGCCACCTAATGGGAGCACATTGACTGTAGTATGGCTAGGTACTTCTAAAACGAACGTGGGTCTGCACCCAAAGATTATAAGCCCATCAGGCAAATAAAACAACAGTACTAGACACAGCATAAATATTCACACAATTTACCTGCTCAGAGAGAGCTAGGGCAAAAGCAGCACTAGAAAGAAGGCTGCTCAGAACAGTGCAAGACCACTGCATGTGTAAGAAAGTTCTGGAAAATCCTAGCAGGCTCAAGGGCATCCCTGCGATTGCAGGATTTTTTTATTTTTTTTTTTAATCGTCACGAAACACAACACCAAAGTGCACTTCTGCACTTCTAAGATAAATGTTGGGGTGTTGTGCCTGCTGGTTGTCAGCGGTAAAACTCTCACCAGCATTAAGGCAGACATAGTGTTGCACGACCAGTTTATCACCTAACTGTCCCATGCTTTCTGCAAGCATGGCATCATTTCTGCAGGTTTCATCGACACAGATATCATAGAATCACAGGATGCAGAGCTGGGAAACGCCTTGAAATGTCCCAGGATAGGACAAGCTGTATCTCAATGCCATTCCTAGTGGATGCTTCTCTCCCCTGCTCTGAAAAACAGCTCACCGAGGAGGATGGCTCCCCAGCTCCACAGATGTTCTTGCCCAGTTCCTCACTATCCTCATGTTTTTTCTTGCTTTCTCAGCCAGGTCCTTTTCTCTGCAGCTCATGACCACTACTTCTTGTTTTGCCTGCAGTAGATGTAGAGAACAGATGATTCCCTCCTCTTTCCACTTGAAAACTGTTATCCTGTCCCATTTGCCCCACTCTCCCTCAGAGTAAACAACCCAAATCTTTGCCTTTTCTCTTCTTAGAGTGTGTGTTTAGGTCACATTTTCTAGATATCTTCAACTTACTTTACTCCACCCTCTCCAAGTGATCGATGGCTTTCTTGAAGCACAGTGCCTGATACGGGACATGAAATAGCTTTACCAGCAGAATGATTATTTCATGTCTTTGTTGTTTACACATCTCAGAGTGGACTTTCTCCTTTTCATAACAGGCTGACATTTTTCACACCTGCTCAGCTTGTCATCCAACATAGTTCCAAGATCCTTTCTGGAAGAAACCAAAAGTTTCTCATCCCATATTTAATGAATTTTTTTTTTTTGCCCACTACCTTTCATGTGGCGCTGTGGAATTTCATCCTATTTTTAGGACAAGTCTTCAATTTGTCAGGATCGCTTTTAATTCTAACTCTTTCCCCCATTGTGCTTGCAGTCTCTCAGACTTGTTTTATCTTCAAACTTACTAAGCCTCCCATGATCCAGGTCCTTAAAGAGAGCATTGGATGAAACTGCGCGGACAACAGGCACTTGTGCACTATTTACAAGGGGAGATTTCTAAAGAGCTGGCACTTTATCACAATACCATAATATATATTTTGAAATTCCTATCCCCCTTTTGATATCAACCACCACTCTTCTGGGCTGTGAGTTTCAAATTCACTCCTACACAAAGGCTGTAATAAGCTCATAGAAAGTATTTTCTCTCTGATAACTCTGAACTTCAGCCAGGCATATGAATCTGAGATCTTTAAATTATCCTAATTCATATCTGTGTGGATTCATGTTTACTACTAGACATTTTATATCCCTTCCAACTAATAAAAAGGTTTGAAAGTCCTGTGGCCTTCTTCCTGATGCTCTGCATCTCCTTGCTGAAGGTAAGTTTTGCACACATTGTGAATTTAAGAGGTAAAAGATAATATGCTGTTGACTTGCACAAACTTGCTTTTTTTCCTGTGCTTAATTTCTTACAATCTGAGTCACTTCATCTGATGCAGCAGGTCTGTATGTTAGGGGTCTGTGACACACAGGCAGCATGCTCCCGGGCTGAGCAGAGCTGCGAGTCAGAAACTCTTTACTTTCAACCCTAATTTTGCCATATAGACAGCTTCATAGATCTAGGCAGATATTTTAGTTCCCTACCTTGCTTTACTACCAGCCAGTGCTAAAACAACACAGCAGACAACATTGTCTCCCTTGTTTTCAGTAAAAGTCCAAAATTAATACCCGCAGTGAATTGCACCCAGCTAAATGCACTTAACTACAATTATTCTTTCATGTTTTCAGTGCATATTTACAAACAACATCTTGGAAATAGGCTACCAGATCTTCAGCTGGTGTAACCGTGAGGCTCCACAGATGGCCAGGAAAACAGCTCGTGAAGGCATTATGTTATCGAACTGTATTATGTTATCGGGTTCTGTAAATCCTATTTGACAAGATCTGCTATAAAACCAGTTTCTGCACCCCTGAGCTTTACTGCAAAACACCTGCATTTAGGCTTCTTTCTTCTGCTGAGGGCAAAAATATTTTAGAAGCTGAATCTCTTAATGGAATTGATGTATCAAGGAAGAGCAGGTGGATTTCTTAAAAAAAAGATTTTAAAAGGCAAACAAAGGGAAGCAAAGGAAAGAAAGCATAGTTTCACTAGAAAGAGCCTTTCAGTAACAGAATACTAAAGAAATACGATGAGAAATCAAACACGGGAAGATTAGGAGCTACAAAAACTGGGGATAAAGCCGAATTAGAAGTAAAAGAAGCAGAGCAAGAATACAATCTAGAAGGTCAATTGATAAAATACGTAGCAAGTGCTGAACCAACGCCAATCAATACCACTCAGTATGAGCCGAATCACAGCCTAATAACCACATCACATCCACTTTGTGGTACTATCTATCACAGCAACAGCAGGAGGCAGTGGCAATCCAACTTTCTGCACACCCAGATGGACTGCCCTCGCCTGGGGCTCCTGGTGCTGTTTCATGCTGTCATTAAGGCAGCAAGGACTCTCCACAGCGGGCAACACCGTCCCTCGGCTGAGCCTGCCGAATGGATGGGACAGCAAATCTGGGCTGGGAGAAAGGCAGGAAGGTGAAAAGCTGAATATGCAGCCAGTGGGATTTGGGCCCAAACGAGAAGTGGTTCATCGCAGATTGCAAGGAACGCAACGCACAGAACAACGTGCAGGGCTGTGGAGGAAAAGCGGAGAGAGGAAAGGTATATGAAGTGTAGAGGAACATACACTACTGAATGGCTCAAAACACATTAGCGAGGGGTGGAAAACGGTCTGGAGGAGCAAGGCGGGACATATTTTGCTCTTAGCGCTCTGTCTCCAGCAACTGAAAAGTGACTAAGAAACACAGCATCACAGGATCTACGCTCCCCAAAGCAAGACCTGGACAGCAAGAGCGCTGCTGAGCACGATGCCTGCCAGACCCCCCAGGCGGGAAGGCAGCCCGCTCCCTGCTTTGGAGCCTGCACGAAGGAGAGCACCCTGATACAGCTTCCTCCTGTGCACAGGCGTGCACCCCACCGATCACCCCCAGAACAGCAAAGGGAGTTTAGCATCACACCTAGCTGCCCTCCAGGTCGATCCCAAGGTTCCCCCGCAGGCCCCATCTCCTGACCCCGGTATGCAGGTGGGCAGGGAAATCCCACTGCCCAACACGGTTTGGTCACAGTGCATCCATCCCCAGGTCAGATCTGGAGTAAAAACTCTGCCTTCTCCATAAAGGCGGATGAACTCACATAGAAAATAAGCGGAGATTGGATTGAGAAGAGTCCAGGCTCAATATCAAATGGTGAGATCAAAAGTCAAGTCTGGCCCATTTTCATACCATCTTATGGGAAGGTCTTGGCCCCTTTCAAATCAGTAAAAATCTCCAAAGGGTTTCAAAAGGTCTGAGAGTTCATCTTAAGTTTGGTCTAATGTTTATGATGTCTGACCTGCATCATAGACTACTGTATCTTTCCCAAAATGCTGGTGGATCTCATTCAAGATTTTTATAAGGAAAGATAATCAGCAGTATATATGCTCCAGGAAAACACTGCATTAGTGCTCAAATATGACAGCACATTTGATACAGGTTGCAATTACTCCCGTGTGCCCAAAAGGGGTTGCTGAAAGAAAAAGAGGGGGGGGAAAACCCCAACAATCTGCTCTATCTCCAGTTATCCTTATTCCATAGAAATATTGGATGTTTAATATTTTCTTATCTATACAAAGGCACAGAAAATCACGTCTTCATCCTAAACTCTGCCCTCAGCCTGGAGGCTCTTTAGGCTACCACCACCACAGCATGCCAGTGCCTGTCGCTACCAGCAGGAGCAACAGGGCTGGCAGAGCCAGCCGCCGCCGCTCGCTCCCCTGCCCCGTGCCAGGGGGGCACAGGGGTGCCTGGCGTGGGTCCGGAGCGAGTCTCCCACTCACACACACCTGTGGATGCGCTGGAGATGACTGCAGCCCCTGGGGCATCTCGCCTGCCAATGCAACACACGTGGATGCTGTCAAAGCAGTAGCCCTAGGAAAGACTGGGAACTGATTTCCTTGGTTTTCTCCACACCTTTTTCCTGTCTTTCAGCTAGCTCCATGCCTGGGAAAAAAGGCTTTTTTAAAGTGTAGGTTCTTTTTTTGCTTGTTTTGATTTTACAGTTTGGAGAGGATTATCATTACTGTCTGACAGAAATACCAAATTCTCAATTCTGAAAATTCTTCAGGTTAACTTCTTAAAATGAAAATTAAATATGTTTGACAAATCCACAATGAAATGAACAAGCCTCACGTTTCAAAGCATTTCATCTCACCAAAAACTTCTTTCACAATCTTAACCTGCTTGAAGCATGACCAACCGGCAAAGCAGGCTTACAGTACTCGTAAACTAGTATGCTCCTTCTTCGTATCATAACTAAACTTTCAGGGAAGATGCTCTACTATGGTTTTTTCCACTTTCAATAGCAATGGTGCTATATAACTTCTGGGACATATTTTGAGAATACCACATGTTGCTTACACTGGTATCTCACAAGTATAAGGAAATAAACCCTAACACATATATTTATAAAGCTGTTTGCAAGATTTTGGAGTCTAATTAATCAGAAGTTCTCCCCAAATGACAAAATGAAGAAATCACAGGGAGATTGAGAAGTGGCACAAGAGTGGAATCGTCTCAGGAAATTAATCAAAATGTGCATAACCAATTATTTGACAGATATTATTTCCTCTAATTATAGCCAGATACTACAGCTGACAGAGAAGGTAGGGTGGCTTATTACATAACAGCAAAGCGCAGGACATCTGTCACCAAAATCTATTCTGCAGCTGGTTCTCTTACTATCTCAGTTAAGACAGCCTCTGATAAAAATCACAGGTAAATAACTCTGTACATTTCCTATACTGTGGCTGTGCAAGCAAATGAAGGCCACAAGCTGCTAAGTCCAAAAAATACTGCCCTGTGTGCTTGACATCCTGTCCAGATGCAGGGAGAAATCCAGCTGAGATTGTTATCTTGACCCATGCCCACCTTATGCTTGCAATACGCTTTTGTGCTCACATTATCCCATGCTATTTGAAAACACAAAACAACTTTGTTGAGTTTCTAACATCCATTATTTCACCATGCCATGTGCTGTTAATCTTCAGTGCTGAGGCTGGCTTTGTTTTGTTTCAGAGTCATCGAACTAATCTCAGTCCATTGGGATTAATTAATCACCAGCAACCCTGGCAATACTTTTATGCTGCTCCAAATACTGCCAATGTACAGTTCAAACACCCTCGTATCTGTGTTCACGCATGCCCGCACACACTTATAGGCATGAGTATATAAATATATGGGTACACACAGAAACAACTCAAATACAGTTCCCTCGTGTTTTCCTTTAAAAATAATTTTAGCCAGTGGCATTGCAAAATCAGCCTGGCCTATAACCAGGAGCCTGCACCTGCACAGATCCCAGTTGCAGAACCCCTCCTGTAATTGTTAAGCAATTTGCCTGTTAAGCACCACTGGCGAGAGTCTGGCAGATCTTACGCTCAAAAACCACATTTGTTTGGCTCATATGTTACTAAGACACTGCGTTATTCTTCAGACTATCTAGAAAGCTGCCTGTTGCCATATTGGCAAAAGGTTTCACTTTCCCCCTCAAATAGATTAAACGCTCCTTTACTTCCACAGAGCAGAGCCCAGAAGTACCAAATTCTTCCTAAAACCACGTTCCTATCCTACACGTTCTTCCTATATTTGGAGACGTAGGAAGGAGCAGGGCTCATCGTTCCCTGCTCCCACTCCTACTCTTTTACAGAGGAGCTGGCTCTGAAACGGGAGATGAGGAACAGTTCAGGCCTTTTCCCTTGGAGAGAACAATTACTTTCTATTTCTCCTCACTTCACTCTCTTGCCAGACTTTTTAGTTAGTCTTTCACTGACATTATTACATCCATCGTGGTCAATGCAGCTGGCATGGGCAACCAGCAGTGAAAATGCACTGCAGCCAGGCTATAATAGGTGACAGCGACCAGAGTAAAGATGACCCACAGACTGTGGGTTTATGCTGCGGTTCCTATGGCTCTCTGAAAACCACGTTGCTGTCTTCACTGCTACCGCCCTGCTAACACATACTCCTTGTTGCTTGGGTGCAGAAAAACATATCAAAACCCACTGGCAAAGTCATGGTCAGCATAAGCACTATAGCATGACTGCATATAAGGGTTCTCAAGGAGGTCAGGGAAATGCTGACAGAACAGGTATAGAGGTGGGAGCTGAGAAACTTTTTCCATTCGTTCGATTTCCCCCAGCTTCCAAGAAAGAAGAACTACTTATTTACAAAAGCGTACACACAAGTTGCACCAAAGATGCCCAGCTAGATCACTGGTTACTCCATATAATGTCCAAGGCACTAAATTTTGGCTGCCTGCTCAGCACAAAAAGAAGCAACAAAAATTAGTCAGTCATGCTCTCCATTTCCTTGAGTTTCCCTTTCTCTATTCCTCCTCTTTGGTCTTGGGTAGAACAGGCATAGAGATCAAAAATAAGCAAGCGTGCAGATCTCTGATCTCTGAAAATTTTTCTGATATTACTGGTGATAAGTGCAGAATTACTTCTCATAAAAATAGCTACCTAACTCCATCTAGAAGCACATCTGCTAACCTGAACCAGTTTTCCTCTGTAGTCAGTGGGAGACAATAGGTTGACAGATTCACCCTCTAGAGATGCCAATCTCAGACACCTACCTTGGACAAGATAAAACAAACTTTGGAGAAGCCTCTCTTTCTCAAAGTTAACTGTAGGAGGATCCTGGAAAAATTCAGTATACGTGCATTTATAAGCGTAATAGTATATGAATGACTGGCAGTGAAAGAGCTGAAGATAGGCGAGAGGGATCCTGCCTTTAATATCTTGCAGCCCACATAAAGCACACACAGAAAGGCATTTCGAGCCTGGAGTGCTGATTGCTATAGAAACCATAGTGCCATTTCTAGGTCTTTTACCTTGATTCTTATTTCCCCTGTAAGTTTAGGAAAAGTAAAAATCTGGGCTACCATTCCTTTACTTAGTGAATTTTTTAAATAGAACAACTTTTGAGGCCATTCTTTGCCTTTCTTTACAATTTCCCCACACACACCCCAGATGAAAAGCTTTCTAGTCATGCCATTAATCTGCAGGTACTTTAGTGAGGAGATGATGTGCAGTTTTAACAAACTGCTGAAGAACAGTGCTTGAAAAATGAGGACCATTGTTATTCCATGCCTTGCAGATTATGAACTGATAGCTGTAGTCTCCATCCTTTGCTTGCGCTTCATAACTTGGAAATCTCTGCACATTTAGAGGAACATTCAGTTAAAAAGGAAATGGATTTCTCTGTCTAATTAGTCTAAGTGCTTTCTCCTAGCCTTTGTCCTTGTCTTTCTGGGATCTCATTTACAGTGCTATTTAAAAGCAGCCACATCTGTTACAATGAGCTGTCTGTCAACTAAACATCCCATATCAGACACAATTTTCTCTCACCTTTTACTTATACTTTTCAATAACAAGGTGATAGATGCAGATTTTAGTCAGCAGTTTTTTAAAACTGCTGAAAGGAAAGTTTGCCCTCCTCCCTATCTTCTTCCAGCTTGCAATATAGTCTTGGTTTAGAGACACCATGAATACAGAATAGAAAATCTGGGTGAGTTTGGCCTCCAAGTTTGCTTTTCTTTAGACCACTAAAAAAAACAAAACCAAACATCTTGGTCTTTGCATGTTTTAATTGAAAAGACTGTTAAGCGCTCAGTAGCAATAGACATATGCCTCACTGTAAATTTTACATTCACCCCTCGCAGTTGCAGCTGGTGGTGATTTAGCGTTACCCTGATAACCCTGCTGGGTGGTTTTTTACTTGATTTACATTCCCTGTGAAGGGTGGAGGTAACATTTCCAAGAGTGTGAAAACAAAGTGACCTTACAGCTAAACTCTCCTTCCTACAAGCCGCAAAACAGTGTTTTTACCATCTAACCTTTAAAAGCAAAATTCCAGGGGTCATCCCAAGCAACATTGCTGCAATGAGTTTTGTTTTCATCTGCCAGCCACAAACATTCAGGGCCAGCTTTGAATGTTTGTTCACGACTTTGATTTTCTCTATCAGTGTTTTTTTGCACATGCATACATGAAAGTAAACACAGCCCGGAGGACGGAGGCAGCCCTGGTGTGGCCGCTTGGCTGTGGGTGTTTCGGAGCCCACCTCTGGATGTGCCGTGGGTGCACAAAGACACAGCTCCACGCTCAAGGCTGCTGAGCCTTCTCCAAGACACTCAACCGTGTTTTCCAGCCCAGTGCTGGGCTGGGAAGTTAACTGGGTCCTGCAGCCTCCCCACAGCTTAGCTCAGGGGAGCACCCACCTTGCTCAAGGCAGGGGCTGCTACTGGGACGCTGCTGCAGTTTTCAGGCTGGATGTTCTCTACAGCAGCTCACTGTGGTGCTTGTATGAGACAGCTCTTTCTCGTGGCTCTTTTGTGCATTTAAGCTACGAATTCTTAATTTGTTGTGCCTGGTTCATCAGTGACCTGGTTTGATCAGGCCTTCAGAGGGTCTATCACAACACAAATAATGATGAATAGTAACAATGAAAACCTTTGTCTGACATGCCTGTCTCTTGCTTGTAATGGATAGCTGGTCAATACTTTACTCTTTGCAAATTTAGCATCATACGGGGGAAAGAACAATTTTTTTTTTTTTTTTTTTTTTTTTTAAATCCATTTGCTATCAGCATGTCATCAGTTACTTGCTGCTCTCTTGTGTACAAATTCTGGTAGATCTGAAGTCTAAGTTTTAGTCTAATAATTCCATCTCAGTTGAAATGCAGACATTGCCCTTCCTGCATAAGTTGCATATTGAAAGCCAGACTTAACATTCTTTATGAAAATTATGAGAAGAGAAGGGCTCAGTCTTTACAAAGACCAAGATATGCCTCTGGCTGAGCGAAAGGGCTGTGATAAGAGGTGGGGCCAACACGCAGGGTTGCTAACTGCTTCTTTATGTCATTTTCCACCGTTTCCGTCTCAGACAACAAAACTCCATTGTCACCAATTGATATTTAACAACTAATGATTTGAAAGGTTTGGTCTTTTTGATTGCAGGAGGATTTAAATTAAATTTTGACACATCATCTTAGCATACCCCTTAATACCTTTAGCTCTAGTTTACACTGGGGGGTGGGTATGCTGGATGCAGCCCTTATCTGATCTGATCCAGCCACAGAGAAGCAGTCTTTGCTGCATTTTATCTTACAATACAGATACCTTCTCTTGGATTGTTCTTTGGCTTTGCCAAGTTCAGTGTGAAGCACAGCGTACAGCCAGAGGGAACAAAATCTATGTTTTTTTTAAACCATGTTCCTTAATGAGCCTGCCCCAAATTAAAACAGCCTCCGTTATAACTTCAAAAACCTTCCCACTTCTCAAAGATACACTGCATATATCTCAGAATCAAAGTTCATGCCAAAGGGCTTTTTCGTTTTTCTTTTTTTTTTTTTTTTTTTAAGCTTAGCTGCCAAATGCTGCATTAACTCACTAGCTGAAATGCTGATTCATCAGACCCTACTTGTCAGAAATGCCTGTGTGCTCTCAAATAGAGATTGCTTTTTTTTCTGAGAGTTTAGATGTCTCTTCTGTGACAAGTTTCAAGTTTTATGGCCTCAAGAGATACCTCATCCTTATTTGGTTCTGGATTGCCACCATAGATTTAGACCTATCGGCTACACTTTCAAAACCTCTCATGGGTGGAGGGGCATGATTTTTTAAAATTATTATTTTCATATTTTTATTATTGAATTAAATTCTTTGCTCTGTTTTTTTTACAAAAGATCCTCATTTGGAAGCTGGATCACAGATGTTGCTATCTGTCCATCTTCGAGGAGATATTTGTTTTCAAGGGACCCTTGCTCAGCAGGCACATGTTCTTTAATTGAAACTGAAGTGATTCACAGTGCTATCATCTCCCTTGATTTTCTTATTTCACTGACAGCACAGGATTTCAGCAGGAAGTTGGAAGTTAAGAGAAGACAAAATTAACACAAGAGCAGAAATAATGAGAGAAGGGCACAGTGATGTAGAAATTGTGGAAAACTATTTGTTTGGTATTTGAGAGCAAAATTAATTGCTGGGCAGAGGCAGATGATATGGCCTAGAGTGTGTCTAGTGGAGGGCAAAATCACCTTGCTCAGTAAATGTGAGACAGCTGACTACTAATTTTCTCATACACATCTGGTAGATGTAGGTTAAAAAGAAAAATACTATTATTTGTTTTTAAACTCCAAAATGCTACAAAATTTACAGCCTGACTGATGAATCTTAAGAGTCTGACTGAATCTTTTCAGGTTACCACTATTTTCAATGAATCCAGAACAAACAGTTTAGATTAAATTCACCACTAGGCAGACAGCATATAGGGCAAAGAATGTGACAAATTTCATAACAGGAAAAAAATATTCCCCCCCCCCCCCCTCCCCCCCATCTGATTCACCCAAATCTGGTGATGAAGAAATCCCAGCAAAATTTCACTTTTGGATTCAAAAATACTTGGTTTTGGCCTGAATCTGTTCAAAACCAGCTCCTGTTGCTATTTACAATGTTATCAAGTGATAGTGTTTTTTAAAACATTGTAATTCCCCTTGCACTGGTATTTTATGGGCTGAAGTCCCATGATCCCTCATGCAGCTGTCAAAACCTCCAACTTTCCCAGGACAACTGTTACAGTTTATTTAAGTGCTGTCAGTGCCAAAATCTGGGGCATTCTGGAAATCTGATGGTAGCACAAAATAAACTGAAGCTGAGTGTCAGAAAAAATGAAACAGGGAATATATTGCTCACTGACTAAGTTAATATGAAAATGAATTATATAATAAAAACCTTCTTTGAAAAGAAGGAGCTGCCACCAGAATTTCTGTTTTTACTGCAAAACTCAGTACTGAAAGGCTGCAAAAAGCAGGCACTTCACCCCAGAACTGAGGGTTGGCTTCGCACCGCTGTGCAAATACAGCTTTTGCCATAGGACAGGCATGTTCTTTTACAGCTTAATAAACATGGCAGTCATCCAGTCACATCCCAGGGATGCCAAACCTTTACTTTCCCCACTTAGCCCTCGTCAAATACTTCCAGTGACTTCTACAGGGCCATTTGCAAGGATGGGAAAGCTACCAAGATCCGACCTTAGAGGACCCAGGCAAGACAAGCAAAAAAATGAGTGGGTCCGAGAAAGATAAGAAAAGCAGGACAAAGATCATAACAAAAGATTACAGAAGCCTCTTGCCTTTTCTCCTTGCATGTTCGCAGGTGACTTGGTTGAGAAGAGCCTGGTCCATTCGCGGCGGCAGCGGGAGCATTGTGGAGGTCAGGACTGGAAGGCAGCGATGGGATCAGCCAGGAGCCAATGTATCATTAGGCTTTTCTGGTGCATCTGTCTTTGTAGATTTGTTGGCCTGCTGGGCTGCGTAGCCTTTCTGATACAAAATGTAGCATCCGAAGAAAACACACTGATCAGTCTTAAGGTAAATGCAGGGTTACAGATTTCGTTTTCAAAGTTTGCTTTCAATTTATTTAAAAAAAATTAAATTGGTAGTACCAAATTTAATGACAAGGCTACCCTGCTGAGTTTGGAGCCCAGAAAGCTATTGTCTCCCTGGTCTATGTATCCTAGACTGTGCTAATGTTTCCTATAATGCAGCTAATAACCAACCATCAGCAATAAATGCCTTGTCATCTCATTGTCGCACACAGCAATAGCTGGAGCAGTGATACTGACAAATGAACCTGCGTAATCACTTTAGATTTCTTTGTTACATTTCACAGTGTGAAGACTGCTTCTTCTCAGCACGTCACAAAAAAACAAACAAGAGCTATAGCTGTCTCTTCCATCAATCTCAGCTTATTTTTGTCAGCCCTCTGCCTGTACAGCCACAACCTCACCACCGCTTGGCAGCGGATGGGGGAGCCGATGGTTTGGTGAAGGGGAGATGGATGGTGGTCAGAGCCAGACGGATGGACCTCTGCTCTCTCCCTTCTCCTTTGTAAACAATTTTTGCCTTGAGAGAGCAAACGGGCAGGGGGAAAGTGAACTTTTTTTGTACTTTCCGAGGCTGCTTCACACGGAAAGAGAGAAAAGTGGGGAGGGGGGGGCTCATTAAAATCCAGTCGAGTCTGCCATTTTCCCTTTTACCTTTTCAATCTTTTTATAGTTTCAAATCATTAACTATCAGCGTGAAGCTCAAAGGTAGCGCTAGCCATCTATGAAACAGTGACACATTTGACAATAATGCTTTTGAAGAGCTTGTCACATCCTCTTCCCAAATCAGTCTCATTAATGCTCAGACTGTCTCTCTTTTCTCCCTGCTTCTTTTCTCCTGATTTCTCTCTAATTAGCTTGTTTTTTTATGCTCCCTCGTTCCACAGTTTGAGCTTAAAAAAAAAAAAAAAAAAGAAAAAAGAAAAAAAGGAAAGGAGGTGGATGTCATTTCCATGAACCCCAAGGCCAAGTTAATCAGCAGAATTAATGACTCTATTACCCATTAGACTTGGGGCTATGGTGCTTGTATGGCAGCACCCAGTGTTCTCCCATCCCATGCTTCTTCACTTTGCTCTGACAAATGTAAACTTTTGCTGTCTCCTGCAAGCACAGTCTCTGATCCAGCCAGCCCACCGTGGCTGCCATCACCCAGGAGAGCAGCCTGGCACGATGCCGCTGCCCTCCATTAGCTCTGAAACAAGGAAGGTAGCAAAACTTACTGTCTGAAACAAGGGACATGGGCAAAAACGAAGTGCTAATGCTTTTTCTTCTCTCTTTCTCGTATCTGACTCCTAGCACTGCGCCCAAGCTCCGTCGGTGCTGCCACTGCAGTTCTCCATGCGGATGCCTTCAGGCCCTGACCTGGAAAAGTGGCTGGCAGCTCTCAGTGCTTCAAATCCAGCGTGAGGCACAAGGCTCTGCAAAACAAGATGCCTGCAGGATTTATCTCCTCCAAAGCGCTTTGCCTTCCAGTCTTCACAACCCACTCATGCAATGGGCAAAACGTCACTTGGCCCTTTTGTGGAACAGGAATGGGAGCAGAAAGACAGGCTTTAATGCCAGGAGCAACCAAAGGGAAAGAGCTATTGAGGCCAGACGTGAGCTCCCGATGCCCGTGTCGTTGGAGGTCATGTCCACGAGGACGGCAGGGAAGGGCTTGCGCAGGCTAGGAGTCCCTTTGGACAGGCAGTCGGTTCCCCAAAAAACATTTGCAGGGTTTATTTTGAGAATCCTCTCTCAAGCCCTGTCACAGCACAGTGCCTGAGCCTTTCAGGCCTGAGCTGCCCCTGCCGTTCCGCATTGAAGGGGGTCAGTCCTGGCTCCTCCGTTGCTGGGGGTGGCAGAGCAGAGGCACCCCAGAACCCTTCACGTGGCCAGCAACTTTGCATTTTGACCCGCTCCTCCCTGGCACCAGTCAGTGTGGCAGCGCCGTGTAGACGGGGCCAGATCTCAAACTGGGTCATCGGGGCAGTCTGCTCTCAGTCTGCCCTTCCCTGCTTTTGGGAGCACTTTCACCAGGGGACAAAGTAATGATATTGTTTGCATCACTGGAGAGAGAACGTGCTCAGGCCCTGAGCTGATGGGGAGTTGATCTTTTTGTGTCACCGAGTTCTGCATGAAAATTTTGGGTAGTTTTTTCTTCTCTTGTTCAAACTGCTTGATTCACAGTTTTAACAAAATTGTGTTGCTACACAGGCAAAATACAGACAGCCCCTGCCCCCAGCTACCTCTGCTCAGGAAGCGGCATGCTTTTACGATTAAAAAAAATTATATTATAAGAAAGGACTTTGCTTGGCTTGAAGAATGAGCGGGGCTTAAATTGGCTTTCTAAGATGATAGCCTTATTTTCACGCTTATAACAAAAAAAAAAAAAAAAAAAAAAACATGATCCCTCGGAATGATTTGCACACCTGCTCTAGTCTGCAGCCACACAAAAAGTCTGCAGCCTTAAAAATCAGGGGCAGCTCTGCCTTGATCCTCACTAGGAGTGAACTGAATACTGGCAAGCATCTCGTGTTGAAGCAGCGCAGCCGGGCATCATCCATGGGACTCAAACCTCCGGGAAGACACAGCAACCAAAGACCTCTGTGTGCTTCCGAAAACACCTCAATCCTTTTAGCCCGGGTAATCCCTACACTTTAAAGGAAACAGAAAATTGAGCTTTCCCTTATGCCCTTTGCACATTGAAGCCGTTTTGCCGATAAAAAACGTAGCCTGTGCGCTGAAATCAAGAGCCTCTCTCCACAGAAAGGTGCAGGATACCAAGTCCAAGCCATATGAGGTACAAGCCACTTGCATGGCAACTAGTAGGGACATTTTTAACTAACAGAAATAGAAATACAAAGCAAAAGACAACTACTACCTGCCAATACACCCAAGAGCATCCAGGAAAGATAGATACCTTTTCGTATATGCACCCCCCTTAACTCTTTATGCAGCTTTTAACTTTCACACACACAGGCCATGTAGCAACTATGGCACGGATGCAAACTGGAGTCAGCCAAGACTGAACCCTGCCTCCTCCTTCTTTGCAGAACACAGCTCTTAACTAAAGGGAACAAAAATAGGAAGAAGCATCAAAGCGGCTGTGTGGGGCTCCGTGCTCCTCCAGGGAGCAAAAAGGCTGGGAGCACAACCTCTTCCAACTCTGCTGCCTGCTGTGCACTAGTTCAGTCTCTTACCAGAGTTTTTATGCTATAACTTCATTATGGTGACCCTGTTTCCCGCTCTGTCCCTGGCCATTTCTCCCTCTGGCTACTCAGCAGTGCTGATTTTGGTGCCGTGGAATTACCCCTCCACCTCATCCTCTTCCCCTCAGGTATGAAGGTTTATGCTGCATCACGTAGCCCGTGCATGCTAAAGAAGCTGTTTGCACAAGCGCTGAGCAGAAGCCACGCTGAGCCCCAGTGTGCCAGCTCCTTTCTATCAGCCAAACAGACCAGTCTGCAGGATCGAACCTTTCAATTGGAGCTGTGGCACTGAAAATGAACTGATTCAGGTGCAATTCTACTTTACACGTGCAAACAAAATCACCGCAAACTGCGCTATGAGCTTGGTCGCCCACTGGTGCAAGTCTTCTCCTCCTCCTCTCATAAACAGGGACTTTGCACATGCGGCCATACCAGGTTCCACAATGACAACTTGAAAACACAGTTGCAAAAATACACAAGATGCATCTAGACGGTATGAAGCCTAATATCAACCACTCACCCAGCCGCTCTCCTGTAACTTATTGCTGTGGAATAACAACAAGCACAGGTACAAGTGAGCAAGCACGTTCTCCACATCCCGTTGCCTGTAGCTTTTCCCTTTGGGGAGGCATTTCACACCTTTCCCAGATGACTCTTTTTCCAAATGTGACCCTGCTTGGCAGCCATCATGGCTTTTGTGTGGCTGCAGCCCTACCTCATGAGGCTCTGGGTATGAGCTAAGGAAAGAGGACAATGCAGCTGGACCAGGAGGCTGCAGGCAAATGGCTGTTGGAGAAGTAAGGCCGTGGAGAATGTCAGCTGCTCTACACAGGCTTTAACTGGCTGTTTTGGACATGGGAGTTATCAAACCCTATAAAAATAACTTGAACGTGGATAAAATAAATGATAGAGTACTGAGTTCTTCCCCTCCTTTCCTTTTACCTTTCCTGAATATTCGTTGCATCTGCTTAAAGTCACACAGTTTCTTCCTGAAGGGCCCGATCCTCTGAAGCAAATGGGAGATGAACCTAAAATAGATGAAGAAATCACAGACCTGGGCTGTTTGGCACTTGTCACTGCTAGCAGCTGTGCCCCAGCAGCACCGCTGTCCTCACTACCAAAGTACCACCCTGGCCAGCTGTGGCAGCGACAGTAGTAAAACATACTTGCTGCTATGCATGTGCTCGGGGTGCCTCTTGGACTGCAAACCCATCAGAATTACTGCAGTCCCAGTGTTGTTTTCCAAGGCTCGGTCCCACCTCCTTCATAGTCAGCATGAAAACCACGACTGCTCTGCAGGCTGCCGTATGCGGGCGCTACAAAGAATTTTCTTTCATAATGCAGCAAAAACGTTGGCCTCAAATTTCCCTGCAAAACAGGGAGAAAAGTTACCTTAGCGGTCACTGGGGGAGAATAATAATCAGGGGAAAAATTAGGATAAAATCCACGAGTAAAAACCGAGAAGCAGCCTCGCCACTGATTAGCATTTCTCCCACATGGAGACATTATTTTGCCACCATATTTTTCACGCGCTGTTGTTTCGGATTCACTGGACTGATGTGATTGAGCAATCGCTCCCCTCACCCAAAACTAAACTGACCTGAGAGAACATCTTTGATTTTATTGCCTCACTTTGAATGCCTGTTCAGAATTCAGTGCTTCTTTAGATATAGCTTTAATATGCACTTTTCTAAAGTGCTTTCAGCAGTAAATATAGCAGACCAGGGATAAATTTGGCCCAGTGCATTTAACCACATGAAATAGAGCTAGGGCACAGGGGACATGCTAGGGTTCCAACTCATCTGCCCCCCAAAATCCATAATAATAATATTTTTATTTTAGCACTCATACCTGAAGGCCTCTAGGTACTTTAAAAAAATGTATGGAGTAGTAAAAGCAATTTAGTCCCCAATACTTGCATATTTTAATTCACAGTAGATTGTTATTCCTCTGCACACATATTGCTTTAGTCATCTACATTTTTATACCCTTTCTTTTTACTGTACAACTGAGTTCTTAACTGTATTTATGGACTGCTGTATTTTCCCTGTACACCTATGCACCTTATTATTTATTCATAATCTCCCATTTCCCTTTAAGTTATTGTTCGCAATATATTTTTAAAATCAATAATAAAGCTTGAACTCCAGATTTTGACGTTTTAAACTAAAGAAGAGTCTGCCCAGGGCTAAGCAATGCTTGGTTTACACATAGAAGCGAAGACAGGATTTGGCCCAAGAATACATCACTCCAGGTAGGAGGGAAACCATTAAGATTCACACCGCATCCTGCCTCTCTTGCACGCAAACAACAAGCAGGCACAGGTATCAGCCGACTCCACGCTCGTGAGGAGGATGCATTTTGCTAGCACAGACATCTCATTAACGATCAAAATTCCTCCTAGCAGCAGGTTAGCCAAGGCCTTAACAGCATGCTGCACCGTTTCCCAAAGCACCTTCCTGGAAGCAAGGATGCTCTTGGCAAGTCCTTTCCAGGACCACTGCCCCCTCCGACACGGGTAGGTCTGCGTGCAGCCGTTCAGTTCAGGAGCATCGTGGTGGTAATTATCCGCTTTGTAATCGGCAATGCTGGATGTTTAAAAACATTGTGCTTCTGAGCCTGGTGCTTTTCCATGTCTTGTTCCCTTGAAGGGCTTTCCCAGAGAGGAACACTGAGTACGGTTAATCTGAATTAACTGCTAAAATGGATTAGTTAAAAATGCATTAACTCTCTACGTATGTATTCTCCTTCGGAATTGACTTGGCCTTTATGAGACTTATTTTACTTTACCTTAATTCTGAACAAGGACATCTACACAGGGATTTAATGCAATTTAATCAATCCACTTTAAATTCAGATTGTTTAGCTAGTTTGGATTGCTTTCCTTCCACATGCCCGGGTAGACTAACCTATGACTTAACATATCTGAGGGATGCCTGATGGAGGGTAGGAATCTGTACAGCATTGTACCCATTTTCCTGAGAGATGGTGTCTACTTCCTATTTTCACATACATATATGCACTCAGAGAGCCTGGGGAAGCATCTGCACGCCCTTGCAATGCTGAAAGAAACTTGCTTCTGAAAACAGCCAGGATCCTTTCCCTCACAATCACGAAAAGACACCCAGCCATGGCCCTTAGGAAGTCCACGTGGTTCTCCCGGTGCCGACACAAGCACCTCCGCCACGCAAAATTGAGATGTCCAGTTGGAAGGAGGCAACTCTACCATTTTTTCTGTAAATTCCCTCTGAAGGATCAAGTCATGGGGAGACACGAATACTATTTCTTATAACAACTTCTATTCACTGAGTTGTTATTTCCAAGGGGACATGCCACAGAGTTTTTGCTATCTACCAGCTATTCTAGCAAACCAAAAACAGGTCTCTCCCTAGAGTTACAGGACACCAGTTAATCCCACTTGATTGTGTGGTTTTGGTGATGCTGAAATGCAGATCCTTTAAGCTGCTTAAGAGGAACTACCATGTTTCTCTGACTTTTCTGTTGGAGAAAGGAGGAGAAATGAGCTGTGAATATAAAACCTTACTGTCTGTCTTACAGCTTTCCCTCTTTCCCCATATATTCATACCAATATAACTAAGCCTTCTTCCTCTCTATTAGGTATGTTTCTCTTCAGAAGTCACATATTTCACTGTTCATCTCCTAAGGGCAACCAGAATATCACATGAAAGGGAGTTGTCATTTCTCTGCTATTCCTTTGGGGTTCATATCATAATTCAGAAAGGCCCAGACAAGCCTGTAACTTGCAGGCTTTTGCAAGTTTTTCCTGCACACTGTCTTTTCTAAAGACATCTGAAATAAAGTTCTCAATACCAGCAGACTCAGTACGTATGAGAAAAATATTTTTTGTTGCCAGGTTTGAGGTGGAGAAAGAGAGGCCAGCGAGTCAGGAAGATGCTGCATTAAGGTTCAACACAAGTGAGGCACAGGCCGCATTGCTGCCCTTTCACAACACAGCCCCACACTCTTAGCCTGCACGAGGAGAAGAAAGATGGCATTTCTTACATCACACGTGTCCAGTCGCTGCCTTCTAAAAAAAAACTGGCTTATCATGAAGTACTGGGTTTGCGTGGCAAGGTTTTGGTAGCGAGGGTGGGCTACAGGGGTGGCTTTAGGTTTTCTTTCTTTCTGTTAAATAATCAAAGCATTTTTCCAGGCCTTTGTTACTCCCCTTCTCGAGGCCTAGAGACTCACCCCTGCAAAGGATATCCACCCTTTTTGATGGCATCACCTACTCTTCCTTCTAAGCATGTTGTAATGCTGGTCCTCCAGCTTCAAATGCCTCACACCTTCACCTATGCACTCTATCCTCTTGCTTCATCTCCCACCAAACATCTCCTCCATGTTGCCACCAACACCAGCTTTGCTGCCTGCCCTGCAGCTTCTTGCGATGATATTGTAACGCGGTCACTAGTACGGGCCCTTACACGAACACCCTCTCTACGCCTGTCGACCAGGTTTATCCACCAGTCCTTCTCATTCCGCTCCTCTCCGCAGGGAGGTCCCATACAGCCAGCCCCTCAGCGATGGCTGGGGCAGCCAGCTGCCACACGATTTACAGCGTTTTCGTTGCAATTGCTTTCACAGCTTTGAGCTACTTTGCTCGTCTTTGCCCTCCTTCCCTTCTCTTAGGCTACACAACTTCATACATGTGTTTGTATAGCACCAACAGAGCAGCCCCACTCCTGAGTCCCAGTTGCTCCTACTGAAGTGCAGACATTAAATGATAGCATCCTGGGACACTGGAAATATCCTGGATGTTAAGAGAGGTGTTGCCTTGTCTCTCACACACACACGCACACAAACATTAGGTGGTCATGTAGAGCGTAAGTGAGAGGCACTATCAAAGTTATAGTTAGCAAATTGCCCTTTTGCTTATATCTTGTTGCAGTAAGAATATCTGTCATTCTCTTAGTGGTTTGCTGCTTGGAGGGTGATTTTAATTAAAACATAAAATGTCAAACATTAGTAAGAAGGAGGATAACCCTGTGGGGAGTGAGGATGAATCAAATTTATTAGTCACTGAGCAGCAGGCTGGTAGCCCTTCACTTGCAGAAATTTTAAAAAGCAGTTAATGCAACATACAGAATCAGTCTAATCTCCCCCTGTTCTAACTAACCTTCTGAAAAACAATATCACAAGTTTCCACCAATTCCAGAAATTAAAGACAAATCTGCTACAGAGATTAAAACAGCCTCGGTTTGTGTGTGCAGGACACACAAAAAGTAAGTCTCATTTATGGACTGTAAAGGAAAATGTCTCTCTTAGGGCTATTTCTCCCTGTTATCAAGAAACGGCTGTGTTTGCACTGTACACAGTGTGTAACAGGACTGTAAGAGCCACTGGCATTTGGTAGCAAGCATGAAAACCGACCCTTGGGAGTATTTTTTAGGGAACTCTTTCCAAGAGCAGAATTTGCCAGTCCACACTGCTCAGGAACAAGAATGACCATAGACCCCTCAGACAGGCATGGAGAAGGTCAGGATTGCAGCACGTACAAGCTCTGCCTGTCCTCCTACTGGCACGATATTCTCTGCAGTTCTGCTTTATGCTGTTGCTGAATCCACTGGATCATTCTGTGATCCACAGACAAATAGCATCTTTGTTATACTGTAACATTCCCTTTAAAAAAAAACACATTTCTGGTGTACTTTGTACTTTGTTAGCATCAAGCTAACAAAAATTCACTTTTTGTTTTCAAGTTTCAAACTAGATAGGATCAAAGGAAGAGTGGAATAACATCCCAGCTATTCCACAGATATATTGCCTTGAGAATTATTGCCCATGCAGATCACCGAGAAGCTTATGAGGACATTGAGAGCCCTTTACCTTCTGCAGGCAGCTAAATGCACAGAATAACACAGAGATAACCACACTTTGCAAAAGAGGGGCTCTGGGTGGGTGTCTCCAGTTGGATTTTCAGCTCCCCTACAAATGGATGGTGGCATTTGCTCTAAGCACCTCTACGCACGGCAGAAGCTGCCGATCTGGGTTGATTATCACGTCCCTGGGCTTATTTCCAGCCCTGCACGTTGTCGACTCATAGGGCAGGGTACAAGCACTCCTCCCTGGTCATTCATGGTCCACACACTTGGGCTGTGCCCTCATGTTGGGCTGGTCCTTAGTTGCACTGCCTTCATGCTAGGGCTAGGCTGCCTTGTGCAAAGGGGTTAAGTCCCATCCTTGAGAGGGCATCAGCTGCTGCAGGAGAAATCAAGGCAGCCATCTCAACAGAGAAATTAAATCAGGGATAATTTTTGCACCGTTGCTTCATAGTGCAGTGATTTTTTATTTTTTTTAAACTTACGATGGGGTATACATTCTGGTAAAGATTTTGAACAGCTTTTAGCTAAGAGTCCTTAAAATTAAACTGTTTCATTCAAGTTGAAATCTAATTCTATATGGCAGAAGAGACAGGCAGCATTTGGGAGATGGGGGGAGAAAAGAAGAATAGAGCAACAATATAGAGCTTACAAATTACAACCAAGTGGAGCTGTCAATAAGATCTTGCTCACCATATTGTCACAGAATTTTCCTTCTGTGTCACGTTGGTCATTACTGTAACACTACATGAGAAATCACTCCATCTGTTAAAAAAGAAAAGAAAAGCAGCTGCTATCCTCTTGCAAAGATGGAATTAACAAACACCCAGTAACTGTATTCCTTTCAACTTTTGCAGTCACAATTTTAGTCCCACTTTGTTTGTGCCATGCAAGCCAGCAAGCAGTTCTACTGCCATGGTACTAAGGCCCTCAAAAAGCTCATTAACCAACACGAAAGATGCTACCTGTGGAAACTGCAACAACTGTGACTGTTTTAGTTCCTGCACTGATAGTTTGGAAGGCTTTGGGTTTTCTCTGGTGGTGGGGGAGGAGATGTTAACATTTTTGGGGGGGGGGGGGGGGGGAGCACTAATCCAATCGTTGCAGTAGAATAGGATAAATCTTCACAGAGATTCAAGATTATTTTGCTGACTTAGCTTGGCAGTTGAACCAGGTGAGTCCTATTACATCCAGCTACAGAAAATAAAAGCATTTGAATGCGTGAAGTAGAGGAGCCTGGAGCAAGAGCAGCAGGCTGCTAGCAGAAGCACTCGGGCTCAGGAGGAAGCCTGGGCTAGGATTTTATGACTTACCATTAACACTGAACAAACACATGGAGCCCCTGGGAACAGGTTTCTTCAAGATCACAGCTAGGCTGTACGGACCAACAAAAGGGCTGGATGGGATCGCACCTATGCGCCATGCTTTTCTGTACCTAAATTAGGCTGGAGGTGGAGGATAGCCTGTAGCTCCTGCAATTCTCAGGGGACATTGAGCCAAGCTCAGGGAGAGCCCAAATCAAACACCTAACAGAGACCAAATCCTAAACCAGTCACATTTCTCCTCTGAAGGGCAAGATCACTAAACACCACTTACCAAAAAAGAATCAGTAGCAAAACCAGACACGATAACCAGCGTATTTAAACAGCTACTGAAGAATGAAGGCTGGTTTGAGTGTGATCAGGTAGGACTGTACTGGAGACAGCACGTTGCAGTGAGATGGAGCTGGCTGTTAAATAACGCCCCAAGCAACCTCCAGCCTGCCCAGGGGACACCCCTTCTTCTCCGTGTTCGCGTGTCCCTCCTTGCCCTCCCCTCTGTCCCCTCAGGCTTGGCTCTGGAGGTACACGGCCTGCCACTGGCTGCCTTCACTCTGGCAGGTCTCTGCACCAGCTTGAGCTGTGACCAGCTGTGGTCAAGAGCCACAGGAGGGTGTTCAGACGTG
The DNA here is from genome assembly GCF_929443795.1 of Astur gentilis. Taxonomy (NCBI): domain Eukaryota; kingdom Metazoa; phylum Chordata; class Aves; order Accipitriformes; family Accipitridae; genus Astur; species Astur gentilis. The sequence continues at coordinate 21,099,011 of NC_064899.1, read as the reverse complement.
TAATCACGATAGTCGCGTCACCCTTCTTACGCTCTTCACCAAGCATCTGCTGTTGGCCAGGGATGGAGATAGGAGCCTTGTTAGAGGCATGATGTTACAGTGAGTACAGCTGCTATCGTGCAAGGGTGGTTTGGTTTTTTTCCACCAGTGCAGACTATTTTTTTCCTGGCAGGTTGCTTCGACAAGCCTGTAGTTGCATCTACGCTGGAAGAGAAAATACAAGAGGCAAACGCAGTTCCCTGAACTCAAAGAGGGTTCACTCCGGGGGCATTCCTGATCCATTTTCTATCCTGTAGGACTCTTCAGTTCACTGGGGGATGATTTGCAGCTATTCTGTGGCAGAAGGAAAGTGCCAGTAGGCAGCATCATTCCAACAATCTGCAAGATGGTACTCCAATTTTCTGGAAAGAATGAATTTCATTATAAGTGCTTGAGTTGTATCTGTTCATCTGGTCTGTTAATTCATCCAAAGGCTTCACCATTCTAATAGGCTCAATGGCTACTGTAGCTGGTAGGATACTTCAAAATAATCATTAGAGGTACTCCATTAAATTGAATATTATTCACATTACAACAATACAAAGACCCAAGTGAGATCAGAGTTCCATTTTCTAGCACAAGGAAGTAATAAAAATCTAGTTCCAAAGAATTTTTATGGAGAAGGCAAGTAATGAGGGAAGGGAAATTGAGGCACAGAGATTTGAAATGCTGCTGCAGAAGGATAGCAAAGCAAGGAATAGAATTACATGTTTTAAGTCCCACTGATACCTTTATAAACAGCACCTTCATCTCAGTATTGATGTAAGGGAGTCAAATAAATTGTTCTGCTAGTAAAAGTGATCTACAAAACCCAAACAAATCAGTGCCCACTAAAGCTGGTCAGGAATTTTTCAGAGCTTGAATCAAATATCACCAGAGAAGGAAGTAAGATTTTTTCATAAGAACTCATCAGTTTCCAGAAGACAAAAAAAAAAAAAAAAGAAAAAAAAAAGAAAAAAAAAAAGAAAAAAAAAAGAAAAAAAAAAGAAAAACAAAGCAAAGAAAACAAAACCTTTCCTGGGAAAGTTTCATTCAACCCAGGGTGAAACTGCTATCCATGCCTAAGGGGCTAGAGCCCACTCTGAGATGACTCAGGGCACAGCCTGGCCTGAGGTTTCCCCCACCACCACTCGTCATGGTGGGCCAAGTCCTTCTTATATTTTCCCTGCACCCTTTTGCAAGCAAGCACAGCTGGGCTGATGCAGGAGATCAGCTTTCCTGTCGCTGTTCTGAACAGGACAAGAAGAAACTTTAAATGGGGGCTTCCAACCAAAGGGTTCCCCCATAGGGCTTATCTGAAGGGCTCTGGAGCCTCAAAATCAGCATAATCATCAGGTCTCCTGCCTACCTTTGCTACCAAAGCCACTGTCTTAGCATACACCATGGGTTTTCAACACACCAAAATATGGTGTAAGGGCTGCCTGATTTTCCAGCCCTATTGTTTTCACCAGGGACAGGCCACAAGGTTTGGAGCTATGCAGGCATTTTAAATACCACAAAGTTTGTTGTTACCATTTATGTGGCTTTGGTTCAAGCCATCCCCTGTTTTGACAAGAAAGGAAACTCTGTCATTTTGAGGCAACACAACATGAAGGCATTCAATGCATCTGCCAGTCTGCCGTCGTGCAGTTTTTCAGTGTAAAAGGGTCAGCAAAACCACTGCACCACACATGAACTTTTACGTAGCTGCATTTATTGTGCAAATGAAAAACTGTTTTACACAGCATGCCTGACCAAGAGCTTGGCACCACTGCAAGAACTAGTCTATGTAGCAAACTGGATTTTATCGCAGGCTGAAAGACTCTTAAAGTCCTTGAATACAAAGAGCTCCATTTAGAAAGAAATTGCAGTGTGTAAATATAATCCACAATCAAGGCTCTCAGAGTCACAAAATAGCATGACTATATCTCTGATTACTAATTTAATCAGGCACCACAAGCACTTAAGTGAAGAACCCCAACCAGACAAAGGGAGCTCCTTACAGCTGTTTTTAGCAGGCTGTATTTTGCAATAGACACGTGAGCACGGATCCCAGTTTGTAAGCGAGCCCATATCTGAGGGGCAACATTTACTAAAACAAAGTGAGATGGCACTGACATCAATCGTAAGAATCTGCACAGACCCAATCCTGCACTGGTAAACCAGGTACTCGCCATTTTACAAGGAAACACAAGTCTTTGCCCCATTCACGCTGACTCCCACTAGTCAGGATTCATCAGAAGCTAGAGCTAGCTTGAATGGCTGGGGAAAAAAAAATAGATACTTCTATTGGAAAGATCCACCATTATTTCCGATGCAGAAATAAATAAATAAATAAGTCAAGCCAAAACCAGACAGGTGTCTGCTACAGATGCAAGTCTCATCATAAGGAAAAGGCTTAAGTAAATTATACTCTGCAAAACATCTGGGGAGAGCAAGACCTGGTGGGATTTTTCTGAGCTGACACCTCCCTACAAGCTCCAGAGGCACAAGTGCCACCACTTTCCAGCCCAGGGCAGCAGCACATCCCACACAGCAGCTGCAAAGTCCTCCTGAACTCCTTCCCCTCCGGGCTCCTCAGCAGTTTTTGGGAGGAAAGGCGGATCTAATGTAGCTTTACTCTTTTTGAATTGTCAAAGAGCACACAGGTTTCTCCAGCTATGCATTAGGTGTCTTAAATATATCTGTGGATGTAGGTGCCAGAGAATAAAACAGTGTGAGTACACAGGCAGCCTTTGGATTTTAGCCCATTTCCCTTTCTCCCCTCTTCACCATGTTCTGTCCACTTTCACCAAAACCCTTTGGAGCAATTCAGCTACCACCAAGGCACCTTCTTCCTGGTGCTGTGCCACAGACTGCCAATCCTATATGGACATCTTGGACACAGCAGGGCAGCTAAAAATGACCCGACCTTTACATACCTATTGATGAGTCCTATGACCAGCCTGCTGCTACTTACAGCATGAATTATATTCATTAGCTTAATTTTCTTACAATATCTCAAAGTGATATAAAAATATCTATATGACACATACCTTCTCCCCCTCTCTCACCCTCCTCCCCACTCAGCCCTAAGCAAGCAATGGGTGAAAAAAATTCACAATGCCACATAACATGAAATCTTTGCTTAGTTGGATGTATTAATAACTCAACCCATTTTCTGATGTAATTGCATTAATTGTTCCTGTCCCAAATGGCTTTCCAGGAGAAAAAGGAAGGTTCATTTAAATATTGAACACAGAAAATGTTGGGGTTTTTGTTATGGTTTTGCGCGCAGATGTGAAGCAGAGTGCTAAATATCAGCACTCTGCCTAGTTGAAGGCTGTTGTGTTAGCAGGAATCCTCACCTATTCGTACAAACTAGCATGTACCAGATGGCTCCATGGGAGTCAGGAGGCTTGAAATGGAGCAATCATTCAGTCTGCAGATGGAATATACAGTACGTTCCCAGTTAAGTAAGGGGCTCATTTATTCAGATGGATTCTGCATATATGGAGCGTGTCTCAGAGGACAAGCCAGTTTCTGTCTCCAGATTTCTAGCAAATTTCTAAACTAGGTCCATCCTCCATCATACTTCTGCTACCGGAGTCCAGAAAAAAAAGCCCCCTTACTAAAAAGGTGGAATTTTCCTCAAGCTGTGCTGAAGCAATACACTGAACGCAACATTTGCAATTTTTTTAAAATCTTCCCAATATGGAAAATAAAAGGTGCCCCAATATTTTTTTCTTTTCACTCATCATGCATACATTTGGACAGAACCTTCTAATTCAGTGGTCCAATCAGAGCAGAACTCCTATTTATATGCTAGTTATGATTATTTATCACCAGAAAATAAATCAATGAGTTAATGCTAATTAAGACCTGCAGCAGCAACACCCACTGTTGCCGTGCAGAGTCCCAGAAGAGAGCCAGCCATGCCTGCCTTTGACGTCTGCAGTAAATGAAGCGCAGAGGCGAGACACGTGCCTTAGTGGAAAGAGGCAAGAAGGATCCTGCCTCTTGAACAGACATCCAGAGAAGTCCAAGCGAGAAGTTTCTGACATGGAATTGTTGTTATTTGTATAAGAATGTAAACTAGAAGCTGCCCCGGACAGGATTAGGGAGTCAAGCTATTCAAAGACATTGCAAAGCAACCTTATTCTCAAGGATAAAGAACAAATGAGCATTCCAGCCTCAGATTTTCAGTGGCCTATTAAAACTCACCTAGGCAAATAATTGAAGAAAACAATGGAAAAGCATTTTCAAATGTCTGGGTGAAAGATATTCATTGTTTCGTATTGTGAGGCTTTGTAGAGCTGATTCTACAGGGGAAGGAGTATGAAGAGACATCTGGGGTTTGGGGTGTTTTAACAAAGTCCATGAAAACACAACGAGAGCTCACATTCCACACAGAAGGGAAAAAAACCTCCTCCTATGCTTTGGCTTCACAAGCAAAGTGATTAAAAACATGCAAAGCCTTTCTCTCCGTGCCAAGTCCAAAAGTAGGTCCTGAGAACTTGGTCAAGCCATGACCTAAATCCACCCCCAGCAAAGTTACTTTCCATCTTGGTCCTCCTGGGACACCAAGCTGCTTCGACACACACAGTCTACTTCGTTGCTTCCTAGAAGCGCCAGCACCTCCCTGCTTGAGCATTTGAAGCAATTATTGGCAGCCTTCACAGAGGGGAAGGGATGGCTTCCAGGCTGGCAGACCACTGGGTGCTTCTTCTGCCCACTCCAAAGTCCATGCTGCTGCTGCCTACTGGGGACTGCTCGCTTCATCTTTTATTTTTTACCAGTAAACATAATCTTGGCTCATTGTACCCAACATGGGCGGCATAGCATGTGATAACAGTATAGTTTACAAACGTGAACATCACAGGGAAAGTATTGATTTATAATAACAAGCTGGAGGAGCAGGAAGAGGGAATTGTTAAGGGACTGTCTTCTATCACTTTCCAAGGATGGGAGGAACTCAATTATACCCAGCAGCCTCACCTAATGTAATTGTATTCGCTGGCTGTTTGCCTTTGAAGTACCTCTCCTGCAGTATGTCTTGGCAGTGTATTCTGCCACATCAAAAAGGGAAAGTTTTACTACCTGTGCTTTTGGAGGGCTCATTAAAAACACACCAAGTAGAGAGATGGAGCAGAAAATTGTTATCAAATCCTCTGGGGCTTTTTGTTTTGTGTTGTTTTTCTTCTCAGATCACACAGAAGCCCATGCACTTTGTGGTCTCCGTTACAGAAACGTTGATCGCGTGGACTGCTGTTAATTCATCACAGCTTTGCTAGGCTACTTGTCTTCATTTGCCATGAACACAAACAAATTCTACAGACATACCATATCAAATCTGTTCTCCTGAAAAGACACATTCACTGGTGAAACAAAGAGAAACGTAATGGCAATTAATAAACTAACATTTACTGCTCTAATTAGCATCTCCTAGAGGGCTTGATTATGTGTTTACACCAGTTAGATACAGCTCAGTATGAGAAAATACCCACATTTCATACATCAAAAGACATTTCTTTCATATTTCCTCTTCCATTCTTATAGTAGTGAAGTGTGAAGACAAGAGCATGAAGGAAGGTAGAATAATTCATTACCTTGTCTCCTACTGATTTGTACATTCAACATTTTTTTGGAATAAACACAAAGTCATAAATTAGCTTGTAGCAAAACAGAATTAATTGAATGTCTTAGTAGGATCATCAAACCAAGGTTTAAAGTCAATTTATCTGCCTGGGATTTTGCTAATGTAGCTTCAGCTCATTAGGGCGAGAGCTGATGCTGTGGATGGGATGCACAGGCTCATGAAAACGTAGACCATAGACCATGTTTTCCCTATTTAGGGACAAAAATCTCTCATATATGTCATGCACAAACGCAGATACATGCACGCTTATGTACACATATTTACATTCAGAGAGGAAAAAGTGTAAGCCATAAAATAAGTGTTTTCAGGAAAGAGATTTTATATCAAGAGGGTAGTACAAGGATTTCAAATGCCTCCTGAAGACAGCTAGTCATATTTACAAACCCAGATTGTCCTGAATTTCCTAGGATCCTTATGGCACCATGTTATTTCCTTAGCTCATGAACAATGCAGAAGCCACATTAGGAAGCAATGGATACCAAGAGACAGTTTGGTTACATCAGCCCCTCTACCTAAGAGGTAATATTCTGAGGCTGGAAACAGATGTGGGACAATTAGGACACAGAAGTCAGTACTGTGGTTTTGGGAGACGTTTTGGTAACAAATACTGTATTAATCTCTGTGGATACTTCATTACAGCCAGAATGTTTCCTGTTGGGAGGGCTTTCGACAATAAATGCTCCAGCTAAGCAAGGCAGATGGAGTGCGGCAGGAGCAGCCTGACGTGGAACGTGCCATCAGCTCCTTCAGCCTGCTCCTACAGGCAGCAGGTTGGTAGGGTTTCTAGGCTGGTGTCACAGAGAGATAACAAGCACCTCAAATGCAGATCAGAGCTTGAAGCCTATCCTGAGTGTTCTGTGCTCCCAGCTGCATCCTCCAGCAACAGTAACAAATTTTGATGGGACTGATGAAGAAAAAACAAACAAACAAAAAAAACCTCCCAGGGCTCAAAAGCAGCTCCCAGCTGTATCTGACTAAAGGAAAGCTCCAAGGTGACAAAAGACAAAGTGCAACCGCTGCGTGTCACTAGGTGGGAGAAGGATCGCATACACAGCAATTCAAACAACTTAAATCCTAGGGAAGGAAAAGACGATGCAGTGCAGCACTTCAGCACAGCTTCAGATGAAGTCGGTGGTGGTTGCATAGGCCAATGCCAAAGGCCAAACGCAACACCTAGCATATGAACAAAGTCAGTGCACCGAGGCAAAGTCAACAAATAAATGGCATTTCAGATCTGCAAATCTGTGACACAACCTGCCAGCTATGAGCATCTCACTTTTGTCACTGCATACATACCTCTTGCTCTTATTCCTGTTTACTACTTGCTTTTCGGGAGGACTTCAGTCTCAACCAGCGGTGCTGAGAGCCGTGTAACTGTACGGTGGCAGGAGGCAGTACCTCACAATGCAGTAAAAGGAAGAAAAAAGCTGCAGCAGTGACAAGAAATTGAATATGAGACCTCTCAGAAAGGGCAACAGGCTGTTCAAGTCACATCTTTAACACGCTAAACACAGGAACGCATCAGGCTGTTTATACACCTAAAGATACAGACAGTAGAATGATACAGGCAGCAATGTCCAAAAGCACCCATGTTCAGATTCTCCTGAACTGGGCACTCAGAACTTTTTGATAATGCCAGTAGGTGCCTTTGAACGGTTTGCTGCGCAACCTTATTTTAAGAACTTCAGGATGAGGGAGACACTCGTTACCTTTAATCACAGCTTCAGTCACAGCCTGTAGATAGAGCACGTCACTTACCAGCAACCCCTGAGGGCTGTTACCAGTGGCCTTACCTTTCTCCAGGAGGAAAGCAGTTGCCCCAGAGGTCTTCCAGCTTGTCACCATTTTTCCTCAGCACACTGGCCCTGACCACGGACACAGACCGTAAGTCCAGTGGGTCTGCCCCTTCATCGATATGGGGCGACCACAGTGCCTGCACCCCCAAGCCATGAGATCTAGCTCCTTGTGTGGGTCGGAGCAGGTTGTCCCAGGCTTGATCTCAGTTAGTTAAAAGCAATGCCTGTAAGTGATTTAAAACACATAACAAAGTCAGCTGGTGCTCAGGTGGCTCCAGTGGACATGCAGGCCTGACTTTTTCCAGGCTGGCTTGCTAATTCTCAACAGAACTGGATCAGTTGCTGCTCTTAGATCCCAGGGGACAATCAAGGTAGGAATAGCCTTTTTGCACCTCAGGCTGGCCAGAAACCGACCTCTGCTGCAATAGGTGGGATTTTTGCCACTTTGAAATCTTTGAAACTTCATCCCTAAGTTTCAGAGATTTCCAAGTACAGCAAGCCAGCCCTGAAAGCATCCCCATGCTTCAGCCTGTGCCACGCTGAAGTGCTGCGAGCACTTGGACACATAACATGGATGCATAAATATGTTTGCTCTCTCTTCTGCCTGGCCACCTATTCATTACCCCACAGCTAGCTGTGTTCCCTTCCCAATTTACTAATCTGTTTGCTAGAGACAGTACAGCAACATCTTAAATGGGATATATCCAGCTGGGAACGGGGAAGGCAAATAGTTGGCAGCAACACTGCCTTCCTCTAACAGTCCCAGCTTTCAGTTGTCTTCTCCCTCGCCAGACGTCTGTCCTTCTTCTGCAAGCGTGGCTGGCTGCAGACCATCTGATACAAAGATGATGTCTGGCACCTCATGCTCTAAATAGACTCTCTGATGTAGCCCCTCATCCTTGCCAAAGACCCCAGCGCTAGGCTAGATAAGGGAAAGCCTGGGATGAATTGTGTATACAACTGTATTACCCAGGACTAATACAAATATTTGGTCAAATATTCACCTAGCATAGAACCTAGCACCACTAGCTGTAATGGACCACTGCCATTTCACATCAGTCCTCCTAAACAGGAGCAAGCTGTTCACAGCACGTTTAGCTGTAGATACAAGAGAACTTCTAAAATTCTTCATGAAAGACCTATTTTCCTACTACCTTAATCAGCCCTTCTTCGGGCAAAATTCCACTTTCATTTTATGGGGAGAACTTAGGACTAAGAAGTCTTATAAAGAGTCAGCAATAAAGTAGAATCAGGACTGCTCTGAAATCCAGCCCATAAACTATATTATTCAGACTCCAAACTCTCCCGCATTATATGGACTTCTCACATGCATCCATGTGCCTTCAGAATAATATTTATGTTTGTAGTTTCCCGTTATGTGCACGCAAGTTATTGCCTTCCTCTCCCAGAGAGCAGACATTTGCCTTTCTGCTATGTCCTCCTCTTCTGTGGAGGTGAAGGTCCCTCTGGCCCATGGGGCAGGGCAGTGCATAGTTCTCTGCATACTTCTTCAGCAGCTACTTTTTGCAGCAACTTCAAAAAACAAGAAGAATTACAAAATTCTGGAAATGTATCTGCTTGAAGAAAATTAACCTGTTTGTTTTCTTGCAGTAGAAATTACCCCGCTCTAGTTAATAAAAAGATTGTTTATTTTTGGTGAATTTACATTTGTTGGCAGCTTGAATGTCACTCCAGCTCCACTGCTTCCCTGTCCCTCCCTTTCATGTGATCTGAAAGCAACTTTGGTTTGTTTCTCTCACTCACAGCAAAGCAGAGCTGCAATAACAGCAAATGGTCCTTGGAAATCACAGTCACATTAGGCTTCTGTTCAAATAGCTTTTAGGGCTGCGATAATAGGAGGCATTCCTAATAACTGGTGACTCAGTGAGACCCTGCACAGAAGGCCTCCAAATGACAGTACACAATTTAGAATTTAATCTAGAAACAGTGGCAGTGATGAGATTCCAGCTGGGGACCTTCTGGTCTGGAGGCCGGTGCTGTACCAAATAGTCTAAAGCAACTACTTTACCCGACCAGAAAGGAGATGAATCCCTTTCTCTTCCCCTGAACTTCACAACAACTTTTGGCGTGGCATTTGACCCGTGAAGCAGAGAGCGCCTTCATTGCCACCTTGACTCTGGAGACTCACCACCCTGAACCACGGCACGTTAAACTGCTGATAAGCGGAGAGCATCCAGTCATGCCGCATTAATATGAAAGTTAGTTCCTGAACACTGAATTTCAGCACACTTTGGTTCACAGGCCACCCGTACGGTGCTTTTGGACTGTCCTTGGCCTGCTATAAATCTAGACTGGATGGTCACCCAGAGAAAACAAAGATAGAGATCTCTCCTCACTCTCTCCTCATCTCGGCACACTGCTTATGTTGAAATCGCACAATGTTAGCGTGACCTATGCTTAACAACCCAGCTTACATAAAGAAAAGGTTTCTTTTCTGAGAAAAGCCATAACCCCAGCGGCAAAAGTAGTATATTTTACTTCTTAAAACAAAGCCTTCAAACCCTTAGTCTTGCCTCTGTGATGTGCAAAGGGACGGAAATTCAGCACAGACTTGTCTTTCCAAGAAGGGTCATGGTCCTTGAGTGGCCACTGGAAACCAGTGAATAGCCAGAGACAAGCACAGTGCTTGGAAAGGGAGGGGATGGATGAGGGTCTCCAGGGTACAGGTGTACTTAACTTAAGGTGTACTTCATACTGAAGTATTTACTTAACATTCTTCTGATGTGCCTCGTTACCATCCAGTAAGAACGGCAGGAAATCTCTCATGCATGCAACAGGGAAAGGACAACTCCACCTCAGGAAAGCAGGTTGAGAGGAGAAGTGATTGCGCTCAGATGGTTGGGTCCCATTTAGTGCAAAAATCACTATGAACAATGAACTTCAAAAAGCCAGGACAGCATTTACTGACTGGTGGGCAGTCAGAATAAATACCAGTGTTTTGGAATTTGTTAGGGTTTTTGGGTTTTGGTTTTGGTTGTTGTTTTTTTTGTGGGTTTTTTTTTTTTTTTTTTTTTTTAAACCATCGGTGGTCTTCCAATGGGGTGCAATATTTGCTAACATAGAGTAATTTGAGTTACCCACAGATAGTTCAAAAATACAGAGAGTTCATTGCCCAGATATCTCTATTTAAAATAGATTTGCTTTTGTTCATCAATGTAATGCACATGGCTGAGAAATGGCAAGGTGCCAAAATGAAACTGCTCCTAATTTTCAGAGGAGGCCACCGGCTAATTACACAGACTGCAGGTGTGAAGAGAGAAGCTCAAAGTAATCAATAGTAGTAATTAATCTGCTAGACTGGAGCTAAAGAGCTAACAGCTGGACATCAGAAATGGACACATGCAACAAGATCAGCAATAATTACCTCTTTAAATATTGAATTTCCATAGCAACAATTAAGCATATAAATAAAGGCTTGAAATCAAGGCTCCGAGGCATGATGCGGAATTGCAAACACAACATTCTCCAAATCAACCCTTTTAATAAAACAGTAACAATATGCTTGGGCTGGGTCGACTGGTCTCTGGTGCTAGCAGAAGCTCAGCTTCTGCTGCCTCCAGATTTTTTGGCTCTTCCTCCTTGGCTGCTTCCAAACCCACAGGTTCTGCTGTAACTTCTCTTTGTTCAACTAGCATCTAAAGAGACCTGGTGCAACACATGCCCACAACTCACCCCCTCTTTGCTAAGGCTGTCCACCTTACAAGCTTTGGCTTTTCCACCCTCTGGAGATGGTTTCCCTTCAAAACGCTCCGCTGCGATGACATTTGGATCAAGCTAGCAGTGCCGTCTTGACTGGGCAGCGTCAGAGCACTAGCTGGTAGGTGACCTCACCGCAGCTTCTGCTGGGCTGTCAGACAGATCAAGTGCCAGAGTGACAGCTCTGCTGGGAGAAGGTTCTCTGAGCATCCTGCCACCTTGGGAAGCACTGCCACGGCCTCTCCTGGAAGCACCCAGAAACGTCTGCTCATATCTCATAGCATGGGCCCACAGCACACCAGTTTATTTTACCAGTACAGCGCTGCGCTCCCCCCAGCACCTCTGTGGGGTCAGCAGCACGTGCAGAAATGGATCTCTGATTTCCCTCTTGGCTTAATGGCACAGCTTCATCACGAGAGCACTCTGCCATCGAGGCTGGAGATGCCAGGAAGCCTTCATTAAACTCAGGTTAATCTTCTCAATAAATGTTACTTACTGATGTACCCTGGCTAAGACCTGCCTCTGCTTATCTCAATGGAGATATCAAGGCCATCTTCTCCCCGCTCCAGAAAATTCAGACCAAAGGAAAAGGCAAAAATCTGCTCTTCGTTATGTTCTCGTGTGTCTGTGGGACCAGAGATGGCTCCATGGATCCTGACCTCTGCAGGCTGCACCTAACCAGGCAGCAACCGCAGACCTCATTACTGCACCGTTTGGAAGAGTTTTAGCAATTAAAGCAGCCAAAGCCAATCTGTCTCCAGCTCCACCCTGCTCATAAGTTTACTGCAGGGATGAGGTGCCTTCTCCTTCCCAAGAGTTAAATAGGGTCTTTCCAACATATTTGTCAGGCCACTTATTAACTCAGTGATAAGTTTAATTATTACCTCAGTAATAAGACAAGGGGGGGGGGGGGGGGGGGAAATCCACTCGGCAACTATGAGCAGAGGCTATATGAAACACCATCAGAAGCATTATCCTCCCTATGTCTGCTTTAGCACAAGGAAAAGTAAATCACACCTACAGAAATCCAAAGAAAAAAGAAATTCTAAATTACGTACTTGATCCCTATGTTTCCAGAATCAAACCTGGAACTAATGAAAACTTGGGGAACTGTTTTTAGAATTTTTATCTTAAATATTCTGCATTTTAAACACTTGTTTCCCCAATCATTTATCATCTCAGAGTTTTCCAGCATTCCAGGATTTTTTCTTTTTTTCCTTACAAGAGCTAGAAGAAAGGACCCAGTTCTATAACCTAATACTGGCCCCGGTTAAATAACTCAGTCAAGGAACAGAAATCCCCTGAACCTTCCATTGGTTCCAGCGAAACTTTATAAAAGTCCACGTTAACTGCTATTAAAGTAGGATGGAGACCTATATTTTTTGCCTCAGAAGGTGGCAGCATTTTGTAATTACCCTCATGTATTGATTCCCCCAGCCATGTCAGCAATATTTCTGAATCTCCATGGTCTGTAAATATTTCTACACACTGTATTTCAAACTCTTCTGTAGTATTGATTTACGATGTACCTGTCATGCTATGATATTTTACCCGTACAGTGCTTTTACAGCTTTGGTACTGACTGTGTTTTCTGCCTTTCTAACAAGCATGCAGCAGGTCAACTCTCTGTGAAGAGCCATTGCCAGATATTACCAACACATCTAAGATGAGCTTATTTAAAAAATATAGTGACGTGCTTCACTGAGTGACACATTTGACTTTGTATCAGACATATATGAACTATTAGCTCAACCCAGGTACTGGACCAAAACCAGTATGAGGAGGCTCACCTGCCTCTCTCTCATACTTTCCTCTGTGGAAGAAGCAGCTCAGCCCTCCATAGGTGGGCCACTACCATTGAGAAGTGCTTGGGAGAGGTAGAAACTGGAAGAAACCTTCTTCCCAAGCACCTCTCTGAGCAGCACCTACGATCCCATCTGCCCTGGTGTCTCAGCGTTTGGGTGCTGAGGACCAGTGTCCAGGAACCACAGATGTCCCTGGGCCTGGTGGAGAGGAGCCAAGCCAAGAGTAGAGCAGATAGCCAGAAAACACGGCTACCCAAAACCAACCAGCTGGAAAAAAGCAGCGGATCCAGCCTTCCAGTGCCTCATACCTTACATCTTCCAAAAAAATTCTATGCATATATGTGGTGTGAAAAGCTGCCATTCTGGTTCAGGGATCGAAAACAAGAAGCCCACAGAGAGGTCAGCGCTGTGCAGCTGAAGAGCAGGGTTTGTTCTTAGCTCCACTACAGGTCTCCTGTGAGACTTCAACTAAATCGCTTACACCTACCTTGTTGTACCCATTCATCGCTATGTTGGAAAAACACATGAAGAAATAATGTCATCCTCTTTCTTGAATCTCCTCATTGGTTTTCACAAGAGAGGATCTCTTTCTTATGGAAGTTTGTCTAGATTAGGCAGAGGAGTCAAGATTAGCCTTTCCCTACCCCCAAAATGGGCAGACAACACATGGTGGGGGCCAGGATCTGTGTTAAGGTCCCTCTCTATCACCGTACAGCCACAACAGTGCTCCCTAAGTCAGGGACTCATGATGCCCAGCTGTTAGAGGATTCAGAAGACACATTACTTGATCCCAGCCCATCCTCAGAGTCTTTTTCCCAGTGGCTCTTCTTGTGCCACATCAGTAGTCCCCTTTGCATAGGGAAAAAAAATTAGAAAAAGCCCATGAAACACCTTCTCTCCCTCCATCATCCAGGTTATATCAGGAATTCCTACCTGCAGCACGAGGAAACAGGGAGGCAGAGAAAGAGGGATCCTGTCATCTCAAGGCACAAACGTAGTAACAGTGGCTAATCACTCTGCCCAACTCTAAGCAGTGCCAACACTGAAGGAGATAAGTTATCCTAAGCTGCCCGTATACAGAGAGAGGAAGGTACTCCTCTAAATTTGTGCTGAAAGGACTATGTTAAACTTGTTTGTCCTCTCCTACCCAATACACTAAGCCTCCTGAAATGTATATTTCACATGGTTCAGAGGTAGATAGGTTTCAAGTCAACATTAGCATATACTTGAAGGTGGTGTTCAGCTGCAAGTATTTTGATGGACCAGCGATTATTAAAATGCAGTCTGGAAAAATAATAGTTTTTAATATTAGTACAACTGGAAAACAAGCTAGGGATGGGCAAGGGATCCTTCGGTTTCTTTTCTATATAACCGTCTTTTGGGGGAAGAAACTGCAATAAACTATCAGGTCAGCGTCAGTTCATCAGAAAAAATGCCAAGGCTGCCTTTCTCAGGGTATTTTGAGTGCATTCACACTGGAAATACACAAGAATAAGAAGTCTCATGACATTTCTGCCAATTCATGTCTGGATTGCATTATCATTTGAGAAAGAGACCAAGCCCCTCCCAGAACAAGGAGTCATTTCCATGAAGAGCTGTGAAACAGAGCCAAAGCTTAGAGCGGATCGAGGGGGAAGCAAGCATGGTGCAGGCCCCAGGTCCCCAGCTCGCCCTGCAGCAAGTGGGGCAGCCCCTCCAGGTCCTGCTTCTGGTAGCTGGGGGGAGAGCTGGGAGCCCTCCACTCTTGCTAAAAGCCAGGCGTCTGTTTTCAATGCCAAAGTAGGAGTTCAGAAGCTTAACTTTAAAGACACTTCTCTCAAAAAAAAAGAAAAAAACAAAACAAAAAAAAACACAAAGCCAAAACCAAAACCAAACAACTTTGGCCTCTCCTAGTTCACATCTCCCTATAAAGGGCATTCACTGAGGCTCACAGCAGCCTTGGCCCTCGCTGTCGAGAGAAAAGCTCTCCCACAGAGAAATTACCAGAAGAAAAGGTCTACCTCTGCTGCTCTAGATTGGCACCTGGGAGGTGCTTCTCCCTTCCCCTTGACCAGGCCAGAAGCCTAGAGTCATTAACCTTGCTGGGCAAAAGATAACTTCTGCAAATACTTCTTGTGCAATATGAAAGAGTTTACAAATCCCCCAGCCAGTACCAGTTTGCGCACCACTGCAGAATCAAATTGACTTGGGTCAGGTACATACACACCATATGCAGGTATATATGCATGCACATATGTAAATACATGCGCCCACATGTGCACAATAAAAAACTTTGCAATTATTATTTCATTGTAAAATAGCCTTTCAGAGAAGCGCACCTTTTTTAAAAAAGTCAAGCTTAAATAGCCCTCCTCTCCCTGTTTTCTCCTGGTCAGATTATAGTTTGCCACTGCATAGTTGGCTCATTAATTCATTCTGTGCTTTCCATACATCTTTTGACTTTCTCCTCCCACAGCATGCCAGATCCTCCCCCCACACCCACACCAGAAGTGAGATTTGCATGTATAGCTGGTCCTCTGTCATTGATGGATCCTGACAAGCGCATCCTCTAGCAGGGCTCATGTGCTCCCTGGGCTGGCAGCCAGCCAGTAAATTCCAAATCAGGTTGACCAGCTGCATGTAGCGTACTGAGACACAAAGTGGATGAAGAACCACGGCGCTGCGTGCCAACAAGCAAGGACCATGCCTGATGGCAGGAAAGACAGAAGTTGGCTGCATAAAAATCTCACATCTGTTTGCCTAGCAAATGCCACCCGTATGGAATAGTATTGACTAGACAGAAAGATTTGCCAGGTGCTTTTGAAGGCACCTCCAACCCAAAGCCACCAAAATGACTCTACAAATTGCTAAATATTCTTTAGGTTTATTGCACCGACAATTTCACCCTCTCATGCTCCAACCTCAGTCAGACCCTGTGTACCTCTTCCCCCACGTTTGTGCTAGCCCTCTGAAGACTCCGTTGCTTGTGACCAAACACAATAAGCGACTCATCCTTTTATGCGTGCTACGTACGGTCAGTCATCTCTAGATCAAACACCTGCAACAGGACATCCATGGGATACACGTACCTTAGGTGGAATAAGCACTTCATGCCATCATAAACCACTCACATAATGACTTTGTGCAAGGATATTAATTTTACCAGGCCAGCTAGACAAACAGAAGTAACATTACACAGGCATCCATCTCCTTGGATGTCTATGCATTAGAAAAGCACTGTCACATCAGAGAGCTGCTGTTGAGTGAGTGTTAAGGTAAAAACGTGTATCAGTATGACACATCGCAGCCTCTAGATATTGAAGGAGACATTTCAATAAGGTCACACGTCTAGTGCCAGCAGACAGACAGCTCCTTGCAACCCTTGGAAACGACCCAGTGCCTAATACAGACAGCCATTTCAGGGAGACCGACATGATACAATTATGCCCTGTATTGAAGCACAACACGTCTAAATGCACTACCCAACTCACGAGGACTGAGAATTGAACTCATTTCTGTTTCCACATATCTTCAGCTGAAGTCATTGTGTAGGAGTGGAGGTGTTTTCACTGAAAAAACAGGTAGCCGACTCTTTTTCAGACTCGGTAACTTCTAAAGCACTTGGACTACCATACTTGGAGATGAAAAATACACAAGAGAAGCATAGGGGTCATCTACTGCAACCGTGCAAATATTTGGCCTATATAAACCCATGTCCTCATTGCTGGTCTCATTGTCTTCCTTCCAAGTGTTATTACATCTCAGATTTGAACTGTAAAATACGCTGAGAGTGGAACATTTCCTACTTTGGTCTTACACAGCATCTAGAGCCACGAGACCCGAGCTCCCGTGCTACCAAAACACAAACAATGTCCTGAATGCTGCCGTTGGGTACGTGATTTATTGCTGCTGCTCTCACTCAGGCTGACGCAGAGGACACCCAGTATGAAACAAGGTGACAGCTCTAAAGGACTTGGAGCTCTTGGTTCTCCAGATCCATAGACTGACCCACCTGCACTGCCTTGCAGGACCCCATTCCCACTTAGCAGGATGCGGCACCAGGGCTGAACCTCTCCACCCCACCATGCACCGCTCACCCGTTCACAACCGCTTTCTCTTCCCACAGGTTAACATCGTCAGTATTTAGCAAAACACACGTACGATGCTTGCCATGCTGTTCACACAGGAAATCAAAACTGTTTATTTTTGCAACAGGCAAATTGTCGGCTAATTTATACAGATGTATTTATTCAGTGACTCATTAACAGTAAGTATCAGGAACCTAATTTACTGCAACATCAGCCCACAGATTGTGGCAAATTATGTTACACACAGAAGCAGGACCCAGGTCTGTCAGAACTGACTTTTAGAGTTCAGGTTTATTTTTAGCATCCATTTCACAGACAGCTTTCATCAGCAGGATGGATTCTGTCAGTATTCTCAGCCAATGCTTACCCACCTATCTTCAAGTCGTTTTTGTTATTACTAGTATTATTATTTTTTATTCTACTGACAATTTTTTTATATGGCAAACCATAAGTGTTCCTGAGGATTAAATAGGAGAGCATGTAGCGTTTGAGTGCTTTAAAAAGCACCTCAATAAAATGACGTCAGTAATTGATTCCTTGTTCCTCTATCAAACCAAAGAAATATTGCTAGGATGGTACAAGGAAGGGAAATATTTAACTTGATCTAAACCAGCTTTTAAAATATAGATTTACTTTGCCTAGAAAACAAGTGCAAGCCAACCTTTTTCTTCAGCTCCAATTTGAAAAAAGAAAAAAAAAATGTATTTAAGGCACTTGTAATGAAAGAACATAAGAAGTAAGGATCAGAACACACACTCTGCAAAAGGAGACCATTCTCCTTGCCTGCAATGGTCTAGTGGCCAGACTATTCATCCTAGAGCCAAAAAAAGCTTTTTTCTTCCCTCCACCTGGTTCAAAGAAATTAAGTCATGGTCTTTAACTGTCAGGAGAAAGTTATAACCATCAGGTAGGCTGCAGGGTACTCTGAAAAAAAGTTTTTCCTTGAGTCTCTCCTATTGGAGCTGTTCTACTTCTCAATGAATATGTATAGATTCATTAAGAGACAGTGAAAGAGAGACTAATTAGTACACTTAGCTGGGAAGGCTGGTTACCCAGTCCCAGTCCCTGCTCTAGTGAATATCTCATTATCTGTACAAAGAGGAACCAGGGGCAAAAGACAAGTTATAAACATTCCCCTTTCCAAGCCAGAGCATCCTATAGCTTGGCAGGCAGAGAAGAGGTCTCGTGCATGGGTGCACCGTGGCCGAGTGCCCCAAGAATCAGATTTGGTACTAAAAGGCAATCCATAATGACCAATCTAACCTGGAAAACCCTTCCCTGCCCCTTCTTTAAGTATTCAAGGGGGAGAAAAGAAGGGGAAAGGCAGAAAAGACTCATTCTGATTTTGAGACACACATTCAGAAATTAAAGTCCCTAAAACCAGCAGTGCCTCCCAAAAGCCTCAGACCACAAGTCCCCTTCCTTACTACTCCAGATCAACACCTGTCAGCTTGGTCAGATGCACCCAGAGTTTTAAAACATAAACAAGATGCATGTTTTGAATGCTGGATTTTTCCTCTCACCATGCCCTTCCCAGATTGACACATGCAAGCTTTAGTATAAGCATTCATTTATTGCTTGCATTTAAATTTATACACAGCCCATAAAAGATTAATACATATCCATGAAGAATACTTCTATATCAGTCAAATCAAAATTAATGAAACCAGTCAAGTAGGTAGGTGGCTGTTCTACATGTTTTTATTCTAACATTATCCTATCACACATTATACCACCCTGAAAGTGTTTTAATGTGTTTTGTATGTGTTGTGAAATGCTTCTGTGGTCTCTTGCCACTGCACCCTGGTGAAAAACGCCCCCTGGTTAGAAGTGTTTGAATAAATTACTAAATCCAGCACAAAGGAAGAAAGCCAGTACAGAAATTGGGGAGGAGGAGAAATCAGTGCGAGGAGAGAATATATTCTTAGACACAAACTCCCTTGCATAATACTTCGTTCAATAGATCATTTTTCTTTAGCACTGAGGGAAGAGGCTTTTTGCAGATTAGAACATTTTGAGCATTTGATGGAAGGCAGGGCAAGTTTATAAATAAACAGAACTGCAAAGGAACAATAGGCATCAACATCTGTAGTCACTTGTGAGTTATGTTTCTGAGTGTCAGCCTGAGAATATGAATTATTTCTTTGCAGACCATCCAGTTCATCACCCAGCCCAGGTCAATGAAAGTAAGAGCCCCTGCACTACCTTTATTTGTCTTCAAGACTAACATCATACAAGACAATGACTTTTTTGGTTTGGGTTGTTGGGGTTTTTTTGGGGGGAGGGGGGCAAGGGGGGAAGGGGAAAACAGACATATTGTATTTCTGAAGAGCTTTTAAACCATGAAAAAAAAAAAAAACCAACATTTCCTCTAACACTTCTTTTTCTCTCCATTGAAGGTATAAAAACAGTGCTCCACCTGCTAACACTCACAGACCAATAACTTAAATTTTTGGCACTTATTTATAGACTCAATAGATCCATCCACACCTGCTTTTCCCTTAATTAGTTGGCTATCCAAAGGCTGCAGAATGGCTGCTGCCAGCTCCCTGTACTAATAGGAAGATCATTTAGGGCTGATGTAAAAGCACAAAATAAATAAATAAAAAGATCTCATGCAGAAACACTAACAAGGAAAATATTAATGCAAAAGGGAAAAAAAATAATGAAAACTGAGAGGGGTGTGCATTGTCAGGGAGGGGTGGTTCTTGGTTTTACTGAATTTTTTTAAGTCAAATCTGAGAAACTTTTAAGCCTGTAAAGGTCTATAGGGTGATAAATAAGCAGCACAGGGCCCTGATTCAGTACTGTTACACTACTTTCAAGGAGTTTTGGATCACCACAGAGGAGATGAAATCTTTAGCCTCCACCCACTATACATCTTATAAAGAGAGCTATTGTGGTGGTAGGAGTCAAACTATTATTAGATTAGCTATTAGCCAGAGGGAAGAAAATGCTTGAGAGAGATTTACTTTTCACAGTGCTATCAGCTGAGTTGCTAGAATAGTAGGCGTTTGAAGACTAAAATGACAGGAACATTGTAAGCACCTAAACAGGCAGGGAATGTTTGTTGGGTCCCCCCCCCCCCCCCCCCGCCGAAGAAAACACTTAGGTCTTGTTTTTCCAGGTTAGTAACACAGGGGCAGCATTTATTACATTTAGACAGCATACATCCTTGCAAAAAAGTTAGTCTCTCATCCCTAGATAGGGACCATGTCGAGGCAACACCCTGTTGCAACTTGCACCCGGTCCATTTCAAAGGATGGGATTCACTTTGAACAAGGGCTGCAAGTTGGACAGAAGATAGCGGCTTTCTTCAGTGCTCTGCTGCTCTTAAGTTCTTGCCTTAACACATAGGCTACATCACCCAGCACAAGGACATCCTCATCCATCTTATACCCTCCAGACAGAGCCATAATTACAAAGTCTGGTCCTACCACTGCTCAGACCTTTCAAAGTTTTATTTTTAGGAGAGTAGCTCCAATAAAGCATTCAAGTTTTACTGTTTCCAAGGCTGAAAGAAAAAAAAAATGCCTTGTGGTGCATGTTAGGACAAGAGGAAAGGAAAACTGTGTAATTAAATACCTAAAGATGAAATAGAACAAGTAGGATAGGAAGAATTAATTACTCATCTGAGGGTTTGCTTTGACCTGCTATTCTGCAGTCACACCTATTTTACTATCATGTTTCAATAACCTATTTTGTTCTGCTCCAAGGCTCAGACCTATGATATTACATTAGATGAATTTCCCACGTTGTTCTTTTCTGTTTGGGAAGTGCTATAATTATAGCGACTGATTTGGAGAGCAATAGTTTGAAAATGTTGCCTGAGGCATACCAAAGTCCCATGACTTGTTAATAAGTCACTTCTCTCCCAGGGGCTTTTTTTAGCTACTTCTTGAAATAACGTTAGCACTTCATTGCGACATTTTCCTAATATTGTGGGTATGCCGAAAACCAAGGATAAGAGGAGATGTTTGGGTGTATCTGTCATAGTGGAAGGCCAGCTTAGCTCTTGCACAGGCTGAGAAGCCTTTCCTGTTAAAAGACTGAGTCTTCAAAGAGGCCCGAAATCTCTGCCGACTCACACTACCTGCAAATTAGCTGTGTCTCAAAAGGGCCTGTTTGTCATCCGAAGTCAGGGGCTTTTGAGAAAAGGTGACTCACGTCACCTAGGCAAGACGCGCAGCCTGGGGATTAAACATTGTGATCAGGAGCTCACTGCAACCCTCACCTGCCTAAAGGCTGCCCAGGACAGCCTCCAAGCAAGGGCATCGTGGGCTCTAGGGCACTCGGGACAGTCCAGACCCTTCTTGCCTGCCAGAAAGGTGCTTAACATGTCTTGCACCCATCTGCAAGCACCTCTAGCTCGCTCCAAGCTTGATCTCCAGCAGTACAGGGGGTACATGCTCGGAGCTGGAGCCCCAGCTCTTCAACATGTGCTGGAGCAACACAAGGGTCAGGACTCAGCCCCAGCTCAGCTCCAGAAACCCAGCTTAGAGACGACAGTCACAGCGGAGCTTATTATACAGCTTCTGAGGAATTAATGGAAAAGGGACTGGGCCAAAGATACAGGCAAGTTTTACATCTTGCCTGAAATGCGGGGTGGTGGGGGGGAAAACGGAGATGCGTCAGCCTGCTGTCACAAGCTTCAAGATGTTACAGCCGCCACAGGAGAAAATACTGAATGAAGACTTGGGTAGATAGACCACAGGTTTGAATTCCCTTCCTCTTCTGCTAGCCCACAGATATTTCAAAACATGACTGTAACTTCCATTCCATGGTAACAAAATTGATTTTGTTACACAAAAAGGAACACAACCACTTAATCATAAGACATCCTATTTCCTCTTTACTGATATATATATATGTATCAAGTAAAAACCTATACCTTAACTTCAACCGCTTAAGTCACCACTATTTTCAACAACAACAACAAAAAAAATCCCCTTTTTATTACTATTGAATAAACCTAGGAAATCCACTGACAAATATCTTTGTTATCAGAAAGTCTGGGCCGCCCAGTAATACATACTGCTCTGGATAAGCAATCCTTTGGAAATAAGAAAATTCAGCTGTACCACTGTGCCCTATAACACACTTTGTAGATGCAAGGAAAGGGAGGTGACCACTGATGACCATCGTGGGACAACATCCGACACCTTCCTTTTGCTAATGTTAACTGCACTGTACATGTGCTGTACCAAATGGAAGCTGTGCACACCTACCCCACACTCGGCTACACAGCCTACAGCAGCACCTCAAACCAGCACTAAACCTAAAAGTCAATATTATCTTATGCCTTGCTGCCATTAAATCACCTTTTCTAGATATTTGTCTCCTTGCTTCATCTCAGTGCTGAAGTGAAATTCCCAATCGGCCCCTGGCACACAGGTGCCATTTTCCTTTTTGTGTGCATATACACACACAGGTACGTGCATTCAGCTTCTCATCTCACCCACCCTGAAATTTTTTCCCTATTATCCTCCAAGCTCTACCAAACTCCAGCTAATCCTCCCACCGTTCAATACTGCTCCAGCTAATAGAGTGACTGCAGCTGGAGCGGTTGCAGATAATTCCCAGTGAGCACTACCAGCTCCAGAGGGGCAGAGCTAATGTTTTATTGGCATATACCTTGATTCTGTATTTCCTGGATTTGAATTTTCCACTTGGAAAGGTCTCTGCTACAACCAGGTCATCTTAACTCTGCATTAATAAGGAATGTTTTTATTCCTTGTAACCCTCACAGCTTCTTTGTGGTGAGGTAGCTGTAATTATCTTCAAAGACTTTCTTTCAGAGTTTTTAGCATCTCATGTTGCATATCATCTCTAGAACCAAACTGAGATTTGTGAAGCAAATTACAAATCCCAAATACTGAATGCAGAAAGCTATAAATGCGATTTGACTCATGAAGACATCTACTTACAAAAGAACACATCTCTGCAGAGTCACAGTGAGAAATCTCTGTACTAGGTGTGGGAGAAAAGGCTCTGCAGGTGCTGGGACAACAGGACAGAGCCAGGAGCTCACTGTTGTTTTCGGGCAGATGTTCAATTTCTAGGAGGCATCTTCCAGCCACTTAAAGAAGGGTGATGACAGCACAGCAGATTTGAAAGCCCTGGTGGGCTTTCAACCACCACCACCCCCAGGCACGTGGGATGAGCATCACCCTCATTTTCTTCCCTGGTGAGCAGCCCCACTGACGCAGCGCAGTGGGAGGAATCGGTGACCTCCCCGCCATCGGCTAAGCGGCACCTTCCCCCAGAGCAGCTGGGTAGGGCGCGCATCCCCAGTGCTGCGCACCTCCTTGAGCCCCAACGCACGGCCAGCTGGCGGGAGCTGCCACGACAGAAGCCAAGCAGAGCCAGCAAGGAGCTGGTCAGTGTTGTACGAGCCCTACCAGACCAGCAGTGCTGGCACTTCACCCTCTCAGCCTAGGGACAAGCCAGGCAAGCACGTATCGCCATCTAGAATAAACATCTACAAGGCCTGGTTGACCACTCCCTTCAATCCTACATCTAGCCAGCGTGCCTACAGGGAGGCTTCTTCAACATTATGCCAAGCCAGAGCATTACGACTTTAGTCTGGTGGTTTGGCACAATTTCAGGATTCTGCCTTGATCCCCCAAGCCTTCTATAAATGTAAACTTCCCGCTGAGACTGAAAAGAGGGTGAACCAGGTTCCGCAGGTTTTCCTTTGCGTCGTTGCTCAGCTGTAAAGCATTATACAGCAGGCAAGGCAAGAAAGCATACAGCCCCACGGTTGCCAGAGATGAGCAGGCAGTGCCAGATCCCCCAGCTGACCCTGTAACAGGTACCTGCCCTCGTAAAGGGAACGACCCTGCCAGAGGCCTTGCAGCATGCCATCAGCATCAGCGGGTACCAGCAAGGCAAGAGGTACCTCCAGCCTCCATGACTGCTCTTTTCCTCACTTTTCTGCAAATTGACCAACTCTCCAGCCGCATAGCAAAGGTTTCCTCCCACGTACCCTGTGGGAGCGTCCTCCCACCCAATGCTTCAAAGAAAGTCTAACCTGACGGGGCAGCAACACGAACTAGCCCAGAGCATTTCATCTCAGCACATGACAGCCTCACCAGTGCTATTATAGATGAAGCACACTCACCCACACATGAACAGTCACTCACAGGTGACTGCTGCTGGGATGACTTAAAAGCAATCCTAGGTTCAAGCCAGCTATAGTATATGTTAAAGCTTGGAGTTGGAGTTTTCCTTTGTCATCACTTAAGAACATGACAGCCTTCACCAGACCAGACTAAATGATGTGGACAGAGTAGTTTATACTGACCTTGATCAGAGGTTGCTCATTCAGCAGTATGGGAGATGTCAAAATTCAGCCAAGCAGTCATTTCTCCAGGATGACCCAGTTGTTTCAACAGTGATAACCATTGGGTAATATACTACTTTTTCCTCTCTCTCTCTTCCCCTCCCTCCCCCTGCCCCTCCAGTGCCACTGGAAAAAAAAAAAAAAAATCCTTTATCTATTAAATAAAACAACCGATAGATTTGACTCACCCTTTTGAATAAACAGGCTTGAGCAAAGCCTGTTTCTTCGTAAAATTATCCTACATCCTCTATGTCCTACCCTATCCTGCTGCAGTACAACTTGGATTTTAATTCCTCAAAAAGCGTTCGGCTTCTGCATTCCATACAGAAGTTTTTAAGTAGAGACCTCTTTTTATCTATTCCTACAGCTGCTTTCTTACAATTACATTAGCTATCTATTTATTTTCCTGCTTGGAAAAAAATAGTCAAACCAAGCAACTCACCATTATGTCTCTTAAAAGTATATATGTACTTTTCTATAAAGCTCTGCAAATTCTACAGAGCTTCATCCCCTTCTTCTCTTAATAAGACTCATTTAAAAGGGCAGCAATATTCCCAAGGAAATGGTGCCGCCTTCTTCTCTTACTGCACCAGAAAACACATTTCAAACATAAACAAGCTAGCAGCAACCATATCTTTGTTTGGCAAATGGAGTAGTCTCATCGCTTAGTCCTGTTCATAGCAACACACAAAGGAGTACTCTGTAGCCAGGGGTAATAGCTGATCCCATAATCTGGCACTAACACTTAGAAAGATTAATTACCCTATTAAGATCTTAGACATTACTAAGAAAATCTTTGTATAAACCTTTTAACTCACAACAAATGCAGCATATTTGGTGCCATCAGTTTGTTGCACAATAAAGGTTCTCACCCTCCCACACTTGTTCAGTTTTGTCTCTGTCTCCCATACTATATAAACACACACATGCACACGTGCTCACACACACAGCTTTTCTCTTTTTTTTTTGCCCCCTTTTTTTTTTCTCCCCTGTTTTACCAATACAAAGGAATAAAGTACAAGTGTGTTTGGAGCAGATAAAGTAAAAACTCCTTCTGTCCCCAAATTGGCTGCCTCAGAGATTAAGCAGCAAGAGCAGACGCTCGCTGATTCAAAGGCTGCTGCTGTGTCAGAAACCAGAGGCACCTAAGCAGATTCAGGTTGTAATCCCTACGCAAATTATATATCCTAAAATATGAGGAGGGTTAAATTATTAAAGCGCGTTATCAAAGACACCTTCTAAAGTACATCGTTACTGATTAGCACCATCAGATGCCAATGCAAAATAGCTTGTCACCTTGGCACGGCCTCCCACTTCCACGCTATCTCACTCTCTCACTCTGTCCTTCTCCGCCACATCGTCACCAGCAAGAAAGCTGCAACAGTGTGAACAGAATTAGATAAAGTGAATGTGAGTCATCCAGCAATGTTTAAGATCACCGTTATTGCCCTGGCTATCCATAAGGCAATTGCATGTGATTTAAGTCTGGTGCATGAAAGAAACGGGTGCTTCAGGCGCAGCCTGCGGGGAAGCGACCGGGGGCTCTGCCCTGCTGGGAAGCAGGTGGAAGGATGCAGGGAATAACAGTTTACCTGCACCCTGCTTCCCTTCTTCACATCTAGGGACTAAGCACCAGACTTTCCACTCAGGAAATGCTGGGGCTGCAAGTCAAAGATGCAGTTTAACATTTCACAGTCCTTTTCTGAGGTAGCACTTCCAAAAAGAGCATTGTAAAATCTTTGATGCTTCTGCCTCGCAAATGAAACGGCAAGAGCACCTCCCGCCCTAGATCCTAAATGCAATGGGCATCAGCACTAACTTCAGATTGCCAACAAACTGCCCATACTACAAAGATCATATTTTCTTTAATGCATCCCCTCTGTTGCCTGAGCTTACTGTTCTGATTTCAAAGTACATCTCAAGAAGCTGACCTCGGGAACATACCAGGGACCCAAAACAGTAACATTCACATCCTAAAACATAGTTTTCTTATTGCTCATCACAACTTTTCTTGATAATTGCTGGGCCCAAGTTTTGCTGAGGATGATTTCATCTGTCAGCAGCTGGTGCGGGTAAGCGAGTGGCCGTTACTGGTACACAGGGAACATCCGACACAGCTACAGTCCTTCACCGGGAGTTGTCTGAACAGCTTTTGTTATTCACATCAGACATCAGCCACACAAGTAGCTGCTGCTTTGCGCATCAGACCCCGATACCGGAGCAGACTCGCCGCGTTTCCAACGCTTTGCCCATGAACACCCTCAGTAGGGTATAGCCCAGCCTCGCTATGCAATCACGTTGTTCGCATAAGCAGTCAACGACATTATTTGCACAAGCCTACGCCGAGGATGACCCATTTCTTCCTCCCTGACATCTGGTAGATTTTGTGCGACTCAGTGGCCAGGACAGAGCGCAGTAACTCTAATAATCTTCCGCTGCCGCATCCAGGTCCCTTTCAGTGCCTTATGGCCCGCGCCGCTCCTGCCGCAGCGATTATGGAGACAGCAGTTGTGCTGTAATTAGGATCCTCCTGGGCCAGCCAATCTGAATTAGCAGCGGAGGCCAGCTGCTCCGCTGCCAGCCAGATCTTTTTGGCACACCCTCCTCTCGGGCACTCGTCCCCTCCTGGAACCCGTCCTCTCTTCCTGACCGCCGGCAACGCTCGGGCTGGCTTTTGACGAAGAAAATTGCCTCTTTTCCACTGCTGCTGGCCCTGTCCAAAGCTGCGGCCAGCCGAGGCTTTCCCAGAGGAAGGCTGAGCCCGAAGCACAACCCAACGCTCCCGTGTTCCATCCCACGGGGACCTGCTGCTGCTTCTGCCCTTCCATGTTGTTTTCCCTGCCAGAGGCCACGTTTTGCACGTAGTGGAGGTGCACATTTCTTTTAGTATCAAAACATAAAGGGGGAGTATGTTCAATATTGCTCTACCCTGTCCTTTTCCCTTCCTGAGAATGACCCAGACCACCGCCAATTCACACATTAAGAAGATCTCATTCTGGTTTCATCTTTCAATTTTTTCCAGAGTTAGAGTCCTGCACCATTCATGCTTCCTTTCATTAAGAAAAAAGTGGACTTTTTTTTGTTTGTTTCCTACTGCTACCAACAATATATAATAGCCCGTACTTAAATAAATAAAAAGACCAAACACAAACTCACACACGTGCCTTTTCACTTTTGATTTGTTGCTGTCTCTGTTTTCTCTCTGTTCAGGCCTGAGCAACAGACAAACCATGGTCACGTTTCATTCTTGGTCAGTTTTACTTCCTTTTTCTATTATTATGAATTATTTCCATGCTGCAATAAATTATCTATCTTACCTTTTTTCTTTCATTTTAAACGTTACTAAAAAAAATAAATAAAATCAGTCTACAGTCATCCCTCGAGAGCATCCCCCAAGGATCAACAGTCTCCCAAGAGACAACACCCTTGTTTGCAGTGCTATACAGCACAGTGCTATGGCCGTGGCCATCATAAGAAAATCTAGATCAGAGATGTGCCCTTCGTTTTCATACAGAGCCAGTAGCTCAATCCGACGTGCCTGCTTTCACCCTTCTACATCTTGTAGCGCAGACGGATGGTCCCCTCAGCAGATGAGGCTAAAAACACCGTAGCTAGTCAGTGCCATTCTGGTGAGAAAAGCTGACCTTAACTAGCTTTCATAATCCTGAGTGTAGGGGGGATTGGTAAAGAGCTACCAAGTTTCATGAAATAGGCTCTGAAAGCTGGAAAATTGTTCACTAGTACTTCCCATGGGAGCAGGTTGACTTTACAACTGTGTTCCTATTCCTAGGTTGAAATTGTCATCAGCTTTCTCTTAAATGAATTTCAAAATTACTATGCTTTCAAACAGAAAGAAAAAGTGTCTATGGAGCACTACTTCAAGAATATCCATAAGCTTCTATCACAATTTGGTTTTGTTGGAGGGTTTTTTTGTTGTTGTTATATTAGCTTTTTAAACATATATTTAAAAGTGACAACAGTCTTTCCTTAACTGGCTTTTTTTTGAATGGTTTGATTCGTTTAGCCACACTAAACCGGCCACATCACAGATTATGAAGCTAAAAGCTATACAAGAGCTGATAGGTATTTTGAAGGAGAGTATATTTGGGGCGATAATGCACATATTCCCCCTCAGTTCAGAAGGGTGCTAGCACACCCCTGTGCAGTGTTCAGCACATGCCCTCACCCCACAGTGGGTGTTAAGTCCTCTCAGCCCTCCGCCCATCAATTTAGTTACCGCAGGGGTGAGACACGACTTCTTTGCCACCGCACTGCAATTTTACTTCCCACCAAAATGACTCCAGGCAGCATGGCCAGAACTTGCAGGCGGCCCTGGAGATTATAGAATCATAGACTAGTTTGGGTTGGAAGGGACCTCCAAAGTTCATCTCGTCCAACCCACCTGCAACAAGCAGGGACACAGAATAGAATAGAATCATTAAGTTTGGAAAAGACCTCTTAAGATGCCTGCAGCCTGCCTTGTTCTTGCCGTCCCCCTCTTTCGGCAGGTACTTTGGGGAACGCAGAGGTTCCCAGTGCACGGCTCCCACAGCCCACTCGCAGACCAACCCTGCAACCTACAGGGATACGCACAAACCCTGGTTTGGTACTGTCGAAGGAAAACAGCCCGCTTACCATAGTTTTACCTGTTCCTCATTAAAAAGAAAAAGAAAAAGAAAAAGAAAAAGAAAAAAAAACCATGCTAGAAGAGTATTTGCTGCCCTGCCTGGAGCAGATAGGCAGAGGGGGAGCCCGGAGAGGAGCGCGGGGCGGGGGGGGGGGGGGATAATTCCGTGTAGTTTCCCTCCCTCTAGCGATAGAAACCGAGATTGCTTGTCAGTCCTGTGCTGAAAGAGGACAAGAGCAGGCTGTAAGGAAATCCCAAAAAGTTAGGCACCTCGCATTACACTGGAGGAACGGGCTGACTCCTCAGACCAGCTCCCGGAGCCCAGCGCAGGAGATGTGTGCCAGGAGACCACCACGTCCCAGGGCCGGGGGCTCGGGACCCCGCTTGTCCCACCCCAACTTGCAAAGGAACCCTCTCTGCCAAGAATTAGGGGCAGGATTTTCAGCTTTGACCCCAGAGGTGTCCGAGCACGTTTCCTTACACAGACAAGAACAAAACAGGATGATAAGAGTGAACTGCTCTGGGTCTTTCGTTGCGTTTTGCCTGGGTTTAACGATTGAAGGGCTCATAAAAGAGCATGTGTCTTCACAACACCGCTTGGCAAGACTTTTCAAATATTTACAAAATGTATTTGGTATCCCCTGCTAATAATAGCCCAATAGGTCCCCAGATAGAGTGCGAGAGACTGAGGCACTCTTGTTCTGTTTGCTGTTTCACAGCCTTGCTTCACAATGCTGAAAGACTTCTCAGTTCTTGTAAAAGGGTAAGAGACAGGGAAACAGATTGCCGAGGTTCCCGAGGCTGTTATTTTAGGAAACACTGCTTCATCAGTGGAATTGCACGCTTTCTCCAACCACAGTTGTGTGAGGTCTCTGGTCCTTACTTACTTTTGTTCAACTTACTTGTTGAAACTGAGAATAAAAACCCGTAGAAGCGAACAAGCTTGCTGGAAACCTTTCTTGGGCTTGCCCCTCTGTAGAGAAAATTACTAGTTTTGACCACGCTACATTTCTGATACCGGATGCCAAAACCAAAACACAATTTCAAAACTCCCTGTCCTTGGCAATGAACGATAAGACTAAAGCCTACCTATAAAATGGGCAAAGCCAGAGGCTTGCCCTTTGCCACAGGGTCAATCCTAAACCACCTGGAGCTACCCAAACTGGAGGAAAGCAAAGCCACATTTGCTGTGGCTGACAAGAGAGCCAAACAGGCCTTGCTGGGAGTGCTTCCTAACATATAGGGACATATAGGAGAAACCATGTTTCCCACACCCTTCCTTTGGTCCCCAGAGGCCTGAAGTTTCCGCTGTACTAGGAAAAGGAAGCCAACAGCACAAACCCTCTATCAAATCTCTGTGGTAACAGGGACAAGGAAGATGGGGTGCTTTGTATTGCCCGTTCCTGCAACAGCCCAAACGCAGTCCCTGTGCGGGGCTCCCATCCCATTCTACATCCTCTCCCCCTAAAAGCCACAGCTCTGGCCCCTCTCCAGGGACCACCCAGCATCATGTCTGGGGGTCCAGAGCCAGGACCTCAGCTAAGATGAGGTCCAGGGACAGCCCTGTGCAGTTGGATGGGGATGGTCACTCCTGCCTGCCCCACACTGACGCCCTTGGGGTGCAGGACACAGGGGAGCAGCAAAATCCAAACTCCTGCCCTGACAGGGGTGGTCAGCCCCATTTGCACTCTTTGTATCCGTCAGCTATTCTTAGAGAGGGATCAGGCCTGTCTCAGCTGCGGGTCGTGCTTGGTGCAGCACAGCAGTTACAGCCTGCAAATGAGATCCAGGTCTCGGCTGTGTATTCCCTCTCTTTAAGCATCACTCAAGTCCCACTCAATCTCAGTTTGACTCCAACATGCAATTAAATGCTGTCCTAAGTGGAAACACTCCTGTGAACTGGGCTCGGAAACGCAGTTTTCCCAATGTACGTTTTAGGAGCAGCAAACTGAAGAGAATGGCTGCTGTCAGGCGTGGTGCCAAAGGCACCACCACCAAAAGGAACCCCTCTGGGGCAGCAGGGTGGCGAGCAGGTTGGCCCCAGATCCAGCTGGTAGGAGGAAGTTTCTCCTTCAATAAATGTACTTTTTTGCCCTTTTTTTTTTTTTTTAATGCCCCCCTTCTCTCCCCCTTCATGGTGGAGGGGGGGGGGAAGAAGCAGGAACCACCAGCTGTATTTTGGTGCCAGAAGCATTAACAGCAGGGCTCAGTGGTGGTGAGGGTGCTCTGTGGGGCACATCTGGGGCTCCAGGAAAACTGGAGTGGGGCCAGCCCTAAAGCAGTCACGTCTTTCTCCTGTTTTCAAGAGCACCACAGCAGGCACACCAAGGACAAACATATTTTGCATGAAAGCCTTGCATAGGATGACAATGCGGCCCAAGCAAGGAGATTTGATGCATGCAGACACACATACGTGCTCTTCTGTCATGGCTTAATGCAGTCTTCATACCAGGCTGTAAACTGGTATTCCAAAACCAAAATGTTGCTTCGTTACTAAGAGCGCCCCACATAGCACAGGCTTCAGGAACTGTACAGAAACCCTTTGCAATGTGTTTGTTGTCCCCTGCACTGCAGTGCTGCCCTGGGCTGAGCCCAGGTTCTTGGTGGGACAGAAACACGTCAACTGAAAAGTCTCTGAAGTGAAATACTCAATAGCCATGGGTTTGTACCCTTCCCCAGTGCACAGCAAGCGGCATACAGGAACGAGGTAGGACATTCTGCTAAACAAGTCTGAAAATTCCCCTTAACAGTCAAAGGACATGTTAACATTGGCACCAAAAAGAAGCAAGAATGAGTCTGCCAGTTAAGGGAAGAGACATGTAACTGCAGTGGGATTTCTAGGAATAGCTTCATTTCTCATCTCCCTCAAGAATTTATATGAGGAGCTGGAAACACAGAGGATGAAGCTAGACACATACAGATGTCCCAAGGATGCAGTGAGGGACATGGCAGGGCAGTTTCTCCAGGCACAGTTCACTGCAGATGGGTGTTGAGTACATCCACATTAGTCCAAGGATGTCTCTGCATCTGAATTCAAGGGGATGGAGCAGGGTTGCATGAGCTGAGGCTGTACAGGGAGGCCCTAAGGCTCACCTCATTCCCAGCCATCCCCATTCTTCCCACCTAGACCAGCACTGGCAGCCCCACACGCAATATGTAGTGTCCCTACATATTGCTCTGCTCTGACCATCAGCACTGTAGCAGTCACGTTGACTGAGCTGGACTTTGCTGGATTTGATTGACAAGCAACAAGCTGCCATAAGCCCTGTTCCACCACATCCTACGGTGAGTACTACTAACTTTGGGCTGTTGGTGGCTCATCCTGATGGGCAGGTCCCTTTGCTTAACCTTTTTCATCCAGTTGGTCACCCTTAGCCTCATCCTAGCTCTTGGACTCCCAAAAACTTTTGCTGGCAGCCTCCACTGGCTGGGACCACTTATCCACTGGCATCCCATAAGACTCCCAAGACCTACAATATTAGCAGGAACAAAACCAAAAACCTGCGCAAAGGGTGCATGTCTGAATCTGAATTGCATCCACCTCTAAACTAGCCCAACTGAGTCTCCAAGGACATCACCACCAAGCAAACCTGCCTGGGGTATTGCAGGCTGGAAGCCCTCCAGATCATGGCTTCTTCGGTGCTGGACCCACTACACTTCGTTCTCTCTCATCTGAGCCATTGACAGCCTGTAGCAGCGTGGGGCCATGTGCTTTTGGGTGACTCAACCTTCTCCCAAATCTAAAGGAAAGCCTTGGAAGAGTGCAGGAACACCCTCATGCTCCATTTCAGCTCAGCTCTTCTGGAGGCAACAAGCGTATGCATGAGTGTGAAAGTGAACACACGAGGAAGATAGGAGCTGCAAAACATACACAAATGCATGTGTGGTTTCTGGATATTCGATTCACAATGATTAAAGCATCACCCAACAACATTACCGCAGCAGTGTTTGACAAACCAAGAGCCACTCCTGCTTAGAGCATACAGTAATTTTCTACACAGATACTCCGATTTGTCCTTCAGAAAACTTCACAGCCTTGTCATGAATCTCTATGATTTACAGTACCTGCTGCTAGCTGGAGCTCACAGATGGAGCGCCAGTACTCCAGACTGACAATACGCAGCCAGTAACGCTGAGCGAGGATGTGTCACCTCTATAAAGGTTGAAAATAGGACAAAAATATCAGAGAACAGAATAAACTTCTGGGAGAGGCTATTTTAGTCTTCTAATCTGAATAGTCAGGCTTAATTTGGTATTTTACAGCGGCCAATTAGACACCCACAAAATGACACAAGGCTGGTTTGCCGCTGATGAGCGTTCCGGGTTTGTAATTATTCTGTCAATATACTCAGTCACTTGCT
The DNA here is from genome assembly GCF_929443795.1 of Astur gentilis. Lineage (NCBI taxonomy): Eukaryota > Metazoa > Chordata > Aves > Accipitriformes > Accipitridae > Astur > Astur gentilis. The sequence goes on along the minus strand of NC_064899.1, from coordinate 21,065,637 downwards.
ATTTCATGGCCAACTTACAGGTATCTTTCCAGAGGGTAGCAAGGAAGGGAACATATCATCTTAAAGAGATATTAATTAAAAAGCCATCAAGAGACCATCCTTCCCCACTGACGTACCCAAATTTGCTTAACTAGGTTACTTGCCATTTTCAAACACCAGAATTTCAAGTTATCTACCAAAATTACACAGTTACCTTTGTGCACTAAAGAAATGAGAGGGACAGAGGGAGGAAAAGGAAGAAAACACATACACACTTTCCTGGCTCTTAGAAACAAGGAAAATTTTTTTTGTTATATCAACATCAGATCATCTAGGGGGGAAAAAAAAAAAAAAAAAGAAAAAATTAACAAGCTAATTGTGGGATTAACCAGCTATATTTAGCTGTTCAGCAAGGGCATAGAGTGCTTCGAAAGGAACATGCAACTGGGTATCAGTGGAAGTCTCTGCCACAGCAGTACTGTGAGCCAACGCTTCTCCGCTTGTTGCACAGTCTGGAAGGGACTGCATTTCTGTCTGTCATGAGCAGATCACTTAAAAAGTGGTAAGAAACATTTCTAAAGGAATGATGAAAAGTGTCAAAACATTTTAAGCGTTAAAAGCAACAAAAGATTTGATTCTGAGTTTCCTCCTCTGCCCAGCCAGAACTATTGTCATCAAGGATGCCTGAATCTTCCCATAAGAAATTTTTGGGGGTCTTTTTTTCCCCCTCTACTAAAATTAAAAGTGATCCTATAAGTTTTAAAAATAATCTTATAAACCCTAGACCTATGGCATGTTTAATCAAGGAAACTTTGCAGCCAAAGCAACTTCTAGCAAACTTGCTGACACACATTAGGAGATGCAGACACTGTGGACATTAAGAAGTGATGGAAAGTTTTCAGCAGCCTCTCATAGGTGTTGTAGACACGAGGAGAAGAAAGATGCACAAGATGATCCATGCATGTCATGCACGCGCCCGCTTTACACACTGCAAATCACAGAAGAGACTAGAACAACCTCGAGTCCCACCTCATCAGTGTGACCCTAGCCATAGCTTAGTTTTAGTGTTAATAACCTGAACTCTGAAGAGGACATCTTCACCTAAGTTGGTTCAGGGCATGCAGGGAAGACCATGCCTGCTCAGCGCGGCTCTGAGCCCGATGGGCCATGCTCTGTGGATGGGGAACTGTAGAGCTTGGTCTCTGTCACAACATGCACTGGCACAGACATGCCAACCATTCAGCAATTCTAGGTTAACAGAGATAATTTAAAAGCATAACGAATGGTCAGCATAGACAGACCTTTATTCTAACTTTATCAGAAGATACTTAATAATCAAAACTATCATACATGGAGCAATACCAGCCTTCACAGCAGTTGACCTCCAGCTTTCTCTCAAACGCTACCTTACCAAAGCTCAGAGCTTTTCCTGGTTGAGAGCATTAACAAGTCAAGTTTGCCCTGCGGCAAACCTGGTGCTGACTTGTGAGCTCATTGCCAAGCTCTCACTGAGGGGGCAAGTGGTACTCATGCCAGATTTGGCTCCTGGGACACTCTGCTCCCACAAGACTTTGGAGAGGCAACAAACATCCGTCACATTCTGATGGCCTGAGGAGAAGGCTCAGGGCATGGAAGGGGTCTCAGCTAGAGAGGGATCTTAGAAGCGCTCTGTATCGTCCAGAGGGCTTGGAGGAGCGTGATTTTCCTAGGAAGAAGGCAGCTTTTTGGTGACCTATTTCCAAAAAATAAGAACTAAAAGTTGTGTCATCATTTTCTGTTATCCTTATGCCTTTTACTTCCCATTTCCCCTCACACACTGATAACTCCCATCTAATTAACTTTAAAAAAAAAAAAAAAATTAAAAAAAACCACACAGAAAGAAAGAAGAGAAAAGCAGCCTTGGAGCTAGTATCACATGCTTCCAGACAGGCAGAAGCTTTTTTCAGGAAACCAACAGATCACTCAAACACAGGACTAGTCGTTTTTGTGACTCCCATCAGGAGCCTTCTTGCCCTGAAAAGCCTTCATTGTGCTCTCTGCAGGCAGCAGCCAATGCAGACCTCCAGCATCTGATGGACTCAAAAGGATCGATGGCTGGAGGGGAAAGGGGATGTGAAGGGTGACCCTCCTAAATAACTTTTGCAAAGTGACTCATCCTTTCACTGACAGCATTAACGTCTCTGCTCCTGCCAGCTGGGCAGCTGCTCCGACCCTCTGAGCAGTGAGGGAATGTTTTGTTCCAGAGAGGGGGAAAAGGGGGGCGAAGGGGGGAAAACAACCCTTCTGCGTGCATGTGTAATTGCCATATTATTTCAGCTATTTTGACCTAATAAGAGTTACTGCATTAGTCACCAGCCTTGGTACAAACAGATGGATTTGCAAGAATTTAAAACAGAAGGGGAAGGAAAGAAGAGAGATGAGAGATGCCATAGACCCCAGGGCAAAAGGACATCCTGAACACGGGAGGGGGCGAGGTCCCACACAGCATGTCCCCACTGTGAGCAGCAGACCCACAGCACCCTGGGCTCACTCCGAGCAGTGGTTTTCCACCTTTGTGCACTTAGGAGCCAGGAGACCCCGTCTTTCCTCCGACTGACCGGACTTGACCGCACCACTTGTGCTGAAAAAGTTTCGCATGCAAAAAAAAAAAAAAAAAAAAAAAAAGCACAGCTGATGTTGTATAATGGTTTCTTTAAAAAACTCAGTATTTCTGTCTCATTATAGGATCACAGCTTTCAGCTCTTCATCGTAAAGCTGCAGTACAAGTCAGTAAGGCTTGCTCGGGGCACAGACTGCCTGCTTTGCTCGGGGACTATACCTGGTGCCTGGCTGATCAGAAAAGACATGGCAAGGCATCAAAGCAGCATTGCTTTCCTACCCTCTGAAGACTCTAGATTAACCAAACATGAACCTCAGGTTCACAGGGTTGAGCCCACCAACATTAGGAAAGGGGATTCAGTGCATCAGGAGAGTTGCTCCCACAGCCAATATTTACTTTTCCAAACTGGAGCGGGCTTTGCCATCATGCATGGAAATATGGGCAGTTCTCTACTAAAAATACTTCTTAGCCTTCCCCCTTTCCTCCTCCCTGCAACATGTCCCACTTTCCCTCCAAAAGCTGCCTTTTTGCATAGGTCTCTGCTGACTCTACTGCCGATAGCGGAGGTGGGAGAACATCTTGCACATGCCTGGCTTCAGCAACAACCCTCCCCCAAAAAAAAGGTCTTCTCCACCCAAGAGCTTCACCCAAGTCCACCGGAAAACTCCCGCTGGCTGCCACCTTGGAGTATCAAGTCTCACGTTCCTCCTCTGAAGGCAGTAACTTTCCCCACCTTGTCCTATGTCCGTATTCACTCTTTCCCTCAGCATCCTTCGTGCAACCAGGGCAAGCAATGCAACATCCCACGTACCTGCACCACAGCGTTTACCAAAGTGTAGATACAACTGTTCCTGCACAGCATTGAAGGTAGGGCATGACAGCACAGAAGAGGACTTGGTTAAAGCACAAGAGGCACATGGACCACATCATCTACTGTTTGTGGGATGCCTCTTCCCAAAAACGTGGGAGCTGGGAAGACTGACATCAGCCCTGACAGGGAGGGAGAAGCTTCTTGCACTAAATCACAGGTCTGAACTTCAGTGACAGTATCCCCACTCAATGAAAACTTGTAAGGACCTGCCCAAGCACGTACATTTTCATTTTGAAATAAAAAGAACAAATTTGGGAACATAAAGGTTTCAAATTGTTGATTAGAAGATTTGCATGTAGACAGAGTATTGTTTTCTTCTCCTGGCTCCCTGGGTAGCAAAACAGAAAAATTATGTGTAATTAAAATGGAAACAGTATCAATTAGCTGTGATTCTCTGAGCTGTGGAAAGAGTAAACCAATGAGGAAAGACTGTTCTTGTCCTCTGGCAGCCTCTTCACATCAAGATTATTCTGAAGATATCTTAAATCCACTTAAGCACAAACTATGCAAACAAAATTCAAAAGAAATCAGTGCAGGTGGAGGGTTATTTACTAGCCAGTGTAATACTTGATCAAACATATCCTGAGGAATTAACTTGATTGCCAGTACTTGAGCTCATTTCATTAACGTTACATCCTTGTCCTCCTTGAGTTATGCCCCTGAAGTTTAAAGTCTAATCTAGATAGGGACAGGCTTATCTTTTACCTCTACAGAAAGTGCCCTTCGTGTCAACATTTTTAGATACTCCTAGAAAAAGGACATACACAAGTGTGTTAACAAAAGTTAACATGTTAGTGTATCCAGTCACACACAAAATCAGGAGCTTAAAAACAATGAGGTAGACTGCACAAAGGCATTGCCTGTAAGTTCCATTAAGGAGAAAACGTACTATTGCACGATAACAATCATAATTCTGACATAAAGGAGCAGTTTATTCCTTCTTAAAAAAAACAAAAAACAACAAAAAAAACCCACCACACATCAAAACCCACACTTTTGGTTTTGATATAGACTTATTTTCTTCTCTGAGATATTGCCAAGTCAGAAATTGCATCAGTTCAATCTATTAAGTCACTGTAAAAAGAGCTTGCTTGTCATTATTTATGAGTAGTATACTGAGTACACAAATCAGCAAATATTGACATTCCTGTTTTATATTAGTGTTTCATATGAGGACAGAGTTGGACCTGAACTTGATGTAGACAGACCCTTCTGATAGTTTTCTTTCGCAGGAAGAATTGCCGACATGCTTAAAGTGAAGGAGATAATTTAACACTTTGTGGTGCAAATCCTACATCTCGACTCAGCCTTCCACAAGCCAGCCATTCACCAGCATTCTTCCATCTTATGCATGAATATTCTTTGGCTCAGCACCAAAGGGGCAGAAGCAGAAGTACATACAGAACACATCTGACAAAAATAATAAATAAAATCACAACTGTATTGAGTCACCATTTGAAACCATTTCATAGCACCACGAGCCCTGTGAAATAAGGACTACTTCTTCCTGCCACAGGGAGGGTTTGTTTTGGTTTGCTGGTCATTTTGTCTTGATAGCTTCATATTAACACACCTCACTTAAAATTATTTCTTACAAACAAGCAGACAGCAACTTGCATTCTCTAAAACCTCAGGACTAGTCTGCTGCTGCCAGCCTGGGGATTTTTGGTGGTACCAAGAGCACACCTCGAAGCTGAAAGGAACAGTGACGGTGCGTGGCCGAGAGGAGCCTCTGCTCTGCACCAAGGTTAGCCCAATACCACATGTCCTGCCCATCCTCTACCACGGTGTGACCCTGCTGGCCTTCCTCCAGGCAGGGAACATGCCACCTCCCTACCACCTGCCAGCACCCTTTCAAACTATTTGTAGAGCAGTTATTTGTGAATAATTCTTTTAGTGCTGACACATTTTATAAGTTGGCTGCAGATAATTAACAAATAGGGGAAAAATACAATTGCGTAGTAGAATAATTCATTGCTAATTATTCTCTCAGGTCTAAGAGAGCCTGCTGACCTTCTCGATATGTTTCTTTTAGTTAAATGAGTACAAACAGATGCTGACCTTCATCAGAACAGAGCTGATATATTTTCTGAGGAAACACAAATGAGGGTGTAAAGACATGACCAAACATATCCCAGCCAGTCACACACTAGTCATCGAGAGCGTTTTCCAAAGTGCTTACTAGGTTCTGATGCTCTGTATTTTGGAGGGGGGTAAAGGGCACGTCACACCTCTGACAATTCAAGTACAATGGTCTTGAAGTTGAGCAACTGAAAAACCCAAGGACACAAAACGAGTGGGTGTTTCAGATCATTTCAGCCATTGTTTTGCACATGTTTTTTGTCAAGACAGCTTCTGGACCATCGTTACTCATCATTTGCATCAAGTTTTAAACTAGGGACAGCAAGAACTGCGGGTTTGAAATGTGACACCACACATCACAATTTAATGAGGCCTCTAGGGCTACGTGCAACGCAGCCTCAGTCCCCCTGCACGTACAAACACACTCACACAGTGAATCAGAACCAAGAGCATCTTGCAAAGCACCCCAGGGCTTTATTTAAAGGGAAAAAAACCTGTGATTTGTCAAAGACACTACAGCTCCCTGGAAGGAACGAGATAGTCTTTCCCAAGTATTTGTGCTTGCGGAGACTTAGAGATCCTTGTCAGGAGTGGAAAACGGAATCGTTCTCATTTTTAATCCCGAGCAGCTAGTCATTTTAACGGCGAGGTTTCTACAAAATCATTTTTCTTGACCTGAAAGGGTACACACATACAGCCTCCAACAGATGTGAAAAGCAGTTAAGTCAGTATAGATGCTCCATTCAAGGCCCTCCTGAATGGAGATGCCAGCGCTACATAAAGACGCGTATTCATACCATCCTCTTACAGCAGTTTCAGCCATCCAACTTGGACATTATTCACAGCAGCTAAACTCAGAAACCCAAGTTTCCTCCGCAGTCCCTGGAGCGAGGAGACCGACCAAGTGCAGCTCTGATGACCTATGTGAGGCTAGGAGGGGTTGGGTGAGGACCACTGCTCCCCTTCAAGCACTTTTTGAGACACAAGTTAGTGACCTGTGTGTGACTGACCTCCTACAACAAGGTAAATGCTTTATGACGGGTTTCATTTCCCAGGTAGCAGGGCTATGGCCAGGTGCTTTAGGTAGCTTTGAAAGCACAACAGAGAATAAAATGACCAAAACGTCATGTACCACATCGTGAGGTGAAGAAAGAGTCAGAATTGCAGTGATAAACTTTAGCTTTTAATTTTTAAGGAAGAACTGACCAAAATCGCTCAGGTCCCAGTTTCCTTCTAAGGTTTATCAAACCTGGACACACTACTCTTTTCACCTACTCTTTTGTGCAGACTCAAAATTTAAAAACTGAAAATATTGAGTAACTTTGTTCTAGCACAAAAATCATTAATTACAGAAGACATACTAAGTATCATCTTTCCATTTTCACAGCCCCATCTCTCTGCGGGCTCTACATGTGCGGTACGTACATAACCTACAGGAGCTGCCTGGTTTTCCAAGTACAGGCAAACTACCAGTGGTACTTGTAGCACCTTGTTATGAAAGCTAGTGCCCAACTCTACACTTTACACAGAATCTGATATATGGAAATAAATGAAAATGTAGGATTCATATTTCATACGTGACACTGGTTGAAATGCCAATAGGAATAGTGGTCTGATACACTACTTTATCCTACCTACACCAGGGTGGTGCACATCACCCACAAAGTGCTGGGTTTGAACTTTTGAAAGGTTGATCCAAGAGCCTACACCACTGCTGACACATCCCAAACAAAGAGCTGGAAGGGCTGGTGGCATTACCAAACCCCACAGCCCTGTGATGGCTGGAAATTCAATAGCTGAGACACAACTGCAAAAGGCAATTCAACATTTGGATGACTAGAAAAGGCAATTCATGTCCTATACTGCAAAGGAAGGCAAACAAAGCCTTAAGGTCTTCAACACTTGACCCCACACATCATTTTGACTCTGGGCAGTATGTAATCGGCCCCATCTACAGGGTACAGATCCCCCATCCAGAGCTCTGTCCCTAAGGATGGCTCTGCAGACCAGGACATTTCATAGAAAAAAAAAAAAAAAAAATCCTAAAAAAGAGCTAAACAAACAGGAGAACAAGTCCTACCAGCTCCCCAAACAGGGGAAAACCCTTCCTGGCAAGCTTGAGATTTGTTCTGCGTCCTGTGTCCCAACAGGAATCACAGCACTGCTGCCCTGTCAAAAGAAACCCTTCTTTCCTGAAGATCCACAAAGATGCTGATGAATGAAGGGATCCTTGTACCAAGAAGCAGTCGCTGTGTCCACACACAACCTTATCATTAAAAAAAAGCCACACGCTGGTTTGGGTTTGGTTGATTTGGTTTTTTTTTTCTTTTTAAGGCTACAAGTAAAGCTCTCCTCCGCTGAGCTGCTCCTCTGTTTGCACTATTCAAATTCCTGGAACACTGTCTCTCTTATCAAGACTAAACTCACATAACCGGCAGAGACCTGCCATCAGTTCTTCCACAGAAACATTGTTCTGGAAAAGGTGTTCACGTCTTCCAGATATAGATAGTTATATACAGTGATCAAGTTATTCCTCAGTCTGTTTCTGATACATTGAATGCACTAACCTCTTTAGATCTCACCTCATAAGCAGATTTTCTAGCAGCCTCACCATTTTGCTGGCCTTCCCTTGGACTTTCTTTACACACCAGAACTGATTCTACTAATAGTTCAGAGATGAACTGTGGTCCTTTCAGCATGAGTTCAACAGTTATAAGTAGAAGAGAAAAAGGAAAAGAAAAAAAGAATATCCAGAAGATAGAAAGCTAATTTCCCTGAAGGCATAATATTATATGACTATTTGCCAGTTTTGACAAAGTCCCTCTTCACAGTGTAGATACAAGTTGTCACCTACTGTTCTTAGATTATTAGCCAGCAAGTGCCTGGATTAACACATTTAGCTGGAATGGGATGCAGAAGGAATTGAAAAGATAGAGAAGAGCCTAGATCACCTGAGCAGCACAAGTGAGCACAGAACAGCATATTTTGAATGCCAGCCAGTGAGAGTACATCGAGTTGAACCACAGGAGGAAAGGCTTGCTTGAAAATACTGAAACAAAAAGCAGCGTGACTTGTACCTCAGCGAGTAAAGCACTTAAAACGCCCAAGCTGAAGATAGAAAGGAAAGACACACAGGAAACAAAGCCTCCCACTGAAAAGAAAAAAAGAAAAAAAAAGAAATAGTTCTTCAGAAAATTGCAGCTACCTTCACTCATGAAGAAGGTACTCTACTGCTCCATTTCACAAACCTAAGAGCAAATAAAAAACTCTTTTAAAAAACAAGCACTTACCTAGGACTTTCCCCCAAACTATTCTGCTTCCCCTAGTTTACATGCAGAAAGCCACCCTACTTCACACAGCTAACAGCAATGAAGCTCCCCTCACAAATACCTGTCTTGCTCACTACAGACTTTTGTGATCCTAAAATCATTAGTTTACAAATGGAAACAGCTGCAGGACTGAGGGAGTGGCAGAACTAACATTCCTCCACCCTCTTTTCTCCTTGCTTTCATCTTAGCACTAGGAGATGTGAGCACTTGCAACATGCTTTATCTTTTGAGACTATTCACTTTTCTTTTACTTTAAAATCATACTTTCCTTTGTTACCTTTAATGCTCTGTTTGCATATTCCATGTTGTTTACAGAGCCAGCTTAAGAGGCCTTGGGAGAGAAAGCTAAATTCCACATTTGCCTCCACATAAATCTCATCTATTATCCCTGGGGAAATCAAATTCAACTTTTTCAATAACAGCAGAGAGAAGGTGGGAGGAAGGTAGGAACTCATTAGTGAGGCTTGGGAGTGCAGATAAGAAATAAGGTCTGTGGTGGGAGATGGAGGTGGGGACCTGAGAGTAACTGAAGGGTTTGGGGCTGGAAAGAGATCCAGGGGCTACTAGGGTCAGGCTGACCACGGGAGACAGCCTGTCTAGCAAAGGTCGTCTTCTCTGCCCCCAGCTTACCATTTCTCCAGCCTCTGCGACTACTGTCCTCGCTCCCACCCCTTTTCCTCTTATTCCCCTCCTTAAGAAAATGCAGAAGAAGCTCAAGGGGTACTGGAGATCAGTATTTATAACATCTCCTTGCTGTCGACCCCCTCACATGCTCCCACCTTGGCGGTGGCCAAGAGCAAGCACAAGGCAGGGATGGGCTTCCAACCTGGCAGGGGCAAGGCAGCACTGGAAAGTCCTTCTTGTGGACCACGAAGACCACGCACTCAGCCCGGGTGCTGCACCTGCGATGGAGAAAGCCCTGCTGAGGTGGGAGGGAGGAGGACAGGTACAGCCGGGCACAGAAGGACCGCCGGGGAGCCGCTGCGCCTCGGCGATGCTGGATTCTGCTCTCTATTAATAGGGCAGCAGCTTCCTGCTCCTGCAAGAGTCAGAGAGATGCTTTGAAGTAAAATCGGCTTTTCCGGAGACCGATCAAAATAGAAATCCAAGCTGCCTAAATCTGCAATGGAAATTTCAATCAACACCAAGTTTTTAAATAAAATTTGGACTCTATTCTGGTTCAAAATGAATTGATTAAAGAAATCAGATACACAAATAAGTCTTTTGGTCAGCTTTTGCTCTACACTAGCTCCAGCAAAACTTCCTGTAAAATGAGCATTAACTCTCAGAGATCCCAAGCCCTGGCTCGTGTCGAGACACTGCCGAAGATACCAGCAATCAGGGTGTCGAACAGCCCAGAGGAAATAAAGAATCACCAGAAAATTTGTACAGGTAGAGACCCTGTTCTCCAGCTCTGGCAACTCCCAGTTGGCAAAATTCAGCCTCGCAAAGAGTTAACGTTCAATGGGCCAATAAAGCGTGATTGATTCATCGATAACGCGGCGCTGCCTTTGGGAGAGGGAAGAAGCCATCTCGAGAGACAAGCGAGGCAATTGTTTGCTTTCTCTGGTGTTCGCAGAGTGCCCTGCGGTAACCCTCGTGCTCTGAAATACTCATATTGGTTATTTCGAAGTTGGGTGCAGAGCTGTGCTTTCCCATGGCTGCCACTAATGACTTGCAGCTGTTGCTAATCTGTGCCTCTGATTTCCTTTGATTACTATGTGTATTGATGCCTGTGGTAAATAGGCATCTGCCAGGTGCCAGCACAATCAGGGGGAAAATATAAAAAGTTCCCTGTTTCAAATTCAATGTGACATTGTGCTTGTCGAGAGGCAGCCGTTTAACTATTTAAGGGGAACAGTTTCCTGGGCTCTTTGCTGGCCTCCTGGCTATGGAGGAGATTCTCGTGCGTTTCGGTGATGGCAATCCCCAGCCTCCTCTCCCAGCCCCAGCTGTAGGAAATAGCCACGGGGAGAAATTGGCAGCTACGGGAACCATCCCAGCCATATAACAGCCCACGACGCGTGAGTTCGGCTCCGCTATCCCGGAGGGCGAAGGCTCTCCGGCTCAGCTCATCTCATCTCCCCCCGGGGGCAGCATCCCAGAGCCGCAGGACCTCTGGTCCCACGCGAGGACTCGGGCTGGCCGCAGCCCGCTGCCCCTTTCTCCTCGCCACGCTCTGCTCCTGCTCCGTAGCACGCTGAAAGGCACCTCTGCTTGCAATCTCAGCGTAAAAAGCGTGGAGCTGCAGCTTCCCACAGCCCATTAGGAAAATATCTGTCTTGCTGGCAGCCAAGGCTAATATTAGATTTTCCAGAAGGAAGCATGAGGGTCTCACAATAAGAAACATCCCTGGAAGAGTTTCCCCAGCAGGCTGCTGTAGCGTGACCAGTTACGAGCGCTCGCATTTTGCCTCAGCCCCAGTGCCCCTCCAAGCAATTTCTCTGGGCGTTTCTCATTCCTTCCCTGTCACAGCAGCCAGCTGAAGATACCACACAGCTGCTTTTTGCTTCCATCCATCATCCTTCTTCCTGGTAGCAGGTAATTATTTCCAGCTGTTAATTATCCAAGACCATCACACCTGACCCATATTGTTTGCCTTTCATTTGCACCTCACGTGCAGGAAAATAAATAAATAAAGGAAAGCCTCAGAGAGGCATCAGTTATGTGTCAGTGCTAGAGAAAGGAGCAACCTGCCCTCTCAAGAGCTGCTTTTGTGGTTTGTTTCCTTGGTGTGGGGGGTCACTATTCACTTATGTACCCGGTTACATTTAAGGGACAGCAATAAATTGAAGGCACAGGCCTTCTGGAGCATGCATAGCGTCCACAGCACTGGCTCATTTTTGTTTCTCTGTCTGCTCAGCTTGCTTCCCTGCGTGCTGGGAAGCTGCCCTGGGTTCAGGAGAGCGGGGAACCCATGGAGCACAGCAAGGATGCAAGCCCCTTCCTTGCAACAGCGCTAGAGGGGAGTCCCAGATATCCAAATTTGCTGCAGGTAAAGTGTTTTGGTTTAGGCTTGTTCTGCTCCATATTAGAAAGAAGGGACTGCTCAGCTTAGGAGAGGCCAGTGATGTTGCACCTGAAAAGCCAGAGGGTACATGATTGCAAGAGCTACATTCTTTGGAGCAGTCATAGCTGTATGCTGACATTTCAGACCTCCTTCCTACTAGGAAAAGAAGGCTGAAAATTTAAGTCATGTATCCCAATATGCATATACAATTTCTATAGCTAGAGCAGTTCACCCTAGCTACAAAAAAATTAAGTCATCTGATATTGTGATTTAAGTTTTGTGAAAAGTTCTAGATCTAGCTCCTTATAGATCATTGGAAGAGGAAAGCTGAGCATACCCATCCTCCTAAAACAAGGCAAAAAAAGGTGCCTTAGAAATCAAAGGGCTCTCAGTTAAAAGGGATAGGGCTGAGCTGTTTCAAAGAGCCAGGATGACAGAGGGAGCTGGAGACAAGCTTATTCAGGTGCAGAAGGAGAAAGGCCATTCGTAAGTGTGCTGTGGTACACAGCCCATGGGAGTGGTGGAGAACAGGGTTTTGAGCCAGGGGTCAAGCTACTGGAGATTAAGATTTTGAATAAAGATATAGCCTCCTAGTTGTTTGATTACTACCAAGTTCAGGATAACGCAACCTTGTACATGGGAAGTACAATCTGACTTCAGAGACAGCAGAGTTCTCTATCAGCCTTTTCTCCTAAGTGGAATAACCTTAAAGACCTCAACTTTTGGCTTTAGTCATTGTGTCGTATTTCGCTGATGTAGAAGAAGCAGACTGATTTTGATAATTGCCACTGAACAAGAGAAAGCAACAAGTCCTGTAATGACTACAACATATATCCAAAGAGTTTTCTTTAGCTTAAAGACTGGGTGACTTTGTGGTTGGGCAACATTGACCCTCAAGGCTTCAGCCAAGGAAGACCCGATGATCATCCCCTTTTAATCAACACTGACACCCCAGCCTTCCTCCGGGCTGTAAAGCAAGTCCCTCTGCACTCCTGGCTCGGGGAGGAAAAGATGGACTTGGGCAAAGAGTGGCAGAGCACAGTTTGTGGCACTTCCCAATTAGCATGTTTTAACTCACTTCAGAAAGTCACATATCCTTGCTCAGATGTGGCTGGGGACTCAAGGGGGCAGGAAGGGTTTACATTTCACCACTGAGAGTCCCAGAGGTTTTGCCAAGTACTTACTAAGTTATTTAGAAGGAAAACAAGAACCCGGCTGGGCTTCTACTTTGTTTTGGTCCTGCTCTGGGCTCAGGCACCTGAGCTGGCAGCTGCATCTCTCTCTAATGGCATGAGGGAGAAGGGACATTCATGCTGTCGTCCCAGCTGGCATATCCTGTTTCTGTAAGCTTGCATCTTGTTACTAGCCTAAGCTAGTCAGCGCTGTGTTTTTCAAGGAAAAGAAAAACATCTGAACTTTGGCATCAAAACCCCACTGGAAACCGGCTGTTGCCTAGAACGTAACCAAGCCCTGCAGCTCAGCTTTCATTACAGCAAGATTTCCCAGGAGAAAATGCCCAAAGGACTGACAGCAAGAAGTTTTCTTAGGATTTACAGTCTCAGAGACCTGGTTTCTACAGCACTAAAACACACACACACCCCCCACCCGTCCTGCTCAAAAACTATTCACAGCCTGGCACCACCTTTGCTGGGAGCACACTTCTCTTCCCAGCCTTCCCAAAAGCAGCAGGGTTGGAGGGTGCCCGAGGACCGGCTGGATCCCAGAGGCAGCAAGCAGGCTCTCCCAGGCATCCCTTTCCATGTAGCAGCAGGGAGCGCAGAGGTCGGACAGAGCCCAGGCTCCAGCCCCAAGCACGGGACCGATGCCAAGGAGATGTACCTGCACCGGGGAAGGCATGTGGGGTCAGTCCCCACAAGGGAAAAGTGGGGACCAGACCAAGACCCAGAGCCTGCCCCTGCTTTCCTAAATGGACTTGCACGGTTACACTCTGTCCCCCAAACATTGCTTCATCCCCCAAGCACATTGGGCAGCATTAGGTGACGGTAAGAGCCCCTTTTACAACTGTGGGCTCCACAAAATAGTGGAGTAGGGCAAGTGCCTAACAGTGGACAGATGCACTGCTCGGCTTGCCACTCTAATCTCTTCCCACCATACCTAGGAACGGTTATAAAGATAAAAGAGAGGCTGGAAACTGTTATTGTATCAAAGCAGATCTGTGGTATCCAGATTTTGTGCGGTTCTATTGTATTCTCCTGTGCTGGCTCTCTATTTTTAAAATCTAAGCTAGGAAAAAATAAATTACTCTCGACCTGAGTGTGAAAAAGAGTTTTCTTTCATACTGGCATCTTAACTTTATCTGATAATGAGACCCAAGTAATTTCCTTGAGTTTCAGCTGCAGCAAGTAATGAAACAGTGAAATCTTTCTTTGCTGATTAACAGTATTTGGCTTCTAGGGAACCGAAGCAATTCTCCAGTCTGAGGGAACATTAGAAATTTACAGGTAATCCTAACCTCATCCGTGTCCCCTCTGCCTTCCCAGCTTCTGTCTCACTCAATGTGTTAGGTTGGCAGCACTGCAGCAGAACATAACTTCCCAAGTCATTAAATTGATTTAAACCTCTTGGGGGGGAGGGGGAGTTTATGGGATTTGTGTTCTTATTTTCTGGGTTTCAAATCCTTAAGGGACATTTTTTTAAGATTTTCTTCACAACCAGGCAAGGAGGCCTACTTACTCTCCCTTGGTATTTCTAGCTGTGTCATCTCATCCAAAGTACATGGAAAGTCAATGAGAGGCTTTCTATTAACTTCAATGGGCTCTTGAACAGTAGGCTTTTGGTCAAATGCCTAACATTGGTTTCATCCATACAAAACCATATCTGCCTGCAAGGCTATAGCTGCATTCAGGCTGTGTTATGAATCCACATAATTTTTAACTATATAAACCCCACATCTTCTCTTACAAGTTTTCAGATACATCAGCACATACTCCAAGCCTCAACACTTGCGTTTCACAGTGAATAACCACCTGCAGAAAGTGGCTCAGCTCATGTCTACTTTTCTTTTTGCAGCCAGGGGACCATAGGCAGGCACAGGCAAAAGTGGTCACGTTTTGAAAAGAAGTAAAAGTGTTGTACCTGAGACTAATTATGACAGTAACCCATAGCTGTGTTACAGAAAGCATGATCTAGAGTCTTTGTAGATAAGCTTTTTGGAAAATAGCTATTAATTTTGGTGCCCAATTGGATATAAGCATCTGGTTTCCAAAGGATGCTGATCTGGCAATAAGATATCTCTGCAAGTTTCAGAGGCTAGGCATTAAAGAAAAAAAAGAAAAAAAACAAACAAACAAAACGCCAACAAACAAAAAGGCGCCCCAAAGCTTACCAACCACTTGGCTGCAGGCTGCCATAAACTCTTTCTTTCTCAGTCTTGAGACAACAGTGTAGGATGTTGAAGCTACAGACAAAGCTTCCAGAAGATTTCCAAATGCTGTATCATCTTTGCTGATACTTGTGGATGGGCTGCTTATGGCATCTGCTCAGCCTACAGTAACAGAACACGACATTTACCTTCGAGTCTGTAGCAACTACATGCCTGCCTATAACTGAAGTTGGTTGCACACACTTATACATAAGCCTACTATTTGTGTATTAATTGAATAAGCTTTCAAAAATAGTTTAAGCAAATTAGTTCCTGACACACTGCACATCTTGAGCTTTCCATTTGTGGCCTTTCATTCATAAGCGATCATCCACAGAGTGAAAAGAAGCACACTTCACTCTAATTAGGGAGGAGCTAATTATCCTCCATCAATTAGATCCTACAACACTTATCTGTAAACAGTTGCTAGAAAGGTGCATAACAGATTAGTGACTGACGACCTAATTAATAAGAAATAACAAGCTCCTTCCTGCACAAGATGGAGGAAACCTGCTCTCACGCCTTGAAAAAGCCCAGTGATT
This sequence comes from Astur gentilis, assembly GCF_929443795.1. Lineage (NCBI taxonomy): Eukaryota > Metazoa > Chordata > Aves > Accipitriformes > Accipitridae > Astur > Astur gentilis. Next base: position 21,049,843 of record NC_064899.1, on the reverse strand, counting down.
AGAGACACAAAGCTGACCACAGATGCGGCAGGAGTCATTTCGTACATAAGATTTCACTAATTTTCACATCCTATGTGCAGCGTGTGCTTTCCTGACGTTGCTGTGCGGCAATGCCGCATCACTCTGCGTGCAGCCGATGTGGTTGTGCCTGCCTGGCAAATACATCCAGGGCTGCAAAGCCCCCCCCCCGGGAGAGGGGTTGTGAATGCTTTATGGTGAGAGGGGACAGTGGAAACTCAGGGGCCAGACTCTCTCTTCTGGGTCTTCTCTACCACTAGCAGAGCGGGTTGTTTTTTGGTCTGTCTCACGGCACACAGACACCAACTGACCCTCGCTGCATTCGTGAGACGTTTAACGCGCACACAACCCCCAGTGCTGTGTTTCCTCCTCTCTGCTTCTCTGGACGGAAACAACTTTCACCTCTTGGACGGTGTTTTCTGAGCCTTACCTCACCTTCTGAGCCCCGTTTTGTTACCATATATATATATATATATTGCCTCTGTCTTTCTTAAAATGTGGTTTCCAGAATTGCACTCTCCTCCACCGACGACTTAGCACTGCAGAGCCGAAAGAAATACTTCTCTCCCACATCCTACCAGAGTGATTAGTGCCTTTTTTTAATGACAGTAACCATGTTACTAACAGCCTGAGGACAGAGCAGAGCAAGCCCCGTACTACCTGAAGTCATATCATTATTTTTAAGCATACGGTTTCTTCATACACCAGTGAATTAGCGGCATAACTGGATATATGAATTGAGAAGAAACATCTGAAGGAGTACACTCAGTAAGTAAGACTCAGCAGTGTTGCAGAGGTCACTCCTCTCTGAATAGAGATACTTACAGACCTGACGACTGGTCATTTCTCCTGTTCCATGCTTTGCTACCTGCTTACAAGACAGTCCACATTCTTATTCGAACCAAGATATGCCACTTTCACTGCTTTCCCCTTACACGTCTGGATGACTATCCCAACAAAGAAGGGAATTGGACTGGTTCAACAGGATTTGCTCAGGACAAACGCATGTTGGTTAGGTTTTTAATAACATTTTAAATGCTTTTGGTACTTACAAGAAGGAGTGTTAAATAATTTGTTCAGCTATCTTGACAGGCCTCAGCATTAGCCAACCTGGTTAAACATTTCCAGGTTCTTCTCTCCCCACCTCCTTAGAGATAGGAATCATTCTAGTTTATCTTCAGACCTCTGAGATCTCTGAAGTTAATTTCTGCTTCACCTTATTCTGCTGATCTGAATGCACTTAGCTTCTGTAAGTTTTAATTGATTTTGACCAGATACTTTCTTCAAATAACTGAAGCAAAGAAAATCTTGAACTTTCTAGCCCTTATGCCTCATCTGCTATTTGTACTTCTTTAAATTAAAGATTTGGTGATTTATTTTTTTTTCTGATTGCACCTCAGCATGTTTATGCTGCTTTGTTGCAGCCACTGTCACTTATGAGTCCCTGTTTCTACCTATCACATAATTCCTTTTGAATTCTAGGTCTTGGCTCCTGGTGCGGTTGGATGCTGGTCTCCTGCTTGGTTTCCTCTTTCTTTCACATCAGGATAGTTTACCATCCTGCTTTTGTTAGCAGCAGTTTCAGTAACTGATGGTTCATTTATCCTCAGGATTATCTTCCCCGAAGACACACATTTACCTGTTTCCCAGGCTCGTTGATGTCTGCTTTTTGAAGTTCATTACTCTTTTCTGCTCCTTTCACTCCTTTCTTTCCTCAGAACAGCAATTCTGTTGTTTCATGGTTGCTTTCACTCAAATTGCCTTCTACCTCTGGTTTATCTCCATCTATTACTCCCTTACAGAGTCAAATCTTAAAACAGACACTGCTCTGAGATTTTCAATACTGTAAACCCTGAGTCTGGATTAACAGGGACGATGAATAGACATGCATGGAAGTGATGCTCTGGTGTTTAGGCACCAAGGTGTCTCGCCAAGATGTCTCTCTTACCCTCCATCCAATAGAAGAAACACATCAGGTTATAGTAAAACCAAATCCAAGATTCCCTTAAAAATTCTTCTCTCTATCAGTATTTAGTTAAAAATATCAAGAAATACGTATTCCGCAGATCAATAAATTATATCAATCAAAAATCCTATGATTGTCCTATGAAATTTGTTATAGCCCACAAACAAAAGTCTAACTATGAAGCCTTTGAAAAGTTAGGAAACTAAATTATTCCTGAGGAAATCATTGGCTGAGGTTACATAGAAGCAAAATGCAACAACAATGGCAGAATAAGGAGAAAAAAAAAAAAAAAAAAGCATAGAAGAACTCAAAACCCCAGAAAATGCCCTGTTAGTAGCTGCCCTCTCCTGTTAATTCAGGAATCTCCACAAATGATCACAACAGTACAGATGGACAAATACTTTCTAAGAGGGACCTGGACCCAGGCTGCTTCAGGCTTTACACCGAACAAATTTTGTGGGATGAGGTACCAGAAAGCCAAGGCATGATCTGGCTGGGAAGGGAGCAGCAGTGCCAGGGCCAGGCTACCCCATCCCATTCCTCCAGCATATACAGTCATTACACACATCAGTATTGTTCCTGAAGCATGTGTAACTCTGCACACCCAGGAACGGGCAGAACAGAGGGATGGACAATGATTTAACACACACAAAACCCATTTATACTGAAACTTCAGGGTGGTTTTTGAGGAAGGAATGTATGACAGAGCACTGATCATTTTCTGGAAATAATGAAAAGACCAATTTTAGAAAGCAGCAGAGGAAATGGAAAGAAAATTTGTTGCTTCTGTACATAGCGATCTGTTCCTTCTACGTAGCATGAGCAAGGCCTCAGCTGGAGTACTGTCTCCAGTTTTGGGCATCACACTTCGAGGAAAATAAGGACTAAAAGGACTAATATGAAAGCATTTAGCAGAGAGCCACAGGAACAATCAGAGGGCTTGAAGGGATTGCTTATGAGAAAAATCAGCTTAAACAATGTCAATTTATTCAGAGGAAAAAGAACCGAGAGAAGCAATGGAAAGAGTTTAAGAATTAAAAGATTTTTATCCAAGAAAATCTGGGTTTCATACTGAAGACAAGAAACACATGTCCTGCAGCGCTATGTTAGTGAGGAAAAAAAATCAGGTTAAACAACAGGAATGGGATTAGTCTGATTAAACACAGGTGTCTACACCATAGGCATCTTCAGCTGAAGAAGACAACATCAGCAAAGGTTAGGGTGAGATTCATTTTGTCCTCAGTAGATGACTACAGACAAATTCAGCTCCACTGAGCACAGAGACTAGATGTCCATTGAACATCACGGCAGGCAAGACTGCTAGGTCAGAAGAGCAAGTGAGAAGTTGGCAGAGATGACTCCCAACTTTCTAGTGAGGGCAGCTAGCCCAGGAGCAGACAGCCAAGGCAAAGCGGTGGGAGCTTGTATTGGGTTTCTCTGGCCAGGTTTTGGTAGCAGGGGGGATTAGAAGGGTGGCTTCTGTGAGAACCTGCTGGAAGCTTCCCCTTTGTCCAACAGAGCCAATACCAGCCGGCTCGAAGACGGACCTGCTGCCAACCAAGGCCGAGCCCATCAGTGATAGTGGTAACGCCTCTGGGAGAACATATTTAAGAAGGAAAAAAAAGTTGCAGGACAGACAAAAATGGCAGCCGGAGAGAGGAGTGAGAACATGTAAGAGAAACAGCCCTGCAGACCCCCAGCTCAGTGAAGGAGGAGGAGATGCTCCAGGCGCCGGAGCAGAGATTCCCCTGCAGCCCGTGGGGAAGCCCACGGTGAGGCAGGCTGTCCCCCTGCAGCCCAGGAAGGTCCATGGTGGAGCAGATATGCACCTGCAGCCTGGGGAGAGAGGAGCCCATGCTAGAGCAGGTTTTCTGGAAGGACTGGACCCAGGCTGCTTCAGGCTTTACACCGAACAAATTTTGTGGGATGAGGTACCAGAAAGCCAAGGCATGATCTGGCTGGGAAGGGAGCAGCAGTGCCAGGGCCAGGCTACCCCATCCCATTCCTCCAGCATATACAGTCATTACACACATCAGTATTGTTCCTGAAGCATGTGTAACTCTGCACACCCAGGAACGGGCAGAACGGAGGGATGTGACCCTGTGGAGGACCCACACTGGAGCAGCATGCTCCTGAAGGACTGCATGCCGTGGAAGGAACCCACAGTGGAGCAGTTCGTGGAGGACTGTCTCCCGTGGGAAGGACCCCATGCTGGAGCAGGGGAAGAGTGTGATGCATCCTGCCCCTCAAGGGGATGAAGGGGCAGAAATAACATGTGATGAACTGACTGTTGTAAACCCCATTCCCCATCCCCCTGCACCGCTGGTGGGGTAGGTAGAGAATCCGGGAGTGAAGCTGTGCCCGGGAAGAAGGGAGGGGTGGAGCGAAGGAGTTTTGAGATTTAGTTTTATTTCTCATTACCCAACTCTGGTTGATTGGTAATAAATTGAGTTCATTTTCCCCAAGTTGAGTCCGTTTTGCCTGTGACGGTAACTGTCAAGTGATCTCTCCTGTCCTTATCTCAAACTACGAGCCCTTTGTTATATTTTCTCTCCCCTGTCCAGCTGATAGAATGGCTTTGGTGGGCACCTGGCACCTAGCTAGGGTCAACCCACCACAGCACTTCACCGCTTCTAAGGGCACTTGGACAAGCCTGTGGCAGCAAAAGTTTCAGAGAAGCCAGATGCTTCTTTGGGGAAGCGGAGTGGAGCAGGTGACCCAGTGAGGTCCTTCCCAGACCTCCCATCTTGCAACCAATATCCAGGGGCGGTCACATAAAGTGGAAGATCTGTATTCTCTCCCCAGTACGACACAGCTACGTCGCTCCTTTGAAAAGTGGCTAGTGTTTGTTCATCGTCAGTGATCGCTGCAGCAGAATTGCTGTTCCACAGACTCACAGACCTGTGCAAACTATGGGTGGCTTTGCCAAGCATGGAGTAGCCTATATTTGTCACCTTCAGCACACCAAGCACCCCTTAACACTGCTGCAAGCAAGCAGCAACTCACAGTCCCTGCAGCAGTACCAAAATCAAGGTGAAGTAGAGCTTGTGATGAGCCCGAGTTGCTGTTAGAGAACCAGAGCAGGTTGCCTGCCATTGCTGGTCAGAGCACATGGTGGCACAGCCAAAGAGAGATAGGGGATGCCTGTGCTAACTTACAGTCCCTTTCAAGCAGTATTTTTGGAATACAGCCTCAGTTGGCAGTGCTCCAAGATGGGCTGTGCCTCACCTGGTGTGTGCAGAGAAACATTGATGGGGAAAAAAAAAAGTTTCTCGTTGGTCTCCTGAGAAAGCAAAATGTACAGGAAGGTAAAGCCACAGCTACAGCTCTGCACCTCCACCAACTGCTGCTGCAGGCAGCTGTGCACAAGTCAAGACATTTGCTCACGTCAGCCCTAGCATACACCAAAAAGTGCTGGTGAGAAAACAGCAGGAGGGATGCCCGAAAGAGAGAACAAGGAAAGTCTGGTTTCACAGAAGAGGTTTCATTCCAGCCAGAGACCAGCATCATGACAATGTCCAATGCAACAGGCACACAGTGGCTGGGACTTCTTGGGACTCTCATTCAACTGTGCATCAGGCAAAAGCATAACTGGACTCAAAATACTGTCACACCGAAAAAATTCCCATGTGTGTCAAGGTGCAAAGGCAGCATTTATGAAGCATCTTATATTAATTTATTACTAAAACTTAATTCACCACAAATATTTATATGTTTAATAATAATACATACAATATTTAGCTATAATATAAATAAGTAAAACAAGACTTTGGTGAGAATGTGTTTTAAAGGGCTGTTATTAACTCTGCAAAATGGGAAGCCTTGGAATACAGACATTTCAACAACCAACCCTGAGCTGCCTGCTCAGGTAGATCCCACAGACATCAAATCAAACTTTAAGAAAGCCATTCTGAATAGGACACAGACAATCCTAAGTAAACCGATACTCCAAGTCTCCGGTGAATTTGAGCCAAACCCCTGTTACAGATCAAATCCACAACACTTTGGGTTAGCTCTGCCTTTTCCATGCTTAGTCCCACAAAGCACAGCTGAATGGCACCAAGGCCGAAAGAAGAATTGCTGCTCTAGACCCAGACCCGGCACAGCCACGCACCCAGGTGCTGTGCAATGCCAAGCCACCACCGTGGAGTCCCTCTACGGCCACAGATGTAGAAGAGCCACAACCGTGTCCATCAGCACACCAGCCACTGACACCAGCGTCCGGGCCACTTCTGCAAGGATCCACAGTTTGGGGAGGTTCAAGAAACATCTAATATCTGATTTTATGTATTATCTAAATAAATGCTAAATTCAGAAACATTTTAATCCACCCATGGTTAAAATCCAGGCTTGTCAAACCATTCCCTTGGGCAGGGGCAGCTCCTTTCTCAACTAGCCAGCTCAGCAGTTGTCCAACAGCTAACGCCACTGAGATGGTTAGGACTGGTTAGGATTACCATGTCAGGAATTTATCCCTCTTTACCTGCCACAAGAAGTACTGGACAAACCTGATGGCAAACCACAATTGCTTTCCACCTCAAGGGCACTGGAGAAAAAGGGGGATTTAAAGGGCAAAACAGTTCTCACTTGTATGAAAGTGAGCATGCCTTCCAACCCATAAAGCCTGAGGGAAGATTGACAAAATATTATTGTCCGGGTAGAAGCACTGAATTCTTTTTTATTTTTTTTTTTTTTAAATACCTGCAAGGCACCGCAATCCAGTGGAGAGAGGAAAGCCAGTCCCTTGCCACCAAGTCGAACAGAAAAGCAAATCTGCATGGACATGGCTGCCGATGCCTCCGGCTGCTCTTCTCACCCCGGGAACACTGCAGCTGGGAATAAATTGATCGTGATGTTAAAAACCAACACGATCACATCTGTTTTCTTTCTGCCTGTATCCACCACTAGAGGTCAGCGCCTCTCTCCTCCTCTGGAGAAGGTTGCCCTCAGTTAAACCCCGGTGGCTGAACACGACAAAAAAAATTACATACTTTTAAATCAAACTCTCTGCTTGAGGAGTTCCAGCCCGAATGACTGATAAGAGACGACTGCAGAAACTTTAAGCCCTGCGATTTTTCCTTTCTTAGCATCCAACACTCAGCCTGGGGGCTTTAGGTTTGATACACAAACTTCAGCAATCTCACTCGGGTTTCTTGTCCAACTTATATCTTCTGGCATCCTTTCAAGACAAAGCCAGGCTATTTATTTTTTTTAATCCATCCATTTAATTCAAGCAATGTCAGAGGATTATACTTTACCTGTGTGCTTACACATATACACCCAAACTCCAAAGGACGCACACAGTTTTCTGCCTGCGATGCAAGTAAAACAAAGCATTTTCTCAGAAGTTTTTAGTCATTTTTACATGAAGTTTAAGTCCTGATTTTGGCCCTGATGCAGCTGGCTGTGAAGTTCATCCGAATGTTTGCCATGCACATGGTTCCTAGCATGAGGAAAGGCTGTGAATAGGAGTTTGTACATAAAATATTCATTCTTTTTCCCTATGCCTCAAATGTGACTTCACTGGAGTCAGTCAGCTTCTGATTTGTTTTTTGGGATCATTGAAGCCAGTTGGTCATTTTAATGTCCTCAGACATGTCAGGGGGCAGGGGGGATAGAGGGCAAGAACTTGGATGTGACCTCTACTAGGGTCTGCTCCCCAGCCATTATTCTAAGGTAAAAAGAAAACAAACACACAGAGAACAGCTCTGGAAACATGAAGCACCTGAATCCTCTGCTAGTTGCAAGAAGGATATTGCAAACATTGGGGTTTGATATCACCAACACCTGAGACTTGTGAACCATTGTTTAATAGGTTTGAGGTATGTGCTACTGGTCTCGCTATGCCCTGCACCCAATTACTTATGGCTTTGTTACACCATGATTTTGGGGAAAGACCTCGCATCTTGATTTGGCAACTCCAGATGTTGGAGAACTCACTATGTTGCCCAGGCAAGCTGTTTCAAGAGTTAAAACACATTCCTTGTTACAGATTGTGTCTGGTTTCTAGTCTGGACCTGCAGCATGGGTATGCAACAGTGTAGGTTTTGGACAATGCTCCATGAGAAATAGTCTTTTCCACTCATAACCTGCCATTATTAAGCCTGTTGGGTGGTGCATGTCCAGGGTTTGGTATCTGTGGGCTAAATTTCTCCAGACTATCTCACAGGAACAAGTCAAAATGTAAAATCCTTCCAGCACAGTGACTCTTGGTCTTCACCTGTGACCAGTGACAGCTCCACTGATGCAGAGGATACACTCATGTAGCCTATAGCACCTAAAATTGCACACTGCTCCAGAATTGAAGCCCAGATGTGGCGTGCTCAGACATTTCACAAAGCTGCAATGCCCTGGCCGTCAGCAGCAGCTCTGCTTTCCCCATGCTGCACCCTCCACAGCCACAAGCCCAAAATCTTGCAGGAACATCTCTCATGTTTCCAACTGGGGACAAATCAGGTCAAAACAGGAGTTCATCAACCCCAGGTGGGCTTTATCAGTTATGTAGGGCCACGGCATGTGCTAGGGAAGGAAAAAGTCAGCCTGCATGCACGTAGCAGGGGTGGAAATGCCGCATGTCTCACCATGCAGCAGGGTGGGAAAGCCACTCACCTTGGGGAAATGCACTGCTCTTTGGAGAGAGCTCTGCTTTTTGTGTGCCTTTCACCATCTGAGAGTCACCTGCACACCTCCAGAAGCTTTTTGACTTTGCCTCTGTCCAATTTTGTACCTCGCCAGTGTTCTAATAGCGTAGCAAACCTATCATGGCAAAGACAGATTCACCTTTGTGGGGGGCAAGTATTACACCACCATCTCCTCACGAGGCTGTCTGACCCACAGGCAGCCCCAACTCGCAGGTCCCATTCCCACCCGAGTGCACTGTCAGGTCCCCTAGGTCTCTCACACATCACCTTCGTGTGTCCAAACAAACCTCCAGGCTCCAATGAAGGGGGCCATCATCTCCAATTCCCTGGTAACAGCCTTTAAAATGTTATAGCTGGGTAAACAGTCACCACCTTTTTAAGACCATTGCACGTTTGTTCTTTTTTTAACAAGAGATCATTAACCTTGTTTTAAAAATACACAGGTTGGAGGGCAGTAGTTTGAGTATTATATTCCTGGTTGGCTACACACACTGCCCTTGGTGCCAGCAGTTTACATCCTATCAAGGATTTAAGCTCTTCTGGGATTATGGCAAGGTTTTCATGATGGCTGAAAGCAAGGGTCACTCCAAGTAATTACTGCAGCTGCCCCCAAGGACACAAACAGCAGAAATGATTTATCACCATTGGCACCACAGCTCCCTGAGGTGCCAGGGAACAAAAAATGACTGAAGCAATGGTAATGGGATACCTGAAGTATTTCTAGGCATCCTGCTCCCAGCAGCTAAAGCCCTTGTAGTGGGCTCCCTGCAAAGATTCAGGCCAGGAGGAAGGCATAGAGAAAGAGGGTATAAGGAAAAGTCACTTTGTAATACCCCGTTTCCATCACTGCTCTTGCAAGCCGCTGTTTGGAGGTGGAGGGGAGAAGCCTGCTGGGTGATAACAGCATGCAAAGGTGTTAGTTCTTGCCGAGGGCATTTAGAGAACAGGAGAAATGCTTACATACCCATAACATATCTGTACTGGGATGAACAGGCCACAGCAGCACACACAGAAAAGCTCCGGTAAACTTTCCATAAATGTTTGCAAGGTAAAAAATATTCTCTTCATCATGTTACTATTTCAGAAGTAGTAAATGGACTCCCAAGTTTTAAGGTGAAATCTTGGCCTAATCAAAATCCATGGGAGCTTCTTCCTTTGGTTTCTGTAGAAAATCCTCATGTTTTCACCTGGAAGCTTGAGAAGAGTCCATTTTTAAAAGTTAAGGTGAACTGCAGTCCTGTTAATGTCCTAGAGCTGGGAGAGCCAAGAAATATCTGATCCCAATAACCATCTCAAACAATCAATCCATACCCTATTTGTCTGCCATGTGAGGTCTTCCCTACACCTCTTCATAGGAAAAAAAAAAAATAAATAACCTTTTGGGTCATGGTCCGTCATTATTAGGTGAGCCTGAAGCACTTAGAATTTCAAAAATAAAGGTCTTTTGCCTTTTTTTATTGAGATCACTCCAGTTTCCTCAGCAAAGTTTTTATTGGGGGTTTCTCACCACATCTGTGTGGACATTATAAGGGCACCGTTAAGAAGAAACCAGCAAACACAGGGGAAGCAAGCCTGGAACAGCAATGCTACAGAGGGAAAACGGCAGCTCCAATTTTCTCTCTACTTTGGGAAATAAACTTCGGTGACAAATATGCTTCATGACTAATTACCCACCGAAATCTGCCTTCGAGTGCCAGCGCTTCCCACGGTTGTTTTGCAGGAGATACAGAAAACAGAAAGACCACGATATTTCAGGATTGTTTCCCTGCTGTTTAACTTTGCAAGTTTAGCGGCTCCGCTTGCAGCCCGACACCACAACCAGGCATTTTTTTTAACATTTTTAGTTACCCCTGGAAGTCACTAGATGGCAGCAAGAAACTACAGTTGGCAGCACGATGGGCCGCCTCCCAGCCGGGGGTCCTCAGCCTCCCCCTGCCTGCAGGCAGGGGCAGCCCCCGGGGGCTGGGACCTGATTTTGCCCGGGGGAGAATGAATCCCTCTGACCTGGGAGACCTGCCCCTTGGGGTACAGCTTGCTGCCCACCGTAGTCCAGCAGCCTTACAAACCCAATAGCCTCTTTCACGCACACCAAGATCAAATAGATTGAGCCCAAAACCTCACAAGTGTCACAACGCAGGCAAGTGTTGCCTCTCCAGCTAGTTGGAGAGCTGTTTCCAGTCCCAAATTACTCTTTCTGCCCTTTTTATCTCCCTCCTCCCCATCACTTCTCACTTTCCCAACAGCGAGTATTGCACATCCAGATGGCAGAGAAGGATCTGCTGGCAGAGCCTTCAGCCACCTGCATCTCCAGCTCATCCCAAATCAAGACCTCCAGCAGAAAATACCTCCTCAGAGCATCTTTCTACTGCCAGCCCTTGGTTTCTTTAGTAGATCCTTTCTCAAGCTTCATGTAGAAACCGCAGGGGTCATACACACTCAGTGCAAGACTGTAGAGTACTCCGTGCTGTGCTTTCTGCAAGCCTTCCTCAGGTACCTCCTGCCAGGTCTCCCTGGTGTTGCCTCCCCAACCAGACCCTTTCCAAGGCCCTTCAGCCTCCCCTCGGCCCCAGCCATGACCCACTCTCTCCATCTCTTCCCCTCCAACAAGGCTGTTTTCTCCGTGATAATTTTGGGCAGCCTTTCAGGGGGTGTTCCCACACACACTTCTTCAGCTCAAATCCTCTATTTCTTTCACCAGCCTCTCTTTCACTTTATTTTCTACTAGAGCCACTTCTTTCCCTTTATACACCTGTACTGATTTGCACGACAGAATTGCCTCCTGCTGCCCCAGCTCATCCCTCCATCCTGACATACCTATAGAGGTGCCCTCCTCACCTGCCTGATGGGGTGGAAGGCCAGAGGAAAGAGTGTAACTGGGATAACCCCTTGGTTTCACGTCACTCTGTTTTCAGTATTCACTTACAGGCCACAGACACCTTTTGTCACCTGCCCGGCCATCCATTATGCAGCATTTCCCCACACGATATCCCATGACAGCTCTCCTCAAAGGGCAGGAGGGTCACTGCAGCGCAGCACGCCTTCCCGTTCATCCCACCTTCGCCAACACATTCAGTGCCTCCTATCCAGGAGTGGAAGTAAGCAACAAGGAGTAGGCCGTTTCAAATTTATGACAACGGGTTCAAACTCTCCTGTGGCACAAGAACTAGGGGCAGTGAGGCTGCTCACAGGTTTGCTTCCCCCAGCTTTATTTCCCACATACAGGCACCCAGCTGTGCAGCCTCTCTCAGGTTATGGACCATCCGCAAGCCTCTCGGAGCAATAACAACCACGGGCTTCCTGAAGTGATTATTTTAACAGCTTCGAGCACTGCCCAAGAGAAGCCAAGGAGCTTGTACTGGGGTACAGCACCATCTGTCATGCTCCATTTTTAAGCTCATCCTTTACATAAAGATGATGAGATGGGATTGAGACAGAGGTGAATCCTTGGTCTACAGCAGCATGGTGCTTATATTCATGCATCCCCTGTATTCACGTCTGCAAGCTGCCTGCCTCCTCCTGAGGGGCCCCAAACCTTCTAGCACCAACCTTGACACCCACCCACCCCTGAACTTGGCCACAGAAACACAGGAATCAGTTATTCCCCAGTCTCATATCCATAATACCCACCTTGCAAGTCCCTTACCAGCAGTAGGAGAGATGATGAACATCTCTTACCAGAGGAGGGATGAGATCTGATGGACAGCCAAAGCTCAAGTTACAATTCGTCTTTGACATCAGATGTATTTAGCATCACAGACACCTAATGCCCCTTTTCTGTCCTCTCCTCTCCCCAACACCCAACTCCTGACCCTTACACCAGAGCAGCCCGCATCTGAGGAAACCCTGCACCTCATCTCCCCTCTGCAGCCTGCTCTGGTGCAGGAACCAGCATTCCCACCAGCAGCCTTCTGCAGCCAGGACACACCTGGGCAGGGCTGGGGTGTTAGTGGGGAGCTTCAGCATCTCCGAGCTAGAGTCCCAATCCCATGGCAGGTGCCGAGCGAGCTGTCAGTGCTGCCAACAGGCTGAAATAGTCAGAGGTCATTTTGCCAGACCTGTACTTTGTACCTTAAAGGTGCAAAGACTTGGCCAGCTAACCTGGCTCCCCTCTCCCTTCTTTGCTAACACTGCCCAGGTCCCTTTCTTCACTGCACTGGGTTTCTAAGGACTGGAGGTGGGAGGGCAGAATATAGCAAAGTGACAATAAAGAGTTCTTTCATAATGACTACATGTGATTCTCCCTCTCCATTAAAGTTGCTTTCCCCCCCCCCCTCCCCCCCTCTGTTAAAGCTGCTCCTTCAAAACACACTGTAGGGCTTTTGACGGCTCACCCAGCCCCAGTTGCTCTGCTGCTGTACCTCTCACTCCGGAGTTTTCAGATGACCCTGTTCAGAGAACCCCATTTCCCTCAGGGGCTGCGACTTCACCTGCCTGATCTCTTCCTAGCATTTAATCCAACCTGCTGCAGCACAACCCCACTGATATTCGCACCATGTTTGCTGGCAGTAACCAACCTTCAGGCACACCAAGCTTTCCTGCCTGACCCGACAGCAGCCCCAGAGAGTCTCACAGACTGCACGAGGGAGTCACTGGCATTTCCAAACCCTTCAGAGCCCGTGCCAAGAGGAAAATCAAGCTTTTAGCAGGAAGAGAGTAACTCCATTTTCTGGTGCCCACCCAGAGATAAATAGGTATTGGTTTTCTAAAAGGCAAAGTACTGACTACCTTCATCTGCTCCATTTAGCAGCGGCTGGAAAGGTCAGTCTCCAGCCCTCACCATGGTGGCTGCTCCTCCCATTACAGAGCATACATGCAGATTCAGCTCCAAAACAGTGCTTGGCCAAAACCTCTGGGTTAGTTCTCTGCTCTGCCAGGAAGGCAGCTGCCTGGCAGAGGGGCAAGATTGATCAGCAATACCCCTTAACCCTGCTCCTTGCCACTGCTTTGGATCATACCTGCAGAGAGGGGAAAGCAGCAAAGACAAGTCCCCAGAGAGCCACTAAGTACACAAGGGAAAGGCAGGTTATTTCCAAACCTGTAAAGGCTCTGTTCCTGCAAGTAATAGTGAAAGTTCCCATACAGAGAAACATCTGAAATATTTGAAAGACATCTTTCACCTTCAGCAAAAAGGAATGAACTCCACTTTGATCCCACAGAGCCTCACATGTCACAGCTGAAGCACACAGCAATCCATGTTAAAACCCTTGTGATCTCAGTTAATGGGAAATTGCATCACCCCAGCAATTTAAACCATGTTTGGACGTGTCAGATGTTTTGGCATTTGGAGAACATAACCTACTTCCACTGGCTGAATTTGCTGCTATCTCCAGAGATATGCCCACTGCATCACAGCCAGGAAGGGGAGCAGAGGCTGCACTCAGCCATGCTGCAAATCAGCATTTAACTTTCCCATTGCTGCAAAGGGGAAATTGCTGTGACTGAATCCATGTAAGGCCAAACCTCACCAGTTTATCCTGTTTCTATTCCCACTCCCGCTAAAGGTCAGGGACCAGAGAGCTGGACACCATCCGACAGCCCGCACAGCCCCATCGCCTCCTGCCCATCTCTTCCCAGACATCAGGAGCAGATGCTTGGTAAGCCAGAGGCCGTGGGTTACCCTATTAGCCAGGCAGCAAGCCCACGCGCAAGCATGCTTCAAATCCCTCTGCAACCCATGCAAGACCCTCGTGCTTGCAGTGGACAGCCTCCAGACGTGGCCACGTACGTGACCATGGTGGGATTGCACCTCTGAGAAAGGGTGTCCTACTTTCTGGAGCAGGAATGTGGCTCTGCCCAGTGTCTCAACTTCACCCTTCCTCGAGGCCATGCATGAGAGGTTTTGGGGAAGCAGGGGAGGAGAACAGGGAGGGACGAGGACATTAACACAGCTTCCCATGATCCTTCAAGGATTCACAACAAGGATGCTCAAGTCAGGTGCCTACAAGACTTACATGGCAGAAGGTGTTCAGTGGCCAGGACCCCCTGCTGCAGGGTCAGCTCAAGAAAGCTGCACCCACCTGAAGCCTCAGTACAGGCTCTAAAAATTCCCCAGTGAATTTCCCAGGCAGGGAAAAAAGATTAAACACCTATGTCCAAGATGTCAACACAGGGCTCTGTCTCACCCCTGTGCTGGACACACAAGGCAACAGGGGAAGGCCCAGCAAGACCTCTGGGGACATCCCGTGACGGCGGGGCAGAAGGGTCCCCACATGCCACCCTCTGGGGGTAGCTGTACCCATCTGGTGCCCTGCAGAGCCTGCACCAAAACCCAGCTCAGCAACACGTTCTGTTCTCCATGAGGTAATACAAGCTGTGGTGTCCATCATCTGCCAGTCCCTGAGCTACCACTTCGAGACTCACCTCTCAGACACTCAGCACCCACCTCCAAAGTCCAGAATCACCTCCGATTCCTCCAGGAGCAGAAAAAGTCTGTCAGTGTTCCCACACCAACTATTTCCCAGCAGAGACTGGGCAACATTCAAGGAAAAACAGCTAAATCACTTTGTGAAATCAGCTTGCCACAGCCCCGCATTGGTTTTTTGCGTTTGAGTCAGACCATTATTATAACCTGCTTTTTATTTCCTGGCCCCTATTTTGTCTGTCCAGCCATGTAATCCCTCCTTTACAAGTTGCTTCCGTGCCATGACGTAGGCAGGAGTTACAGAGCGAGGAGCACAGCCAGCAATCGATACCTCTCACTCTGCAGCTTTTCTGGCAGCTCCATCATTTCCCGGGAACGGAGGTGATGTAACGCAACCTGCAATAACACTGCAACGGTGGGTATGACAGACTAGGAGATGTTTTAGAAGTACACGACAAATCTCTTTGACACTCATCACAGTTTCCCTCTTGCTCCCCATCTCACACTCACTTTCTCCTCCGCAGAAAGTCAGTGGTGAGCTGTCACCGATCCTGTGCTGCTGCTCCTCTCACACATCATACACCCCACGCTCCTCAGGGATCCACGCAGGGTGGTGGGATGTGTTTCACCTCAGGGCTATCCGCATTTGACCTTCAGTTTTACCAGCTAATACCAGAGATGCAAACGGCACCCATGGATTTACCGTGGGTACTGCAACAGTAAATGCAGAATCCTACATCCAGCACAGTATTTGTTTTTTCTTTTTCCTCTCTTTCCCACTTGGACTTGTGCATCTTTCCCCTGTTGCTTTCCCAAAGCACACGTTGTAAGTGAAATACAAAGGATACAGCATGAAACAGGACAAGTGGTTTCTAGCTAAACTCTGTTTAAAAATAAATGGTATCTTCTCTTTTAGTGCATTAGCATCCATTTTTTAAAACAAATCTTGGGGAGGAAGCTATAATACGTATGCTGCTTGATGCAGTCCACAGGGTATCAAAGAGTCTCTCCTCCCTCCGTCCTGCCAGGCCCTGGGAGTGCTGCAGCCCAGCAGCAGCCCCACGTTAGCATCAGCTTTACAGGAACCTTTGGATGTGCAAAGCCCAGTAACAAGAGGCAGAGGCACAACTTCAGCCAAAACCATTCCGTCATTTCAAAGAATGAGGCGGGGCGGGGAAAGGGGGACCACATGATTTGCAAAGAGCAAAATAACTTCATCTTCCCCCAACAAAGCAGTGTCCTTCATAGCCCCAGCACCTTATCATCCCTGGGCTTCTCCACACCTTGGATGGCTGCCATATATTTTAGTCTTACATACAACCGAAGCATAATCATTTCTGGGAAGAAACTGGTCACCTCAGGTGTTCTGAGATCACCATGTGCATATAAATAAATAGCTAGGTAATGACAATTATATAAAATGATACTCTATATGATTGTATAATGACAACGTGCGAGTAATGGGGTTTATAATAACACCGCCACTGCTGAGGCCATAAGTAATCCTGGTCAGCACTGGTGCTAATCCTTCCCACGTGCCCTCAGCTTAATGACAGTTACAGACAGAGATTGACACAAAACCCTGTGTCCAAGAGGGACTTGCCTTCCCAGAGGATTGGAAGGGGGATCACAGAGTACTTTGCTGCTCCTGTACAAATCAGTCAGGGTGGGGCAAGAAGAGGATGACTGTGGACATACCTCCCAACCAGGGTGGGTGTGATGGGGGGCACACGCTTCCCTGCAGGGCACCACGGCATCAGTAACACCCGAAATAGATGGGCACGGGACCAGAAGGAGACACAGGGTGCTTGGGAAGGGAGGGGGGCACCACCCTCCACCCCCTTGAAGGGCATCAGCACTAGGTGAGGCTGCTGGAGGGAGCCAGCATCCAACCTTATCAGTCTCCACACCCACCGCCACGGGGGGCTCTTCTCCTGCGGAGTTGCTCTCCCACAAAAATTTATACACGGGCACAAACTTGGCACAGACCAGACTGGTTGCAGTGGGACACAAACACATAACACAAAGCACAACCACAGACCCAGGCCTGAGGCCATCCAAGCCCAAGCCCCAGCTGGGAAGAGTGACCAAAATGCTCAGAGGGATTATGAGCCACCAGAAGCTTACAATTAGGATTTTGCTTTTAATTAACTAAAACACATACTCGATTCTTGCTGAGTTACCCCCTGTTGTTTACATACATGCTCTCTTCTTTGAATTCTTTTTATTGATCCCATATGCTTCAGCTCTGGCAGCTGAACCGAGTCATCTTACCAAATTAACAAAAATAATGTAGTCTTACACATGACTCATGATTTTTTTTCCTACACATGCATTTGTCTTTCCCTACTTTGAATGCATTTTTCTTTCTTCCCCTCTCTGCAGTCAGGTCTGGTTTTTTCTGCAACATTCATTCCTGTAGGGTTTCCAGGGGACTTTGGAGCACCTTGGAGAAAGGGCCTTGCCCCACCAGGAGCTGCTGGGAGGCAGCTCTGAACAGACCCCTGGAAGGCAGGAGAGACACCAGGGCAGCAGCAGCCAGGCCTCCCTCCTCTTCCAGCCCCCACATAGACATGGTCCTTGTGAAATATCTTCCACGTGCCCCGTTCAGGTCCCCAGATGGAGCCCAGTGCATAGGGAAAAGCTGCCACAATCATTCTCACACCCCTTGTGTTCAAGCATCTTCCCAAGCTCACACCTCCGCAGCCTTAAGTCCTTCCCTTCCTCTCTGCCTTCAGCAGAGTCACCTCTCCCAGCCATCCCGATCCCGACATGCCCAGGAGAACAACGTTTGGCCCAGGAGAAGTGTGGATGCACCAAGAATGCACCATCAAAGGCAGGCAGGTGCCAGCAGCAAGGAGTAATTGCTCCTTGCAGATGCCACAACACCTTGGAGGGTGAGCACAGCACCCTGCAAAAGCATCAGGATCTGCATCCAACACGAGTGTCAGGGTCACCTGCTAAGCCCCCACCCCAGTGGGTAGGAAGCCAGTCCTCAGTTTCTCTCTAAACTGGTCTCATTTTAAGCAGACCTAGATCGGATTAGGTCTTTGCTGAAAGAAGTTGCCTCTTCCACGGAGGGGAGAAGTGAAAGGTGAAAATTCATAACAAAACTCTCCCTTCGTCTCACCACGGGAGGCCCCTCTCCGAGCCCCACACAAGCGATGAGCGGGTCCCACGGAGCAGCACAGCCCCGCGGAGGAGGCACATTTACCACCTCTCGCAGCGCTCGGGCAGAGCGCTCCTCTGGAGAGGCTGTACCGGCTGGGCCGGGTGCCAAATTCAAATAATCCTGAAGCACTGCAAACGTGAATCTCTTCTCCCGGCTGGTGCTTTGCCAGTCCCCATCACACCAGAGCTCAGCGCTCCCCTGCCCTTGACCGGCTTCCCCACCATAGCAGAGGACACAGCCACACATGCACGGCTCAGGGACCGCTTAGGGGTAGGCAGAGGGGCTCGCTTCTCTTTATTTCCACAGGATTAACACACCGAACCGTAACATCAAACTTCATTTTTGTGGCTGGCATAACTGCTCCCGATCCGCAAACCAAACAGGTTGCTCCTGGCAGGCACAAACAAGAGCATCTCAGCCATTCCTGCCAGGGTGCACAGCAGCAACCCTGCTCCCCAAAGCAGAGATTAGGTTTTAAGCTGATGTGGAAGCATGGAGGGGGGGATAAAAAAAAAAAAAAAAAAAAAAAAAAAAAGTCAGACAAGGTGAAACAGTAGGAGAAAAGCCTAGATAAGAGTTAGTGCTGAGGTCACTAGAGGTTGGATGCCAGTTAGACACCCCATACTTTGAAACTTCGTGGACCAGAGTCCCCAGCACCTCGGCTGTCCCACCAGGCCAGCTCAGCACCGCTGCTGCTGCACACCCAAACAGCCCAGCCGTGCAACAGGCACTTCTGCCTACGAGAGCGTGAGCTGCTGTGCCGCTTGTCTGGAGAGAGCAGGCAGAAAGAAAACCCACAAGCATCAAAGTCTGTATGAGGGACCTGAGATCAGTGAAGTTACCGGCCCACTTCAGTCCCCCCCAAAAAAGGGCTTATGGGATATCACTCATCTTCATAAACAGAATTAATAAGATGATCATATTTACTAGGTGCACTTTAATCAGGACACCATTAGCTAACTAGTGAGCTGCTTTTCCTCCAAAAGCTACATGCGATGCAGACTGAAGCCTCAGATTAAAGAAAATACACATATTCCTATAGAAAACATTATACAGTTGCTGGAAAAGAGAAGGAGAAATTTTTTCTATAGCCACCCCAAGCCTCCACCCTGCCTACCAGCATCCTCCTGCGGCCAAGCACCCCGGACCACACACCAGGGAGTCATGGGGTGATGTGAAGACACCGCAGCCCAGAGGCAGGAGAGATCGGTGTAAAACCCAGCCACCCCACCCCTACCAGAAGCACTCCGCTGGTTTCTGAGCCACCACAGCTATATCAGCCCCTGCTCCACTTTCCTCACCCAGCCGAGAGGGACTGGGGTTCGGCTGCAGCCCAGAGCATCCCTGTTATCGTTTTTCAACCATTGCCCCCGAGGAGCCAGGCTGCTGCCTCCCTGGTTGTACCAACACTTGTGGGTGACACGGGCTGGAGGCCCCAGGGCCTGTCGCGTTTTAGTTGTTTGTATTCGTAGCCTGAACAAAGCTAGAAGTTTCCTTTCCGATTATGTTCTAAAAATGGCACTGTAACACCGCATACTTCAGCTCACTTTGGTAGCTGACACACTGCAAGGCTTCTCCAGCTGAAAGACCACCAGGAACAACGTCCCTTCCAGGCAACAGCTAAACAGGCAAAGTATTGGGTCAGCAAAACTGAACACAATATAGCAGAAAACAGATGAATTCCCCACTCCCAGCAGTGCTGAGAGCAGAGTGAGAGAGTTCAGTCAAGCCTCAGCCCCCTAAGGAAGCAGATAACAATGCAAGTCTTCCCTTGGGCTTTCCCACTACATGTCTCCCTGTCCACTCTGCTGGCGGCTCCAAGGGAGACCAGAAGGAAAAAACCCCTTCCAATGGGAACAAATACAGTTTAAAAAACTCAAAGCTTTCTCAAGAGACAGTCAGCTGAGCCAGCCTCAAGGTTCTGAGCTACCTCCTCCAGTAGCTAGAGTGCTGCTCCCGGGCACCTTCACAGGACGCTCCTCAGAGTCCTCTTCCTACGGCCGGACCCACAGACCCCCCTCTCAGACCCAAACCAGCAATGGGATGCTCAGACACACTCACCGGGGAAATCCAGCAGCTCCCAAGGCAGCTTCCCCACCGGCTGCAGTGTCCGGGATGAGGAGCGGCGGCCGGAGGCAGCAGGAGCCTCTCACACCAGGCAGCAACACGGACTGCCACAGGCACTCACCTGGGCTTCAATTCAATTCGTTAGCCAAGACCCAGAAAAACTCATTACTCACTAATTGGCCAGTCCTCCAGGCTTTCTCAAAGTCCGACATTTTGACACTAGTATGGATCTCAGGAAGGCAAGACTGCGAAACTACCAGCTGTGCCTGCTAATGGATTATGCTAATAAGAGGTCAGCATCAGGAAGGATTTTTCTTTTCTTTGGTACACGGCACTCCTAAGGAAAAAGGACCAGGGGGCCTTTTGCTCAGAGGCTTTGCTCTAACCCTTCTGTGGAAACTTTCTGAGCCTTAGTTTGAGAAGTCAGAAATCCTGCAATTTTCCCTTTTTGGATAAAACATGGGCACATCTTCAGGCAGGTGCAGACACTGGGCTGTTGCTCACAAGCTCTGCCACCGAGCAGCTATTCCAGCATCCCCGCTGAATTTTAAAGTGCACCTATCGTTAGGTACACTGCTTGCTAGCCCTGCTAAAGGTCAGGTTAGGGAAAGGAATGACAAGAAATTATTTATTTTTTACATTGAATATCCCAGTACAGATTTGCAGCCTTGAGTTTGCCTGTCAGACACCTGTGGCCGTGGCAGTGGCTGGAGAGGTTGCTCATCGCATGGGTGTTAACAAGCCAGGCTCTGGGCTGAGAAGCTCAGCCTGAAGAGGTCCCATGGGAGAAGTAACCCATAGTACCAAATAGAAAGTGTTTGCTCTGAAAAGTATGATCTTGTGGGTGGTTTTGGTTTTTTGTTTGTTGGTTGGTTTGTTTTTTTAATTCTGCGATATCCCTGGAAAGCTCTGTAGAAAGACAAGTCTTTTTGTTATAATTTTCAGCTATTTCTGGTTTCCCAAAACTAAAAAGTTTTCAGATTGGAAGGCTTGTAGAGCTTGAAAGAGAAAGGAGCTGCCATGCAGGCACCAGGCTCAAAGGCTGTTGGAAAATGTACTTGCAAGGGCAATGCTTCTCAGAGGCCATCGACGCCTACCGAGGAGGAAACATCCCCAGGAGTCACGGATCCTGTGGAGAAGCGTGACAGAATGGCGATAGGGTGGGCACCATCACCCACAGGGTCACCTTGGAGCAAAAGTGTCAACCCACTTGCTGGGAGACCAGAGGAGGTGTTTTACGAGGGCGATGGGTGGGTGGTGTTTGTCAAACTGGAAGGATAGATGAGGCTGAGGGTCGTGTTTAAGGCAACGCTCGGCCCCCTGCAGAAGGGGGCGGGCAGATGGCTGTTATACACACACGGGTTAAGAAGGTAAACGACATCTTTTGTAATCTCAGAAAACATGAGGAGGTTAAAATCCAGGGATTTGGTTACAAATAACCCCGAAATAAAAGGCTGTCGAAGAAAACCAGTCTTCATGACAAGCACAGGAACTGGGGAAAAATTGCACGTTGAAGCTGGGATCAAATAAAATTTGAAGCCATCTACTTCTTTTTTCAAAACTGGTCAGAAGATGTTTGGGTTGACATGAGTAGTGGCCAGTGCCAGTTCTCCACAGCCATTAAGACAGTGAACTGAATGTGGTAATAAATTCCCATTTCTGCTGAAGAACAAGCGTGTGTGGAAGAAGATGTGACCATAGAGGAGTCACGGGGCCTCTGGACTTTCCGCTCTGTGGAAAATTGCTCAGACTCATCTGATCTGGAATTTTAAAAATTGGAGAGAAATTCAGAAATGTCAAATTTTTCTTGGAAAAGATTTTGGGGGGAGTTTTTCTTCAAAGTTGCCAGGTGAGGAGCTGGCAGTTAACTCATCTACCGGGTGGGGAGCCGGGCAGTTTGCCCACCACCGGCAGCTGGTAGGCTGGCAGGGCACCAGGCACGTTGGCTGCCAGCAGCTGGTGTCCATCATGAGTTTGACAGAATTGACACATTCCCACCACAAAGCTGGTTCCTCGGTAATCAGCAAGATCCTCTGAAGGAAAAGTGCCACGCTGGAAACTTCAGTCTGCTGCAATATGTTACCTGTGTTACTGCGTGGACTGATGCGTTGCCACCGCTTTGTTGCACATTCACAGAACAAGACCAAAGCCTTTGCCACAAAATAAATAAATAAATAAATAAAAAATTACTGCGTTTAAGTGAAATAACATCAGCACTGAATTTACGCTGAACAAACCTGGGGGGGTGCGGGGGGGGGTGCAGGCGTGACTGAAATTTTGAGCTGTAGGTGACAATGGTGACATTCTCCTCAACCCTCACCCCAAAAACGCGTTGTCAGAGGCAAAACTCTCAAGACCTTTCAGATAATCTAATGAGGGGAAAAGCCCCACAGGTGGCACACTGGCTTTTCAAGGATGTGTCACCTAGGTGGAAAATCCTACCTTCGGATGCTGAGTAATTGTAGCTAAGCTGGAACCATTTAATAGTAAACATCACCTTAATATGTGATGCTCCAAACCACAGCTGTGATTGTCTCTTGGAAGCACTGCAGGATGTAGGTGTGTGAGAAAACTACGGAGCATCTCTATCTGAAATTACACGGCAAGGTGTAGTGTTTCATCACGTCCTTTAGAAAGGCGGAGCAGGAGGCCTAATTCTGCTGCAAGGACAGGCAGGGTTGAGGGAGCAAGGGAAGAAAAAGGGGGCTCTGAAGCAGCAGGCTTTTCTTCGTCCAGCCTCCCGCGTGTCTCCCACCCACACAGCCCGGGGTATCTCCATAAAAAGGATTCATAAAAAGGATTTTAATGTAATTTATTTTTGAGAAAGTAAGTAAGAGTCAAGATTCTGACCCCACCTCTTCTCTCCTCTTTTATCCTCAACATTCCCATTAAGCACCCCAGATGTGTTCGAACTCTTCCCATAAATTTTCTATGTTCAGCTTTTTAAAGGCAGTTAAGAATGACAACAAAATGGGACGATGTTTTTACACTAATTTTTTAATGTTGCACATACTGCGTTTTATAACATTAGAGGAAAAAAACCCCAAAGTAAACCTTAAAGACAGAAAATAAATATGCTTTTTATGAATATATGCAGCGAGAGTGCAAAAAATTGCATCTGTAAAACGTTTAAATGCTGAATCATACAACAAAAAATTTACAAAAGCACTTATTTCTTTATACATGTCAGCTTTCCTCTTATAAACACAAAAATATTTTAACAAATCTTACAAAGATCAAACCCTTTTGCCCTTCACCAGGAGAAAAGTGGTGAAGCAAGTGTATTACCTGGAGGAAAAGAAAAAAAAAAAACCCAGATAAACAAAAAGTAAGCCTAAACAGGTACCAGGGAAACAACGTCTAGACGCTGAGGAGGAATTCACCTGTGCACCACAGGGCAGGAGACGAGCCCCCCGAAGAAGAAGGGCTGGCCCTGGGGAAAGGAGCGCGATTCCTCCTGCCACGACAAAGCTGCTCTTTGCCGTGCCGCCCGCCCCGCACAGCCCCGAAGTGCCCTCTCCCCCGCTCCTCTCAAGCCAAGGCGTTATTTCCAACAAACGCATCCGAAAGCAGCGTCGGTCCAGCCAGGAGAAGAGGTGGGAGTGCTGCGAATAGCCTGGCTGAGCCCAGCGCCTCCGCCTGCAACGCGCAGAGCCGAGCGCCCGCCTCGGACGGGGCACGACGGGGTCTGCAACCGCGGCCGGTTCGCTCCCGTGGCTCAGAAAACGCTCCTCGGTGGGCGTCAGACACTTTGAATCACGCATGTTTAAAATACACACTTTTTTTCAGAAATAGGCAATGCTGGGGCAGTTAAGGAGTTGTCACAAGGTGGCCCTTGGCACCTGTGCTGCTAATGTCAGCGTGGTACATAGTTCTGCTTTTCTTCGTTCACGAGACTTGCTCATTAGGCAAAGCGAGTGCTTAGGCCAGCCGAGCGCCAAATAACTCATCTGAACCGACGTTTCTTTGAAACAGGCCGGTAGCAGGGACTGGAAAACGAAAGGAACAGAGATTTTGTTGTGCAGTTTGGGAAGATTTGGGGACGGGCGGGTAGTTTGGGAAAGGGCCGGCTAGAGACAGGGACCTCGACGAAACCGCGGGATGCAGGCGCGCGCACCCAGCGGCCTGGCATCGGGGCTGCAGCGCAGCACCGGCCCAGCGCCACAGGTCCCGTACAGCTGGCGGCACTCACGGAGCCGCCTGGATGAGTCCCTTGTGCACCACATCCACCGCACGGGCCCCGGACAAGCCGTAAAGCTCAGGCAACCTTCCCGAAACTTAAGCAACAACGCGCTGCGGCATCCCACATTCAACCCGTCTGGGATCTCCTGGCACGTGGCCACCAGAAGCTGACGCCTCTCTTTGGACATCCAGAAGGCACGAGCAAATGATAGAAGTCCTTAATTTTCAGCCAAGAAAAGAGAAAGCCTCTTGGGCAGAAGGGGAAAGAATGAGGTCGTGTCCTCTAAAAAGCTGGTGGACCCTGTCAACCGGTATCCTCTTGTATAGCCCAAAGTGTGATGGTCAATAAAATTCATTGCTAGGAAACTACCTTTCCTAACAATAGAAATTTGCTTGATTCAAAGAACTAGCCTGAAGGATCATAACAAAACCTCTGATGTAACTAAAAAACAGCAGTAAACATTCACTGTGGACTGCACCAAATCATAGGAATTTACCTTGCCGGGAACTCCATGACCTTCTCCACAGGAAACAGAAGAGGAAAGGCTGCCAGTATGAATGCAACTAAAATAAATCTATCATATGATAAAAGGCAACGATACTTCAAAATTAATATTTTATAATTACTAATTATAAATTACATATGAATTGTATAAATTATAATTATAAATTATAAAAACACATTGGTTCTCAGTAACTTGAGTGTAGCGACACAAACCAGACCTTTGGGCTTCCTGTTCAGCAAAACCATTCAGCTCCCACTTCATTACTTTACTAACTAGAGGACATATTAAAATTAGACTGAACTTTCCCAGAATCTTAGGAGTAAGTTCACCTTCCAGCAGACCACAGAAGAATCAACTCTCACTGTTCCAAGAGAGGTAAATTTTCACATCTTTATTGCCAGCCACATAAATTAGGGTCTGATCCTACACACTCATGTGAGAGATGTCTTACAACTGTTTTATAACTAGCACACTCTGTTCAACTGTTTTATAGTGCTTTTAAAATTATCTTACTGTATAAGTATGCCTTAGAAAGCCTCCAGTGGGTTTGTACCCCTAAAATATGAAGACATACAAGAGAAGCTTTTTTGATTTATGTAGTAAAAATATGTATGTAGGATGTAGATTTTTTTTCCCCAGCACACTTCCAAAAAAGTCTGCTCAACAATACAAGCATCTCTCCTGTGAAGCTCAAAAGCTGTAGGGCTCCTTTACCTAAGCTCTAACAAAGCAGTCCTTATTTAGGTCTTCCAGGACAACTTCTTCACTCTGAATGAGTTTTTCTAAACAAGCCAAGTTTGGAATTTCTATCTTTGGTCATTTATCTCAGCATCGAATTTCTTATTAAAACCTGTGAGAAAACCATTGGAAGGTTTTTATCCTCATACAAAGAAATCTACTAATTTCACTCTAAGAATCTTTGGCTTGAGATAGAAGATGAAAAATACAATCTCAAAAGGAATTTGTTTGAGAAAGATGAGAGTGACTGGGAGAAGGAGATTACAGTGCAAAACTGCTACCAAATTTTTAAAGTGGCAGGCACTACAACACAACCATTTGCTGTGGTACCAGAGAACAGAGCAGCCAAAAGTTGATTTCATCGTCCCATTGTGGGAATGCAGTTGATTTCTGTCCAACTGTGTAACTTCTAGCAAATATTAAGGTAATATCCAGTTTCTCTTAGTTCATTCAAGTAAAAATTATGTACATTTTAAACTTATCTTTGGACCTTATGCTATGTTACTGGACAGACAACAGTAAGTAGCATTTAGCATCATTAAAGCACTGTAGAAACATTAACTACTGTTACCCCTCATGCCCTTCTTTGGGGTAAGTAACCCCACGCACCATTAATAAATCATCAATTACTGAATGGTAGCATTGACCATCTCCCATAGTTCTAGAATAAATACTGCAGGGAAGTACTTATGCTATAGCATGACAAATATTTTCATTAACAGGTGGTTTTGGAAGCAGGTATTATCATCCTCATTCTAACAAAAGGACATGAGATGCTGAGCTGGATCCTCAGCTGTATTCGACACAGCTCCAGTGACTGCTGGGAAATTACAATGAGATATGTGGCCATGGAGATGTGTGGCCAACTGCAGTAAAAATCCAGATTTCCAGCACTGGTCTTTAATTTCAGGATCGGACCTTTAACCACCTAGAGCCCAATTTTCAGAAGGGCTAAATGCCCCTGGATCAGAGGGAATACTGTAGTTGCCACTTTCGTTCTCCAAGGGAGAGAGACGTCTGTGGACACTATCAATGTAACGTAAGCAGCCTAAAACCCTCAAGGTCTCTCTCAGGGGTTAAAGGCCCCAGGGCAAATGGGTGATGGAGCCAGGGTGGGTGGTGTGCCGTAGACCTCAGCTCCCGGCACAGTACCCTGCCCTGCCACGGCCCTGAGCAATCCCCTGGGTGCTACCCACACACCAGCCATAGGGGAAAGAAGAGAGAGATGATAAGAGGGGTGAAGCCTGGTACGAACATGCACCACACCACACAGGTGGAGTTCAAGAGGGTGGATTTACAGCTACATTGATTTTGAAGAGTCACAGGTAGTGGGAGTCCCGTTTTTCTTTCCTCATAATTTCTGTTAATAATATTTGTCATGCTTGCAATCAGTCTCTGACAAAGTGACTTTAATTTTTCTTATAAAGTTAAAAAAAAAAACTAAAACAAACCCCAAAACTAACACTGTAAAAAGATTGTCGCTGAAATGGTTCTCTGGAAACTCTGGGAGCATGACCAGTTGGTGCAAAATAGCTGCCTTCTGGAAAACAAGGCAAAAGGGCCCAACTGCTCCCAGCGCTTCAGCACAGGTACAGCTCCACTCGGCAGAGTTAGCGTGTCCACATGAGCTGGCCAGGTCAGGGACTACTTAATGCACGTGCTCAAGTATCCCCATGCAATGAAAAGCCAGAACACATGGCGCACTGGTCATAGCCTTTTAAAGAAAAGAATCTTCATAAGACTTCTATTTTAAGCTCCAAAGTATTTCTAGAGCTTCCTTCTTGGTCAATTTGTTCCATCTACACAGCCAAAGGTGTGCCTGGAGCTCACGCTCTCCTTATCCAGCTTTTAGGCAAAGACCCCCAACTAAAGCCTGGGCCGCTGCTACCAATCTGCATGCAGGCTCCTTAGATGCCTGGACTGGCATTCTGGTTGTCAGGTTGCGCTAACACCTGCATACTGAACTTCTACCGCTTTTGGTACCCCCACCAGGCACCTAACCTGGCACCGGCAATAAAATGTGCACATGGAAAAGGCACACCTTCCTTCTGCTCTGTAGGAATTAGCCTCTGAAAGGAGCTACCTTACACTCAAACTGAGGAGTTCAAAATAAACTGAATAGTGTTGTCTTCCCAGACTTTACAGGTATGCACATGTGCAATGCTTTTATAAAATACTATCCTTCGAATCATTTAAACAAATTCCCACTCTATGGAGAGGTCTGCATTAACTTTAGACAACATTTAAGGAACCAGAAAAGGTCAAATTGGTATTGCAATACAAATAGTGACCTTGTGTCCATTAGTGTCTTCTGGGCAAGACAACTGCCTTCAGTTGCATTTCTTTAACAGAGAGAAGAACTTGGCAGTTTCATTAACACAGCAGTATTAACGAAAAAAGCATGAGACACCTTCACTCCATTCGGCATTTTAGCAAAAACAGGACAAGGGAAAGAGGAAGAGGACAAGGAAATAAACCAGGCTAGCAGAAGGTGCATTGGACATAGGTAAGACCACAAAACATGAAAAAAACACAAATTTTAACATGCAAAGGATATTGGTACATTGCAACGCTGGTTATGGTTAAAGAGACTGTACAGCTCCTATATCTTTGTCCTTGAGGCTTCGTTAAAGTAAGACTCTCAATTGCAAGTTCATAGATAAAATGGAAATGACAGTAGTGCCATAAAAACATAGGTAGAAAAATAGTGCAAAGCCAAGGGCTGGACACTTTAATCTGTCACAAGTACCCCCAAGCACTAACTACCATTACCGCTTTTAAAGAAAACACATACAAAAAAACATTCTCTATTTATTATAAACGGCAGTTGCCTGCATTGCACTCTGTATTTAGAACGTACTGACTACCTTTCTGCTTCCCTTCGAAGCTGTGGATGGAGAATAAATACAGCCTTTCACACTGGTGAGCACTGCCTGCCCTCCAGTCATAACTGGTAGCAAAGTCAGACAGTATTTATGAAAGAAATCAATTAAAAAGTAAAACAGATAATATCATTTAAGGCCTTTGTCCCTGCTAGTCTGCTCAACAGACTACACTTTCTTAAAATAAGAACATCTACCACTTCTGTTACAGTAACCAGAGAGCGAAGTTAAACAAAAAAAAAGGTCACATTTATGGCTGCCAAGAAGGCAAAGTTCCTGAGGCTCGGCCAAACGCAATAGCGAAGACGCTCTTCGCAGCACTCTTCGGGTGCCTCGCGCTGTGTGCACGGAGAAGGGCAGATCGGCAGAGCGTGAGCCCGACACGACGCTCGGGCTGGGCATCCCATTTAAACCTTGCAGCCCTTATCGAACGGGGTTTGGAATTACAACGGATTATATAGTGCAAACGCGTATCAATTCCCACAGATATAAAATGCACAGACGGGAGTTCAGAACAAAAGCCGCCACCGGCCGGGGTTGTGAGAAGCACCAGCCATTAAGGAAATAAACTCCAGGGAGCAGAGCCTGGAGTAACTCCAGCTCTTCAGCGAGGTTTCAGTGAACTTACACAGATGTAACTGATACCAGGGTCTGAATCAGTTTGGTGGTGAGGCCCCAAATTAAAATGAAGGGTTCATTAAATGACAGCCTTTCAGATTCAGAGTAACTTAAAATTATCGGTAACAGAGTTTGTTGACCTTAGGCGGGACAGAAGAAATACCCACCAATGGATGGAGCTTACGTTTACACAGCATTGCTCAACTATTCACTTCAGCAGGTCCATAAGGTTTAAAGGAGGGTTTGGCTTAGCCTGGTCTGAGTCAGTTTTCGACAGGGTTCTTGCTGCCACCCCACGTAAACTGTTGAAAAAATATACTGTAGAAAATTAACTGTCCATTATGTACTCGGTATATCCACGCACATGCGGCCACTCTATATATGCACAACCAAGACGCCAATACCGTGCACAAAATAGGAGCTGTAGCATGGCCTTTCTTAAAATATTAGCTTCATGGTGAGTTTACTACACCCATGTTACTGACAAAAGGCAGGGAAATATGCATACTCCTAATATTTCAAGGTAGATATGTCATGTTTGATCTGAAAAAATAACAGCTTTCGCAAGATAGTCCAGTCTCTCAAAAGAGAACCCTATCTTAGTTTTAAATAGATTTGTTGGTTCTTACTTCTGTAATTGAGATCAATAGTATAAACCAAATTGATTTCAATGCTGAAAGAAATGCCATGGCAGCCAGTTGACAGGAAACTGTCAAATATATTTTCTTAACAGTTTGTTACCTTTAACGGGACGCAAGCTAGCAGGCAGAACTTCATCAGGCTTTTCCCTCTCCCCCTTTTATAAAATACACCAAATTTTCTCAGAAATCTGAATGTCACCAAGAGCCAACAGAAAGCATGACAGTAATGACTGGGTCTGCAGAGTAGACTTGCAGGATCAAGTCATGTTCAGCTGACGGAAGATGGTAAAATTCTAGCAGTCTCAAAAGGTGGCTCATATTTAAGGGTATGAACTACTGAACAGTGTGCCATTTTCCTTTTATAAAACAAAACCTTACACCATATGTACTGCAGAATTATCTAGACTTTTCCCACACTGGAATTTGTTAGTGATAGAGTAGCCTGTAAAGAATAGGCACTTATCCCAAGAATTGGCAAAAAAGGGAGTATTATTTGGTAGGTATGGCACCAAAATACAACCATTGTGCTTTCTCACATACATATGCTGTACAGATGGAGGCTCAAACAGACACAGAGTTTTAGGTTGTTGGCGGGCTGTGTTTTTTCTTTTTGCTTCGGCAAGATTTGCAAATGCAGCAGATAATGCATGGAGATGCCACAAGCAGCAAGGGAGAGGTCACCAATGCTATGATACCTAGTCCAACGAGGATCCCCACAACCTGAAAGACATGGTGGGGAAAAATATGTATTTAGCTAATATGGAACATAAAATACATGTCTGCATGCATAAGCACAGCATAGGTCACAAAAAATAGATGAAAACATGAAAACAGTCATCTTGGTCCTTCACTGAAGGGTAAAATCTCTTTGCTTCATGCATGCGTGAGAGCTCTGCTCAGCCGACTAGGAACGCACCTGTGTTCTGTTCCACATCACCGAAGCCCGCGAGTGGCCCAGCTTGTTTCTGCAAGGGCCTCTGTCGTAATGTCTTAAGAAGATATCATTCTGAAAAACAAAAGGAGAAGCTGTAAGAGCAGGTTACAGTACTGCGGGGAGAAGTTCAAGACTGGACTGGAAAAACAACTTCCCTGACACTGCTTTAAAATAACCAGCTGCCAGCACACAAGTTCACCTGTCTTCCAAATAATTATCTTGAGAAACTTCTTGCAGTTCCAAAAAGCGTGGTGTATTTCGGACCTGAGCTGTTGTATAGTGTCTTTCCTCCACCACTTTTAAAAAGCATAAGCTTTGCACCTATTGCACAGGTACCTAGCCTGTAATTTGGCGATGATAAAGGGGCCTGTAAACAACAGATATTTCTGAAAGCTAGCAATCTGAGCGATCATCTTCCTGAGGTACTTCTACTGTCTGTTCTCCTGCTGTACCTACACTTTATAGTAATTTTCTTCCTAGGCTTAACAGGAAAATCTAAAAAGTAGGAAATCCCTGTTTCCTTTCTCTTTTCCCAGTAATACTTATTAAATTATCCATTTTTTCTTCAGAAGGTGACTAACGCTCTGCATTATCCTCCCTTAGCCACCTGCACTGTAACCTGATGCTGCTTCCTCTCTTCATTTTTCAGCCCTACTCTTTGGCTCTGCAGGTATTACCTTCATCTACACCTGGAGCTCCTGTAACCCTGCATATTTAGAAAAACTACATTTGAATCACACAGCTACAGTTTCTTTTTTCTTCCTCCTTTGAACTGACGAAAACTTGGTAAGGGCATGTCTGCAGAGTCTGTGAGAATCTGACAGTCTTCCAGCTCAGCACAGTGTTAAGCAATCATTGTGTACTGTATGTACTCTGAGGCAAGCAGTAAGACTCATGTTGAAAAAGCAGGTTCACACACACAGAAACAGGACGTATCGCTAAGCAAAACCTGTTTAGCGTGCTGAGAAAAGGACGGATGAAGAATGAGGAAGTCTCATTGTTTGCTGGCTGTGGAATACCAAAAAGAAGAAAAGCCATGTAGCATGTAACATTTTATTTCAAGTGCTGGTAAAGTCCTTTTCACACTCACACAGCTGTTGCTGATGACTGTGCCAAAAATTGAAGCTGTCACATACACAAGCACATTACTTCCTGTGCTCTTAATCCTGCTAGGAAGCTTGAAGTCGATATGAGTTGAAACTAGTTGGTATCACCTGAGAAATAACTAGCAACCTGCACTTCCTGCACTACTCCATGTTCATAATCCAACATTTTTATCCTCAAGCCTACTAACTAATCATTCTCTTCAGCAAACACGGCACTAGAGATGGACTAGTAAAGGAGACCTAGTCCATATGAGCTCTGAACACACCTGCCCATGAAATAACACCCTTCACCCAGTACCATACCATTTTTTGGACAGGCTGTGACCCTTGCAGTTGGAGCAGGTGGAAGACACTTACTTCCTGGCTCTCAACCAAACTATTTTTACTGCACTGGAAGAGGGAATCAGAGAAAGGTAGTGCTGGAATGGACCTCCAGAGAGCAACCAGTTTGTCCCATTTCCCTCAAAAAACTAGCATGGGACCCACAGACATGGCTATAACCCTTTATAGAAAAAGAATGTTGATACAAATAAAAGCACTGGATGAATGAGAAGAAAGAAATGAAGTTAGAAGCTGAATTGAGCCAAGACGTACACTAGGATATCGACAAGTTGGTGGAGAGCTTGTACAGGGCCTCAGACTAACCCCAACCCCGTTACTCTTACGTAGCTGTCTTTTTCTGCAGCACTTACATCCAAGTTCTGTAGACAGTACCAGCAAAACGTGTGCTTGCAGTTCTTGCACATCATCTGAGCACAGCCCTCGTTTCGCTCAATATAGATCCGACAGACTGGGCACTGCTTAATTGGTGCCTCTGTCCCCGTTCCAATAAGTGATCTAGAAGAAAAGGGAAATATTAATGTGAAATGTGAATGTAATTACTGTTGATATTCAGCTCCACTGCCTAATGTGTAGGTGTTTATTTTAGAAAGCATCTAATGTTGTTGTCTTAATGCACTTAATGTGTGAAGCTTGTTATATCCAGTACAGTACACTGGAGTACACTCACTACTAGGTGTAAGATGATGTAAAAGTGAAACTCTATTCCCTTGGTCTTCTGTGCTACATAAAACCAACACTCACTGTTCCCACAAATGTATCACCTATAGCATTAAAAAATACCCCTGTGTAAGACAGCTTGCACCATTCATTTAATAGGACTGGATTATGCAATTCACAGCACTGTCCCTGCCTGAGCCACATAGCCTTAAACTCCACCAAAGCCAAAGATCAAACCTGGAGAAGAAAAATTATGGTGAGAGCTCTTTGGCAACTCCTATTTGATGACGTCTCTAGCAAGCAGAATGCTTAGATTTTAAGTAAGTCTTTCATTTCTTGCAAAAAATGATAGAAAACTTTGAACACACATGACTGAACTTAATCTGATTCTGAAAACAAAGATGGACATTATATAATTTAAACACAAAAGTGTTTTCTTTCTGTAGATTAATGCTTTATGTAACCTTATCTGTAGGTTGTTTACACCTATGCAAAATGAGCATAAACCAGATTTCTCACACCAAACAGGACTTTTTACACCCACTCTGTGTTAAGAGTTAAGATTTGGCTATGCAGAGATCCTATAAATATTAAGCAGGGGTGATTTCTTAATCATAGTATAAGCAAAGTTTGGATCCCGGAGTATTACTGTATTGGATTTTTTGTATGGGCACAAATCATAATTCTAGCAGGCAAACAAAGCCTTTAGGAAGATTCAAAGCCCTGAAGGGCTTCACCTGTCAGAATTGTCAGTGGCATCACAAGTTTGGTAAGTACCCAATCAATATTAATAATAAGTATTTAAAAAAAAAGGTATCATTTAAACTAATATTTAGACTGGAATTATATTTAGGAAACACCAGGAGAGATGGAAACTCTCAGAGATGCACCGGAGACGTTAGAAGGAAGCCAGTCCATGAAACTAATATGAGGCACAGAGCTAGCACCCTGTGCCAAAAGGAACCGAAAGACCATGCTGCCTCCGTGGGTTCCCCTCTTACCCTTGCTCAGTTGGTACTGGAGTAGTTTGGGTTTCCTGGCATAGGCGCTGCGGGTGCCATGCCTCCTTGCAAGAGGAGCAGAACGCCAGGTGGCAAGCCGGGCACTCCACCGGCACCGGCGCTCCTGACGCGCTCGGTGCAATGTGGCACACCGTTTGGCAGTCAGCTGCAGGGCACCACGTTCTCTGGGGGTCCAAGTGGACTTCTGAAACATAACAGAGAGAAAAATAAAGCTTTACAGAGTCCCCTTCTCATTCCAGCGACACGTGTCTAGGTACACAAGACCCAGTTCTGTGGGTGGGTGGGAAAGCTGAAGCCCTCCGTGCCCATGCCCATGGGCATTCAGGCCTAATCCTCTTCTTTAGGCAGGTCCGCAGTTGTGCTCTGCTGAGGCGGTTGCACTGGAAGCATCGCGAGAATGGCAATACACAACATGGGACGTATTCTTTGCCTTTACAGGGAGGGACAAAAGACAAACATAAGTGCCGCTTGCTGAGAAGTGCATGTCTTTGTGACATTAGGCCATTCCAGGTCTTTCACGTGTGCAAGCCATGCAGTAAATTTCACGTAAATAGTGGAAGGACTATCATTAAATTAACGTCAAGTCACTTTCCACGCCTTATTTATTCCCCTGTATCTACAAACTCCGATTAATATTCCCTTTATTATGTGATCATTATTTCTCAGGTATCAGATTACAACAATAGTCAAGGTAAGATTTGGGGTGGAGACATTGAGTTACAGACGTCACCACATGGCAGAGAATGATAAATGTTGATCCTTCCTCTCATTCCCCAACCTTTATTCAAGGAATTTGGGGTTGCAACAGAAACCCAGCTGAAACACGTTCACTGTTTGGGGTGCCCATTCTGTGTGCGCTTTCTACTGACTCAAGTCCATGAGGTAGAGCCAAACACTCCCACCCTGCAGAGCCTCCTCAGAAAAGGGCTGTTGTGCCTGCAGGAGCTATCTGCCTTTCCTCCTTCCCTGGGAGCTCTCTGGTACCACCACTGAAAATAAATAGCTGGAGGGGATGTCTCAGGAACAGGTGGAAATCCCTGAAAGTGAGATGTCAAAAGCCATTACAATGTTCTTCTGTACCTCCAGCAGATAAAATACTTGAAAACACTTGAAACAAAAGGCTGCACAAGGGCCCCACACATATGTTCTCTGAAGAATTTTGCTGAAATAGTTGAAGGCACTTCCTCCTGTGCACACCCTCCTGCCTGCACTGCTCCTCTGCAGGAGGTTGCTGGTAGCCCACAGTGAAGGGGGCTGGTGGATGGATATCTAGCAGATGCTCCAGTCAACATGAAAAGCAGTGTTATCAGTTCAGTGTCCAGATACCCAGAAACCAGAAACTGTACAACTAGAAATGTGTTCAAAGAAGTAAAACTCTTCCTCAAGCTCTCAAGAATTTAGATACACATGCATGAACACCTGGGGAGAAGGACACCTCAGAAACATCATAACCTAACGTGCACTAGAAACTCAGCTCTCTTCCAGCATGCCAAACCTCTCTGTTCACCTTGAAAACTTCCAGTTTGTTTAAAGGCAGCCCTCCCTCCCATTTGTCCAGGACACTTACAGTGAGGAACCATGTAAGGATGGTCAGCCTCTCTGCTAGCTGCAGGACACACAGGTACACAATGCTCTGACTTCAGGTAATTTTTAAGTCTGTGTCAGAGTCCTCTGAAAGACGTGGAGAATTTCTACATCCATGGCAAAGGCTGCCATCTATAATTTAGGCAGTGCCAGCAAACACCTGTACCATCTACCTCCAGACACTTCATGAATCTAGTTACATTCTCTCCTCTTATTCTCTTACACATGCTTCCTTTGCCCCCAAAACAAGCAATCATTTTGCTTTCTACTCAATGAAAGCCAGAACAAAATAGTTTGCAGCTTCATTTGTGGGGAGAAGAGGGAGACATGGATGGGCAGTACAAGGCATATTACATTTTTATATAGTTTTAAAAAGTAGTGTCTTGACTGAGAAATCATTATTTCTGTAGCTTCCTTCGGTGACTCTTAAAAGAAACACTGAACTGGGTAAGACCATGGCCTAATACTGGCAATTGCATTTAAGTCTTCACACAATAGGTTGTGTATGCTTTCTGTTGATAAACAGCTTTAAAATGAAATAAAGTGCAGTTCCTGCAGATACCTGCTTAACATACTCAACTTTGGACATCTAAAGTCTCCTACCCTTTTTTTGGATGAAAGACAGAATGTCTGGTTTTGACATCATTGGGACGACGGGAGTTGTGTTATAAATCTTACTGATTTTTACAAATTTGTTGCAGCAAGATGTAATGCATGAGATGAAATTCCCTCCTCTCCCACTTCCTCCATTTTACAAAGAACCTACAGATGGCATTTTGCAATCCATGCTGTCTCATACTTCTTGGTTAACCATGGAGTACAAGTGAAAACAGAAAAAAAATTAAAAGGAGCAGCCAAAAAAAGGAAAGAGGCTATCGTATTGCTCTGACAAGCTGCTCCATCTTTTGTTTAGGGCCATTTCTCTCCCGAGCCTTTCCCCTGCTTCCCCACAGCCAGTTCAGCCACACTTCTTCCATTCTCAGGAGGAAAGCCTTCCGGAACATTGCCAGTACTGGGCACGGATCTGGCCAGTTTTCACAAAACACGTGAGCAAGCAGGTGAGATGTGGGAGACAGATGGGGGAAATGCAGCACCCTGAAGAAAGGAAAATTTCTGGCTCAGCAGAGGTACTCACTGAAAGGATGAGCCTATGCCTTTCACAGCATATTAGGAACATCTCCTTTTAAAATGGATTACTTTTTGGTCCAGCATAAAGTAGAGGTTCTCATCATCTACCACGCAGCCTATTGGGCAATTGTCACAGAAATAGAAATATAATGCATATGTCCTAACCACATCCTATTCCTCTATTTCGTTACTTCTGACAACCACATCAACCCCATCCTAAACAGACAGAGCAATTCCTGTTTCTTCTATTAAAATATGCTGCACGGAAGCTCTGTGGCTAGGTCCTGACTGGATGCAGAGAAGTTACAGATATGTAAGAAAGCTCGGCCTGAAAACATTTGCATTCTATGAACACAAAACCCACAAGAGAATAGCATATTTTCACTGCATCCCCTATTAACTAAGCAAGTGTCTATAGATACACGATTGTATGCCAATTACTTCTCACTACTTTTTCACTCAATATTATTTGCCCATTTTTTAAAAAAACAAGGAAATGGAGAGGAAATCTATTTTAATAAAATAGCTAGCACAGATGGGGGATGGGGAAAATAGCTTTTGGATGTGTAAGTCCTTCTTCAGGTCTTCAAAATTTTCCTCAAAATTCATCTCATGATGAAAAACGTCTGGAAGAGTGAGAAGCATTTGCCTTACCAATCACTTGAATACTGGTAAGCAAAGACTACAGAGCAAGACAAAGTCGACTTACCCAAGAAGCTGGTTATTTATTTCTAGCATTTCCAGTAAAGCAAAGGGGCTGCTGCAGCAAAGAGCCCATATCTCAACAGAATAAAGCTGAGAGAAGAAGGGTGTAAATATAGGAAGCTGAAGGGTTTGAATAAAGGGCTTTGTTGATCAGAGCAAAAGTCATGAAGGACACCCTAGTACCTGCCTGTTTTAAGGGAGGAGAGGGCAGAGTTAGGCAGTAGCAGCCTGGGTTTTTCATAATGCTAGGTTTGAAAAAGGCTACGTCGCACTAAGGCTGACACAGACACAAGGCACACACCACATCTCAGCTGCTGTGAGTCCCCAGGCAGATTCTGGGTCAGAATTTGGCCCCAGCAGGTGCCATCAGCAAGGTTTATTGCTAGTTTCAGAAAAAAGACTGTCAAGCCAGCATTGGCATTGGTCAGAGCAGGCAGGCTTTGCCAGGTTAGGGTCAGGTCTGAGAACAGAGCTTCAGGCCAGCAGAAGCTAATAAGCCAAGTCCAACCGATGAGTCCAAAAAGGCCAGCCTTGGGGGCAGTGCTAAATCCAGGATAGGCAAAAGGTCTTGGCCGGGGTTGGGATTAGTGCTGGTGTCCAGGTCAGAGCTTTATTTAGCAGGAATCGTTGTTCCCAGGCACCAGTAAGCTGGATTTATTGCTGGGGCCAATAGGCAAGGCAAAAAGGCTATGTTTAAGCCTGCTGCTTGGATGCCAGTTTTATTCATCATAAAGGAGAAAGGACAGATCTTAGAAACATAATGAAGAGAGGTAGTGGAGGTGGATGAGGATTTGTCAGACTTAGGCAAGAAAGAAAAGGGAAGGAATATTTAAAATATAGACAAGTTTCGGGATTCTCAGTGTGGGAGGTAGTGTAAAAAAAAAAAAGGAGATGTTACAGGGATTTGGACAAAAGATCATGAGTTCAGCTCTGGCTGGTTAGAGAGGAAGAGATACCAGGAAATCATTAGTTTCACAATCTTGAGTTAAAAAAAAGGTTTTACATTGAACAGATTAATGTATTGCAAGATGTCTCTCTTTTGTAACCCTTTAATATGGTCATTTAACAAGCTCTGATTTCCACTGTCTAGGGTTGTAGACAAGCCACTGCTTGGCTTATGAACTGGAGGGACTTCCTAAGGAATGAATGATAAATGACAAGAAGGTAAAATAGGAGAGAGAAATAAAAAATGAAAGCAGGGTTTGGGATTTTTTTTCTTTTTTGGCCTGAGTGCCTGCAAATCATAGCTATAATCTGCATCTCTCCATGAACTCTGAGGCATACTTGGGTATACTAATTTTGCAGTTTTTATACTTTGTGGTCATTCACTGTGACTCATACCAGATGAGATTCTGTAAAACCCCATATATTCTTCAATCTGACCATCTTATCAAGAGCATTACTGTGCCTAACTTTTATGAACATCTGCATTTTCACACACATTCCCAATCCACCTGCATCTAAGCATGCATGCAAAGCAAGAACACAAATACACTCTTTCAAGGGAAGTTTGAAAACAGGCAGAGTCAGGGCAGGTCAGTCCCAGATACACTACCCTGCAAGCTACCACAGAGTGAGTTCTTTGAAAAACGCTGCAACTTCCAGCTGAGACTTTCAAGTTGGTGTCAGTCTTTAAAACCAGCGTGGGACCTCATCTCTCTGACTAGCAAGTTTCTTCTTCAGCCTTGGCAAGAAACCATCTCCTGAAGCAGAAGGCTGACCTCTGGCATAGGAAAGCTTGGCCCCAGTAAGACCTTCAGTTTCCAACTTCTTTACTAATAGGCCTTACTCAGTAATGAGGGGTCCAATTACCCCTCAGGAAAACCCAAAATATACTAGATGAACACACATGAGACTTCTACATAAGAAAAGCTCTCTTGCAGGGATGTTTGCAAAAATGCCCATCACACTGAAGGGTCTGTCTCCCTCAGAAGTTCTGAAGATCTCTGTGGATGTACAAAAGGACCATGTGCACCCTGCACCAGCCTCTAGCGCCCTGTCTAGTTCTGCTAGTACAACCAGCATCTCAAGGACCCAATATGAGCATGCTGCAGGAAGAACGGCGGAGCCTCAGGCACGCAATCTGAGAGCGTTGTCCATAAGCTTGAGTAAAAGCGTGGTATTTCAGTAAGATGCCACTCTGTTGATTCTGCTCCCCTGAAATAATTTCAAATTTGTCTGTGGAGCACAGTCAGACCTAGTGATTGCTCTTAAACTATTTCACAACAAAGACATCTTCTCTGTCTCTTACTGAACTCACCCGACAGGCTTTGTCTTTGCATTGTCTAATACTGCTGCCTCCACTGACACTTAAAAAGGAAGGTAATAGAAACCAAAAGGTTCGCACCTCGTTCAAACTTCAGCCTCTTGTATAACTGAAACTGGTCAACAGGCACCAAACATGCAATCTGAAATGAGAAACAAACACACAGAAAAAGCATTAGAAACACAGACTTGAAAAAAAATTAATGAGCACCCTGTTCTACATGCCTGCTCTCCTGAGCTGGCTTTCAAATCCACCTTCTTTTCCTGGTTACTTTCACCACCACGTTCCTCCACACCTTGACTTCCTTCTCCAAAATGCGAAGTAGTTCTTGACCTCTCGTTTTTCAGCTACGCAGTCCAGTAGTTCAGCCCACGCCTTTCTTACCATGCATAGGAAAGCCTTCTCTCTGGATTCTGCATTTACTTCAGGCTTCTCAGTTTTATTTCTTGTTGGTTTAATGTAACGAAGGGTGACAGCTTGCCAGCCTTGGAGACTGCAGCATGTTGTTCATGCACAAGAATACAGCTCCAATGAAAGGTTTCTCATTCATGTCTCCCAGTCTTAATGGCAGGGGTCACGTAGCTCTCAGGAACTTAAAAGCTAGTCTGGTTTCCATTTTTTATTCATTTCATGGCTTTTGGGCTGAGACAGTTAATGCCATTGCTGTTGGAATTTGCCTTAGACACGCACCAGACCACTGGGAACTGGACTGAAGTTAACAAATTTAGTTGGCATACACAAACAGGCTTTGCTGATACATTTTACACATTACCATAATTAAACTAGCAGCCTAAAAGGCTAAATGCTCTAATCTCCAATTAACAGTCTACGTAAGAAAACCAAGTACCCTATTTAAAACTAATAAGCAAACCTGCATACAGGGTAAGGAGGGGTTCAAAAGAAACTTCATAGACACTTCAGGAGCCACATGTTTGTTAGACTCTGAATCTGAGATCATTCTCTTTATTTGATCCATTCGTAACACTGTACCAGCACTGAAAATGTCTTTCTCTTTTACTGAAAATAAACCTAGACCAATACTGATACAAGACCTGATCATTTGAAGCACTGTGAGACAGGGTAGAACTGACAGCTTCAAAGTGAAGGGCTCTCAACCCTCACATCCAGTTTCGTACCACAGTCCTTCAGATTACTGTAAAAGGCAAATTTTGCCCTCAGTGAAGCAGACACTGGCCTTTGCTATCCTGGGTTGTGTGACAAGGCACTTGTGAGAAGAAATACAAAGACAAAAAAATTCAATATATATTCAATATCATGCTGTGAGTACATTTGCTTTCGTAGATGGAAAAAAAGAAACAAATATATCAATTTGTATATTATAAAATATGAAATTGCTTTATTGAGATCTCAAATCAATTGGAATTAAAATTGCATTTTGAATTGGATGTTTGGATCACTTATTTGACATAAACCAATGTCATACAAAAAAATAATCCAACTCATGTCAAGATTTAAGTGTTCAAAGATGCTTAAAAGACTTTGAGTTGAAGAAATCAAAAGATTTAATATCAAAATGGGAAACACCAGCAAATCTTTACAAAGCATATTCTTAGTCTAGTAAGTCAGCCCTGGGTCAAAGTACTGCTCTCATTCAGTTTCTGAATTCAGGGTGTAGACTATTTTTAATAGGGAAGTATTTGCATGGCTAAACAATATTACATTAATATGACTGTAAGACACAGAGAGCCTCCTGGGAAACTCTTCACCTATTGATCAGAAGTCAGCTGAAACACTCTTGGAAAACAAATGGTAACTTAATCAAATGGGAAAAAAAGTGTGAAGTTCGGCAGCTTCAGCAAAGAATGAAGCTAACCAACAAAGCTATATAAAACCCACAAGACACATCATTTCAGTATTGCCCACTCCTCCCCAGGGCAGCTTCAATTCTAAATGGAGTTTGGAAAACAAAAGGAGTCATCTGCTTTTCTCTAGCTGGGTAAGCATTGGCAACTACTTTAAATTTTCCTTCATTACGACATAAATTAAAACAGCGAGTCTCAATGCTGTAAGAGCCACTTGAGTGAATTGTTTAGTTGTCTGGGGTCTTTCTGTGCTTGCTTTTGCTTTTAACAAACAGTTTTTCAAGAGCAGTTCTATCGAGCCCAGAATTTCCCATGTATTAAAAATCGTCCTTTTTGATTACAGTGGGAGCAGAGTAGGAGTTTCATTGCAGATTTCAATAGGAAGCACAGTCAGTGCTGAAAGCTTCCTTTTCTCCCATTGAAAACCTGATCTTACCATGCCAGCCTTCCCTACCGGTTTCACCCAGCCCCACTCTTCTTCCTACGTACCCTCTCCACAGCTCAGCTCCCCTCTCCCCGCACGCAGCTCGGGGCTTTGAACACAGGCAGCCCGTCACCTCTGCCACTGACTCCCCCAGGCTTTGAAAGACCAGCTCCTGATAGCACCCGCGTGGAGGTCAACCTGAGAGGTGCTGAGCTGAAGCCTCTCACGGATGTAGTATCTTCAGGCATGAGGAAAGGAACGCACAACCCGCTGCTGCCTGAATTCAGTGCCCCACGTCAAAGCTGTACGTGCAAACTCAATTGAAAAAAAAAAAGAAACGTGAGTATCAGGTCCCCCCCAAACCCAGCAAATCCTTTCCTCAGTGAACTTTTAATCTCATGTATGCTTAATCGAGAAGGACAGCCATAAGCATGGCACGGGGATTAGGTGTTTATCTCCTACTTGGCATCAGAGTCTAAGTGTTCATCTTCATACAATTTCTCCATCCCCACCCAGGAGTCCATCCCAAACATTCCTCTGCTGCACACCCGCGCACAGCCCTGGGCCGGACAGAGGATGGAGACCTAGGGAGGAAGCAAACCGGCAACCTGGCAGATGGCAAAGGGCCAAAAGAGAAAGACCATGAGCACGTCAGAAAGCAGACGTTTCTTATTCTAGGCTGTGAAATTATTCAGTGCAGCAAGAAATGCTACAGGACAAGTTTTGGGGTTGTATTTTATTTTTCCTTTTAAGACTGGGTTAAGTTTACAATTAAAACCTATGAAGAAAATGAGAGGCAAGGACTCTCCTCTCCTGAAAAGACATTTATTGTTGATGTATCAGGCTGCTGGGAGACAAACTAAGTTTTCCGGTTTTCTATACCCTGTAAGCAACGTCTGCAGCTAAAATAATCTTGTTATAGAGCACAAGAACACATAAGAGCTCTCGTTAAGAAGAGCAGCTTTCACTTGAAGTAAAAACATCTATGGAAAAAGGCAAAATTTTGAAGGTTCACTACCACAAAAGGCTCCAGCTGGACCCTTGCCAAGCGTACAAAAAGATCGCCCGACGTGATACGATAACTGGGGGTGCTGTTACTATGTGAGACAAAAGAGCAAAGGAAGAAAAATGAAAGGGCTTGAAGTAATTGGGTTCAGTTTACACAGGGGCAGCCTGTTCCTTGTAACCTGGGCAGTGCAGCAACCAGGAGCCAAGGAAGAACAACTCCCCTGTTTTTAAACGCTGGCTACCACAGTGGAAAGGGAAAATCACTACTCCACCTATTCTCAGGCTTTCAAGGGACAAGCAAAGAGGCAATCAAGAAAACTGAATAGATCTGACTTCCTTTCACACCCGTATGAATCAAACCTCGATAATGCCAAGGGAGGGCAGTTCACCAGGACAAGCGCTGCTCCGTTTCTCGCTTTAGCAGATACGCAGCAAGGGCAGATCCTGTACTGGCAGCCGCAACGGCCGCTTGCAAAGGGTTGCGTCGCCCACCTCTGCAAAAGTCCCCACTCACAGAGGCACTGTCTAGCTTTGCAAGGAGTGCAAAATAGTTTTAACTTGGGCTGTGGTTTGCTTTTGAAAGGGATATGGGAGTTCAATCTCTTTATTTTTAGAAATTACACCCACACCTTTCTTCATCAGCTACCATGCTCTCTAGAGTCATCATGAAATACTAAATTATTCATTTTCTCCATTAAGGAGCTCTTCTCTTATTTAGTGACAAATAAAAACAAAATTAAGACTCCCTCATTTGCTCCCCTTGGATTTATTAAAGAATGAGTAAATAAGAAGAACAAAAATTTTAATATTGACCCTGAAAAAGCTAGGTCAGCCTGCAACATTTTCTCACCTTCCTCCTCATTTTACCATTTCAATTGCCCCTAGCAAAATGTAAACCAATTTTCAAATTAAAAATAAAACTGGTATTTTAAACTGACTCCCAATGGTACTTTTGTTCAGCTATGGATGGAATATAACACCGTTAAGAATTCTAAGATCTGGGTCACTGTCCCATTTCAGCATCGCTTTACAAAGCACTGACAACCCTCTGTCAAGTTAGCATCGGTGTAGGTCATG
Organism: Astur gentilis; assembly: GCF_929443795.1. Taxonomy (NCBI): domain Eukaryota; kingdom Metazoa; phylum Chordata; class Aves; order Accipitriformes; family Accipitridae; genus Astur; species Astur gentilis. Next base: position 21,005,975 of record NC_064899.1, on the reverse strand, counting down.
GATTTACACAGACAGAGAGACAATAAGCACCATCTACACTGCATGCAAAGGGGTAATTCTCCTTGTCAAACTTAAGAGGCAAAAGGAGAGCCCAAATCAGTATCTTCTTTAGTGCCTGCTGCATGGTTTTAATCCAAATCGGATTATGTATACATGGATCATTGGCATCAGTGTTACAAGCTTCAAAACAATACAGGAATCAGAAATAGCAAAGCACAATCCCCTAGACATTATCCAAGTGTGTATTGCATTAGAAATCCCTGTATGCAGTTGAGACTTACCCTGATTCATAGCTTACACTGGTGACTGGATTTGCACCAAGTAAAACCATTTCAAACCATGATAAATTACCCCTTATTTAGATTAGGGATATTAACTTATCCAATTAAATCAATGGAGCAAATTCCCAAGAGAGACAGGAATATTCGAGACAGAAGAAGTCTGCATCGTTGAAGACAACTGCATTAACATAAGATGTTCCTCCTACCTTCTGCTTCCAGGAAGGAATCCAAATCATCTTTGTTTATTGTACTACTAGAGCTTGAAAAGACAAACATCTTGTTTAATGAGATTGCTTTTAAACTTCCCTTTCTTTTGTGTAACCAGCTATTTGAAACAGAGTCTGTAGCTAAAACCATTGCCTTCCCACCACTAACACCCATTTATTTCTACTTAAAACCAGCTATACTGCAAGCAACTGCTATCTTGATGTAACAGGTCAAGATAGGACCTAGGATTGCACTTGACTTCAAGCACTCCAGTGGAACAATTCCTTCTGTTTGAATGCACTATTTGCCAAAACAAAAAAAAAAAAAATGCTGGGAAACATACCAGTTTCAACTAGATTTTGTTAAAGTACAAAAAAAAAAAAAAAAAAAAACAACAAAACCAAATCCAAACAGAGGGGTTTCTGAAAACATATTTTCAAAGTACTGAAAAGTACAATTTTCCAGTTCAAATGAGTTTTCATTTTAAGTTTTTTAAGAACAAAAACCTGGAACATTTTCTTCTGAGGTCCAGAGAGACACAAAGACCAAAAGTAAAGCCTTAACTCCCAACATCTCCTATACTCTATGAATAAGCAGTTTACTCCCCAAACACTAATGAAATATTCAACTGTTTTAGAGAGACACATTCCTACTATTCCCACTTGCTCATTTCTTCATGAGCCATACAAGAAGAAATTCTATTCCCTGTTTAAAATGTTAACCAGAGTTTTTTGCTCCCTCCACCCCCCGAAAGCAACACAAGAAGCACGTGTCTCAGAATCAAGGCAAGAGCTGTGAAAAGTCTCTCATAATTTAGTACCAAACTAGATAAACTTTGAAGAATTTTACCGAGAAGATACAACAGATTTAATTCACAATGAAGACAAACACGTCAGTGGAAAGCACTGAAGAAATGTTACACACCTTGAAAAAGGACCTTGAGAGAGGGAAGTAGAGGAACTTTCATAGCCATAATGTGTTATAAATTGCTTATAAGCTTTATTATTAATTGTTCAGTTTCCTTATCGAAGAGAGTTCAATCCAAAATGCACTGAAGTCAATGAAAAGGCTTTCCTTCACTTCAAATTATGCCTAAGTTCACCTTATCTTCTTTGAGCAGGCTAGGGCAAAAGGCATTTAAAAAGCAAACAAAACAACCGCAGTAGCTAACATAATTAGACATAATTTAGTCCAAAGTATAGGAATCAATTTAACACCATGTCCATCACAAAGACAGTTTGAACTCCTATTTTTTCTACAAACTGTAACGGTACCTGGTAAATGTCAGTCACAGCAGAGTCTGAAATGGACATGACATGAAAAATACACTTTTTCAAAACCCTAATGCTAACATGGGAGCAAAAAAAGACCAATTTCCCCCCAGTACAGGCAACACATCATTCCTCATGGCACTGTCCTGGTGAGGAACCTTTTCCTGCCAGATACCAAACATCCAGCCCTCCAGAGGTGAGAAGGCTCATACTTTTACACCAGGAGTTTCAGAGTGTGTAATGAATAAACTGTAATTCTAAATAGTACTTCTAGGCCAAACAATAGCCATATTTAAGCACATTCTCTACCATCTGAATAAAGTTCTGTTTTTTAAATAATAGCTTTTCAAGGTCACATTTTCACATGGAACAGCCTTTATAGTGAAGAAAAAAGAATACAGGGTGCTCATACATAATCTGCAGTTTACATACTAATCTTTCAGATTATTAACAGATTATTGTTTCTGGGGGTTTGGGGCGGGGGGGTCTTCCTTAAAGAAATAGGTATTTGGTAAAATACGTGAGCAGTTCATTTTAACCAGGTTGGGGGCCTGTTTGGTTTTCAAGAGGAAGGTGTCTCAAGTGCATCACCAAAATGGAGCATCAGAACATTCATTCATCCACGGGACACTAATGCACATTTGGGCTGTTTAGTCATTCTGCCTTCAGCCCAAAAAACACCCAAGGATTAAGCTAATGGTCCATTAATACATGCCCTGGAGTGTCATCGTGCTTTACTAAGGGGAAATACATCTCTCTAATTCCTATAGCATCATAAACCTAGCTTAACAGAGAGGAATTCTTCCTACCATCTGTTAGTTTTCCTTAAAAAATTCATTTTCAGTAAAGGCTAGTTGCCTTCAATCTGGTGCGATGAGTAGGAGGGACATTGCTTCACCCTCTCTGTATCTATGCAGAAGAAAGGAGGAAGGGAAACAGCTGGCTACTTTCCACAGTAGCTGGATGCAGCCAAAGAAAAGCTCCACCAGATGCTTGCATGCTGTAACAAACATAACTGCAACTCCCAGGCCCTGATTCAGCTAAGCACGGCATTTCAAATGTATACTGGAGAGGAGATCCTGATTTTTTCTGGAGAAAAAGGCATTCGTGGTATTGGGAATTGCACTGCCATTGATTGCATTTGAATAGGATTATATACTTCTACCACAGTTGTCATCTGTATTCATAGTGCTCAAGGGAAACCAGAAGATAAGCTGCTTTTCTTCAGTTCAGGGATGGAGATCTGATTCTCCTTGATTTTATCCCTGCAAACAAATGCAGAGGGAATCCACAAAACCAGACAAAATCCCTTAGCCACCTTTTTTTTCCTGGTTTGTTTTTTTTCCTGCTTGTGTTCTCAGGCCCAGCAGGGACCTACCTGGCTCACAAAGCAAGCAAGCAAGAATAGCCGCAGGCAACATCACATTTGCCCACAGTTTTCCATGGCCTTCTAGATGCACAGAACAGCTGGCACGTATGAGGGTTCCAGCCACACTGCCAACAGCTCTTCTCTGTGTCATGGGTTTGGAGCTAAGCCCAATTCAGAAACTCTATACCAGCTCTATGTCAGGCAGGAGGCTGCTTGAGCATTGCTGGGAGGCCACCAGGCAGTGTGGTAGGGGCCATCTGCAGCCCCCTTGAACCCCGTTGTCCCCAGTGGTGCAAGAAGATCTGAGGCACACATCTTCCCTCCAGTTTCTCCTCCTCCAACTTTCAAACTGAACCTTCCAGTTACTGTGGGAGATTGTGCACGTGCCAGATGTGCAAACAGCTCTGCCTAAACCTCATTTAGCTTCTGAGCTCTCAATCTCTCCCATACCTGCCGTGGGAATGAAGACACTTTTTTGCCTCTCTAAAGACCTACTTCCACCCAGTGCTGTGCAGATACCTTTCTTTCCATATAACTATACAGAGTCCTGTGTGTTTATATTGGACTGCAAATTGGTTGCTGCAGCCCAATATAAACATACACGAAGAAATTCTGGCCTTGTGTACCACCAGTTTGAGTTCTTGAGTTAAGAGAGGCACAAGAATTTCAGTGTTTGCAGTCAAATCAAACCTGATTTAACTGATAGTGCTAATGGAGGCTTAGCAATTCTGGGATACAGGCTACTCTGGTTAAGTCACCTGCATGGGAAATTCAGAGGTTGTCTGGATGCCAAGTAAGCCTTTCCTGAAGGCACAGAGGGAGGGAAAAATGAGCAAAACCCTTGAAAAACATCTGTTTGTTTCTAGTTCCTCTTGTCAGTCAGGCTTCTTGCCAAAAGCTCATTAAAGGTAATTAAAGGGAGGAAAAAGTGTATGATCATATTTATTATGTAGATAAAGAAGCGGGGGGGGGGGGGGGTGTTATGTTAAAAAAAAGAGAAAGAAAAAGTGTTGATACCTCTGCTTCTTGTAGGGTCCCATGGTTCAAGCATACCATGTCTGGACATGTGATAGGAGAACCACAGCCTTCTTGAATTGCCAGCTGCATGTACTGTTTTAGGCACTAGAAACGAGTAAAGAAAAGAGAAAAAAAAAGTTATAGCCCACATGTTGGTAACACACAGATGCTAGAGATGCTGCACAGCTACCACCTCCACTGCCTTAATTGGCTGTCCTGAAGCTCCAGCACACAGAAAACATCAATTATTACAAGCATGAATGCTACAAGTCATTACATTGGAAAGAATGCAACAAAGACCAATTAATTATGCATGACTTCATCTGCCAAGCATTGCATTTACCCAAGTCAGCAAGTCAGACCTTTCAGCACTAACAACCCTTACGCTCTGCTAAACTGGGATTGGAAGATTTAGGAGGGGGGAGTATCTTTCATCCTAATTAAACAGGCTTCGCTCTTTTGTCTTTCCTTCTGTGTTCTTAATTCAGACTCTCAGCCAGCAGTCTCCATTGTAGGAGACTTCATTTACAAGAAAGAGACTACTGTTCTCAGCTGCATAAAAGGGGAAGAGGGTTTATAACCTGGTTAGGAGGTTATAATCGGCCCTAGAAGATGTAGAGCTACCAGTTCTTCCCCCTCCCCAGATCAGGCAATTTCCATGGTTTACCATGATTTATCATCAGCCTCTAGTCTATTAAGCAGGAGTTCAAAGTCCATTTCCAGCATGCAGGCCACCTCCTGAATGTTTCCAAATTGGTTCGTTACACAAAAATGGCAGGCCTCCCTCCTCCAAGGAAAAAAAGCCCTCTGTTCTCCCCACATTTTATTTGGCATGCCAGTTCCAAATATATTCAGCTTGTCTTTTTAACACATATGATAGAGTCTTCAATAAAATCATGGCATAAAACTGGTGCAATGGCCCAAAGAACTGTGCTTGAATTGTATCTCCAAACTGCACAGTAAGTCAGTGAGCTCACTTCTAAATCAAACAAAACAACCAAGTCTCCTCAAAATAATGACAAAGCATAGAGTAAATTGCAAATCACTGTTAACAAAGTAACAAAACATGGCTTTCTGGCAGATTTTGGTATCAACTTCCATAGTTTATTGTAAATTAAAACCAACATATTTTACAAGCAGCAGGACTAATGCAGCTTTATTCCCTCCAGATTTGTATTTCACGCCTACGCGATAAACATCTCTTCCTCAATACCGCTGGCTTCTTCCCTTATTGCCCCATCAGTTTTCAAGAAACATGTCAAAGCATAAGGTCTTTGAAACCTCTGTCTCTGTCAACTTCTGGAACAGCACTGGGTTCAAAAGCTACTAGGTGGGTTATGGGGAAATCACAGCCTTTCAGAGCATCACCTTGGGTTAAAGCCCCAAGACTCTTCAAAAACTGTTTTTCCAGTATTTACAGGCATTTAACATTCAAGTCTGTGTTAGTTTGGACTGTTCTGAGAAGGCCTTGCATGTTGTGCTCTGAAAAGAAATTTCCTCATTTGTATTTTTATTGGAAAACTGGTACCCTCTGAAATGTCAGGATAATTAGGACTTTTACAAATGGAAATGAGGTTTCCTTATTATTCTGTCTGTCTCTCTACTGAAACGTCCACGTCCACATGTTTTGGTTAATTCTGAGGAACTATACGGAGATATTAGTTCAAGCAAGTAGAATCAGCTTAACTTAGTGTCATTTTAAATGAGCTTACTTTTGATTTGCAAATATTTGAAGTGTGTTCATTTAGAAGAATTTAGGGGTACAACCTAAATGGTAAGCTTTAAATATCTAGCTCATTAAGCACTAATGGATTCAGATCCAGCACACACCCCTATAGGAAAGCAGTAGAGCAGCCTGTAAGGAATTGATGGTGCAAGCAGTATGTGGGAGGTGAGGGAAATACTCGCAGGTGAAGAGCAAAAAAGAAATCACGTCAGTAACTGAAGGCAATATTAGCTTCTTGGGGAGTATCAGCCAGACTTAACCAGGAACTATTCTTTTATTATTCAGACAGCAGTATCAGTGCGTTGTCCCATCTCCTCGCCCACCTCTCCCAAAGGCATCTAGGCACAGTGCTTATAAAAAGTCAGTTTAACCACCGGATCCAATCACCCCACTAGCACATGCAGCTCCTCCACAGAGCAGTGAGCAGAAGCAGGTACGTAACCACGGTGGTGCCTGGGAGCCGGTACCCCAGAGACACCAGACTGCCGGGGTCCTGCCCACATCTGCTGCCACCACGGTCTGGGCAGTGGCGGCAAGTGACACAGGGAAAGCCAAAACAAGTGTCCCCAGAGCCCAGGGTGACTCCCAGTGCCATTACTGATGCAGATGAGACTGTGGGTGACCTGTTCCTGCAGCCCCACGTTCATTAAGCACCTGGCATTGCCCACATGCTTCATCCCGTATCACAAGAGAAACGGGGTTATCAAGTGCTCACTCCCTGCACAAATTTCCTCCCTGGTTTGTGCCTGTACCCAGCCTCCACCAGCAACGATGCAAAAACAAAATTCTGCCCTCTGAGCCCCTTCCCCAAAGCCAGCACGCGCTGCAGTGTGTTGGGTGCACTTCTTTGATCCCTGGGTGATGCTCCAGCAGAGCCTCCTTACACCTCACTCCCTCTCCTCATGGGAGACCTGATTACTTTCTGGATCAACTGTCGGGGAAGCGTTTGGGGAAGGGGGAATGCTTCCCTCTCACCAAAGCATTTAGTTTGCCTTAATTCCTCAGCAAGCATGGGAGAGCAACCTTTTACTTTCGCTAAGATCCTGGCTTCTGTCTCCTCTGTGGTGCTGCCTGATAGTTAGTAATTTGTTTTGACAGCATGGTACAGTGGATTTGTATTCTGGGGGCAGCTCAGGTCAGCTGGTTACAGAGGGAGGACAAAGCCTGAGAAGTTACTGCAGGCCTAGCAGCAGCCCAGAGGCTTGTTCTTAATTTAGATTTCCAGGACAGAAGCTCAGAGCACTGACAATTACCCTTCCGTGCAAGGATGGGCATGAAGCTCTTAAGGCGCTTCGATCCACAGTATGGATTTTGCAATCAGTTTCAATATGCAGTATCTAAATCATTAGGGGTACCAAGCCAGGAGAGCGGAGGTTTCTGAGGATTGCTAATGCATCTGGACTCTCCTTCTCTTCTAGCTCACTGCCTGGTTGTAGGTGAAGATAGGTGAGCAACTGGAGCCTTTTGCGATATTTTTAGAGGGTGCTGTGCTTTCAGAGGGTGACTTGGAGAGATTTTATAATAGAGCTGTGCAGTGCCATGGATCTTCAAATGTTTCAGAGAAAACCTCCCTGTGAAATAGTTGTTATAGGTATTATATCTTTTGCCTTGATTTTCTGCATTTGGAGAAGTTGCTGCGGGTGCAAATCAAGAAGCTGATGGAAGGACTTAAAGGTGGTGGGAAACTCGAAGGAAGCATTTAACATGTACCACTGAAGGATTATGCTTTTTACCCAAGTCTGTACATGAATGAAGATGTGAACTTCTTGCTCCCTCTTTCACAAGTTAGGAGCAAAGAAGACACAGTGGAAAATCACTAAAATTTTAAAATATGCCTTCACTTTAACAGTAAGACTGGTTTTAGAGGGGTTTTACTATCAACTACAGATCAGCTACTAATTTAGCTACTTAGTTGAAAAGTGGCAAATAAAAGTATCTGAAAAGATGTACAAGCTGCAAATGTGATGAAAAGAGGACTCAATGTCTATATAATGAGTCATGACTGACCTTCTCAGCAGTATGTCCTCCCACACTATAGAGAATACATTATACAGACATAAAATGGTAAGACTTTGTGCATTTTGTCTACAAAAATCAGCAGTATCTCAGTTAGGAAAGCTGCACACGCTACATATGCTACTTAATTGCTCTACAATGCGACAGTAAGATCAAGATACTCAGCCTTCTGTGGTATTAGAGTTCCTTGAAAGGATCTTCATCTTGACATCCAAGAAATCACCAGGCCTCAACGCCCTTGGGCTACACTCGCCCACCAATTTCCTGCAGTGGGGTGAGAGCAGTCAGTGGCTGGAGAGGCCACACCACAGGACCTGTGGCTTACAGTGACAGTCACCCCATCACCTTACCCTCCATGGCCAGAGCAAGTTCATCCGCAGTGACCCTCCTCCTACCAGCACAGTGAGGTTTCCACGAATGCATCACATAGTCAAGGCAGAGTGGTTGAGGCAACAGACTAAAAATCTGCTGAGGTCTTGCTGAACAGGTTTGAATCCTACCGACTACAGATGAAATTGGATGTTTGGCTCCATTACGTTCACCCCTCAAATAAATGGTAGACACCAACACAAGGAATTTTAACTTCCATACCTGCAAGTGTACCCTAATCAGTTACATTCAGTTTACTCAGATTTTCCCCACTGAGCAACTATACCATGTACATATCTGAGTTCTGGGATACACAACAAAATCCCGATGCAATCAAGCAAGAGGGATCAATTCAAATGTGATAATGTAATTCCACCAGTAAAACTCAGTACACCTAACAGAAGGCTTTGGTGCTGAACTAACTTTGCCAAGCATGTTTTGCTCCTACTGGACTACTGTCAACTTCAGTGGAAAGAGTACTACAAGTAATTTTTTCTCTGCCTGAGATTCATAAAGTATAATGACACTTTTTTCAAATAATTTGCTGTCTAAGCATTTTGGGGCAAGAATTTTTTTCTTCTTATGCTTCTTTTGTCTTTCAGGCCATCACCTTCCTCTATTTAATAAAATAAGGTCAGTATCAATTTACGTACTTCATAAAATGCTACTCACAAGTAAGTTAAGGCCTGTAAAGTACCTGGATCAAATTATCATGCAACATATATGCATTTCTTTTTTATCTTGCAGGACTTGTAAGAAAGATTACAATTTAGCCAAATATTTACATATGTCCCAAGTACACACTCACCTCCTGGAGCTAAGGCTTTGTTGAAAGTGTATGTTGTAACATGAGGGAAGAATCTTTTAAAAAGCACTGAAAAGCCCAATCCAGGAATGCACAAACTAATAACATAAAAAATTCCTTCTTCAGTAATAAACACTTTCTCTAATCTTCAGAAGTGTTTTCTACGGTCAGCTACGAGCCCCAGGAATACAAAATTCTGTTCAGGCTATTCATGGATTTTTCATTTCAACACTTCTACACGCTGTTCTATCTTCAACTTTTTTCCCCCCCGAAGTACACTGTACAGAGGAGATTTTTAATGTACTGACCAATACTGTTTGGCAATGTATATAATCTGCAAAGGGACCATAACAGTTTTGCATTTTAACATAAGAATGAGTTCAAAGTATAATTTCAGTATTATGTTGCTAGGTAATTATGTGACAAAGGCACTATCTCTCTCTCTCACTGTGAAATCTTATGTTTCTGTTCAAAGCCATTTTCAGATAATCTCCATACCAGAGACAAAAGATGGACCTCAGTCATTCCTACATAGTGCTTTTTCAAGTACCTTGATATGTTCCATTACCTTGCTCATCTCCCATCTGCATGCAGCTCTTCAGCTCCCTAAATGCAGCCTCATTGGTTTGGATGCAAAAGTGTAAAAAGAAACCACGTATGTAATTTGACAAAACTGAACAGGTAGTTTTATTAAGAAACGTGGAGGGATGGCTAGGAAGAAGAAAGGAACAGAAAGCACTGGCCTATTTTCCTGTCAAATACTCCAGATATTGCTGATAGCCACTGTGCAGCAGTTGATACAGGATAAGTAAGGGTATTTGTCTTTAATTAAATTGCAGAAAGGGGAAAAAAATGGATCTACAGTATTTCTTAACCAGTACAAGGGCATCATCTACACTAAATATGAAAATGCAAGAAATGATTGAAGGCATCTTGCCAAAACAAGAAGGTCTTTTCTACTAACATATAACTTGAAGACAATTTCAATTTCAGAAAAATTAAGAAAACCTCAGGTTTTCATCTTAAAATCCTCAAGACTGATTTAAAATGTTAAATCTCTCTTCCAGATTTGCCCTCAAAACTGTATTGGCTTGGGTTTGGGGTTTTTTTAGCCTTAGCCTTTTTATAAACTCAAAATTTGGAGGAGTGAAGAAAAAAAAGACTGTATATGGAGAGAAAACAACTTTTCAGTTTGCATTCCAGAGTGTCTTATGATTCAGAACAAATCAACAGATAGGCATTTAGTTTTCGTTTCAGTTCTGGGCAGTGTTTATGTACTTTTGATTCAGTAAGACATAACTTTCATTTCTTTCTTATCGTTTATAAATGTTACCTGTTCTTCAGTGCATACACAAGACAACGTAGTACTCATGTAGTTTTAAATGGAATATGTAGTATTACTGAGTTCAGTAAGACAGTTCATGTCAGAATTCTAAATTTAACCACCTGATCCACTCAGAACTTAATTGTGTACTCAAATATACAACCCCCCCAAACAGTACTCATAGTGTTTATGACAGATCTACATAACATTTAGCAATATGTTCATCATTGTCATGACATCTGCACTTATGCATGTTCAATCTCCAAAAAGGGGCCAGTTGCTTTCAATGTGTGGTAACTAAACTCCTGGAATCTCTCCAGTATTTCTCAACAGGTCTTAAAACTAGATGAATTAAATCTATTCGCAATTAGCTTGGAGGCATCTGCACTTCACTTGGAAAAAAATGTGAGGCTTTTCCAATTAAAGAGAGTTTTTTAAAAGGACACCACAGAAATAACCATTTATTAATTTGTTAGACATAAACTTATGATAGGCATGGTTTAAAGTGAAAAACAAAAGTCCAATGAAACATGCATTTGTATTGCCCAATCTATATTTTAACTGCTAAGGACCAGATGCAGTGATAAATGAAGTTGCTTTCAAACGGATAGAAGATCAGGCCATGTAAGAGCCTTATTGAGAAAGATGCTTGAAAGAAAGTGAAAAAATGCCCCTTTGGCCTCAAATGACATACAGTCATCTTGTGGCTCAGTAGAAGGGGAGGAATTACATCACTGACAAGCATTTTATTTTGTCATGACCAAGTGAAAACATCAAGCAAATATGACAACAGACCAGAATATAATGGCCTACCGGTGCTCCACAAGCCTATTTTTTAGGGGCTTTTTCAGGCACATCTGAGAAATACATTGTCATCAGCTTTGTCTCAAAAGATCTACCACCAATGGTGCTAGATTCTGCTCAGATACATAGTCTAAAACCAATTTACACATGGCCTGCTACATCCTGGCAGCCTTTCATAAAAGTCAGGATAGGTTCCTGGTAATCGTTGCCATGAAGTGGTACCACCAAACAGAAAAGGACCAAAGAACAGGACCAGAGAAACTTCCCAAAACCGAACCAGCTGCGACTACCATTTCTCTTGCAAACAAATCTGTGTCCGGCCAAACCTGGCCTCACCAACAGCTACAAAACAGACATGACCATGAGGCTTATGTCACAGGCTGGCTCAGTTCATGTGGCACTCTGAGGCATTGACAAGTTACTTCACAACTGTTTCTTCATTTGTTAAATGGAGATAACGCCAACTTCACTGATGTGGTGCTGTCATTAAACATGTTAGTTCCCTCTTCCTCACCTGTCTTCCCTGGGCCACCATCCAGATCCTGCCAACTCTACTGACTTCAGAAACACGTAGCCCCTCTTCCTGAATAGCAGCATCCATCAAAAGGCAGTGGGTACATTTGTGCTCTTTTAGTACCCCTACTAACTCTGCCTTTGGTGTGACTCTGCACAGAAATGCATGTAAGAAGTTCTTAAACCATCTAAATTACTATAAAAGTGCTATGTGTTCACTGCCAATATTAGCAGGTGTGGGCATTTTCTTTTTTGTAACTTTAAAACAAAGCTATTCTGAAACATTTCAAAGGTTGAGCCGGGAAAAATGAATCCAAAATGTCAAAACTTGACAGCTTGCTATCTGTGGGTGGAAGCAGAAAACAACCTAAGGTGAGCTTTATATAAAGTAAGTGGGGCATTGAAGCACAAGGTCTATTTAGGAAGGGGAGAAGGTAGTGTTCTGGTACAGCTGTGAGCACATGCAGGTGTCTCCTAGGATGGGGGAAAGAGGAGGAAGGAGAGGAGACAAAAACCCTTCTTGAAAATTAGCACCAAGAAACAGAAGAGATACTAAACCCCAGTGTTGGCTAGATGAAGGCAAATCCAAATTTTCCCCTACTTAGACATTTTACTAAGTAGTCTTTCACTGGAGTATTCATGTGCATTTGCTCCATTTAGCAGGCATCCCACGCTCTTTGTCATCTGTCTCCTCCTAGTCTTTGATCTACTTGGTCTCCTCTGCTCTCAGGCTCTTCTGCCCATGCTTTTTGCTGTTGATGCTGATCCTTCACATCAGTTTGTCTCCAGTTCTCCAGCGCTCCCATGTACAAGCAATCTGAGGCTTCACAGCACTAAGGGCAAAATGTCAATATTTAGCCACCCAAAGGAGGCAGGGCAATGCACAGCCGCTCTTAAAAAGATTAAGGAAAGCAGAGGAGTCTTAGTGTGTCCTGCTGGTGAAGGGCAACAGACAAGCTCCAATTTCTGGAAGGGTTTCATCTTCCCCTCTAGCAAAAGTAGCTGGCAGCAGCATGCAAGCCCCTCTCTTGGAGGCTGCAGCCTCCCAAGGCCCTGACTTGCCAGGCAGGCAGCTGCCCAGAGCACCAGGCTGTCAACAGCAGCAAAAGAGCCTTTTTTGCCCATGTCTAGCCCCGGCCTTGCTGTCCCGTAGCTACAGTGGAAAATCTTGGTCTCCCAAATGCCTTTGGATCACCTTCTACCTGTAAAATAGCCGAGACAGCAGAGAAGCTGCCCATGCTTCTATTCAACATTGCACACTTGAGTTCTCCTTCCAAGGTTGCGTGAAGTTTAATCTCATTTAGACAGCATTGTGCGCACCAAAATAACAAACAGGCGGATCATCATGATATTTGTTTTGTGCGTTTTGTAACTCAGTTACTTCACATGCTTCTCAGAAGTACAAGAACCAACAAAGAATTTGCTTGGAAAAAAAGAAGGGTGAATCATGCTAGGTCTGCATAAACATGTGCTGACAACACAGAAGCAAATATATGAAAGTATCTTCTGTTTTCAGTTTGTTACATGTTGTCTTAGGCATCTCCAACCCTTGTCCAGTAAATAACACACAAGACAGGTATAAGCTGCTGCTTGATGTAAATAGCAGCAATGCCATTTATTGCTCACCTGGCTCTCATCAGGACTCTGAAATGCTTAGGAAGAGGGGGAAAAAGAGAAAAGACAAAAACAAACAGAAGTGGCATGCAGGGAAGAAGCTGACACTGGCTTTTTTACTGACCCCCAAAACCACATTTTCTGTAACAGCACTCCACGGGTTCCCTTCCGTCATCACTGCCACCAGGGCAACCTTAGCACACCTGGTAAAACCTCACCTCCATGACTGCTTACAGGCCACAGACTCGCACTGAGTCTTCTTAGGGCCCTTAGTATTTCCAGTATCACTGCTACTCCTGCACTCCTCACTACTGCTTCCAAAGGGTGATTCATGCTGTGCCAGCTATCAGGGCATTTCTAGCAAGAGGAAGCGAGGTACATGCGATCACACCACTCATCGTCTCTCCCAGCTGTTTTCCCAGTTTTAGCCAGGTTTTGAAAAGGCAGGAGTCTCCAAGACGTATACTTTCCAGCCAGTCTAATGAGCACCAAAGCGTGGGCAACACCCAGTGCCCCCTCCAAAGGCAAAGCAGGGAGGTCAGCCTGTCCATTTCTGGCACTACCCTGCCAGAGCACTCCTGACTTTTGCCTGAGTGAGGCACCACTGGAGCTATCTGGAGGAGGAAGAAGAAGAGCAAAGGACACAAACATGCAAGAATATTGCCTAGAAATAAGCGTAATATTCAAAATATAATTTTGTATCTATCAGGATGTAATTAATATTAGTTTCTTTGGACCCATACATAAGTCCGCTAAAATACTGTATTTTGTAAGACTGTGATGGTGTAGCCACACGCAGTGTGTAAGTATTTTACACACATGCGTGAGCGATGTGACCACCACAGGGGCAAAAACCTGTGTAGTTGCACATGGGCACATCCAAGGAAGAAAAAGTTGCAAGGCAACAAGGTAAGCACTGCAGATAGGAAGGACATCCCACCAAATATACAAGAAGGATGACTGGCAAGACAAAAACCAAGATCAGTAGTATCAGGAACAGAGGAGATCCCCTCCCCTTTAGGGAGTGGGGCAAGTAGCATAAAACCGTGCAGCTTAAGCAATACATATATTGCTGAATATATATATGTAAGAGTGTGCATCACAGCATGGCACTCCACAAAGGTTTTATAGGTATAGGAAATGACCTGAATAATATAAAGTGCAGTCCTGTAAAACTTTTGCAGATAAAATGTACCTCACGTCTCTGCCCAACCCTCTTCAGAGATTAGTCTTTCATTCAAAACTAATATAGTCCAACACAATAAAACCAAACCATCAGGTACACTGTAGTCATTTCCAAATTCTTGGGATGTGTAAATGTGTGCTTTATCTCACATTTCAGTGGAGTCTTATGTGCAACAAATGTTGAGAAATACAAGGCTAATGCCTCTTCAGACCTGACTGGGCTACCAAGTAAGATGGCTAGCATGTTCTGCAAGCCATCTGCTTTTTCTTCTCTGAACAGAGAGAGTAAAAATGTTTATAGCCATTTGAAAAATTCCTGTCTTACTAGCAACATTCCACCAAATGCAAACATACACCTTCTTAAACAGTTTACTTACTTTGGCTAGAATACAGCTTTTATGAGGTATAATGTTTATTACAAGAGTTTCTAAGCTGAAAAAATAGCTGCACACAATTCTAATTCATTTAAATTCCTTGGTTTTACAGGCTACAACTGAAAAGGAGACATAAGCTCGCCCCTGCAGATGCCTAAATAGTAACAATTTCCAATTATTTCCACAGCCAAAAAAAGCTGTAGTGAAAAACAATCATAGATGCAGAACCATTACAGTTTGCAAAAAAGCCAACCCCTCACACATGTAATATGTGTAATAGAACAAAAAAATTAACAAAACTAACAGTTTCACCTTAGTAGAGCAGAACCTATTATGCCCTTTTCTATTTCAAATTTAATACTACTCTTGGATCTATAAAATTAATCTTGGCAACAGAAAATAAAAATAAGCTATACAAGCTGAAAGCATTGCTAGCTGAAAAACCGATATGGGCTGAATCCCATAGCTCACCCTTGACGTTCTTACCCCAATATCTGTCTTAAGGGTAGTGTGAAGGTAGAAGTCCTGGCATGGTTGGGAGGAAATTTAGGGCATTGCATGCCAGTGCAGCTACTGCAGGCTGTGCCCCGAGCAATCCCCCATGCAAGCCCTGGCACTGAGGCACTCTGTGGCAAGGTGCTTCTGACACTGCTCTTTGGAGGCTGCCCAAAGGTGCAACTCATTATGGTCTCCCAGAAACTGCTCTGGGTTCAAGACAGAAAGCCATATAGGCAGGTTAAAAGTTTCCAGAGTCTCCTTTGTTATAGGACGCAAGATCTAAGACTCTGTTGCAACAGCCCATACACATCCATCGGGACGATGTTCAGACACAGGCAACAACAGCCAGACAAAGGGTAGACATGGAGCATAAGCACAATCGAGACATATTACACCCGCTGAAATAAATAGAGCATGTCTAAAGGCTTCTCCCAGCTGCACTCAGCACTCACTCATGGCTGGCTCTTGATTTAGACAAAGTCAGCAAAGTTTGCACAGATGCCAAACAACTGTGACTGTACTCCACTTCGCGGTCGTGGCACTGCAGAGCCAAGCTCAGAGCAGATGGTCTTCCCGCTACCGGCCAGGTAAGGGGTGTATGTATGGGGTGGCAGCTGCGGCACCAACAGGGGACAAGTGGGGACAGCAACTTCCCCAGCCGTCACCGACCTCTCCCTTTAGCCAGTGCCCCGAAGGAGCGGATAGCCCAGCTCTGCCTGGCACAGTCCTCCCTTCCCCAGGGGTGAAAGGGTTACTCTGCCCAGCTAACACTGAGGTTAATATGCTATTAATGATACTAAATCAGAGTCACTGAATTCTTGGAGAAAAGTGGGACCACTGTAAGGTATCAACTTCTCCGAACTTTTTTAATTTAAAGTAATATCTTCATACCTACCTGTTAGGTATGTTCTCTTAAAACTTTTGTTACAAACTAAAATACGGAAATGTTTTGTGGAAGTCAGTATGGAAAACAAACTTCATGAAGTTCAGGCTGAAAATGCATATTAATCAACCTTATCCTAGTTTCTTGGAACACACAGCTAGATTCTTATCCCATTTAAACTACCCTGAATTCAGAGGAAGTGAAGATACTCTCACTCAAGCTGAATTCACAAATATCAGATTTCTTCCATGAGTTCAAACATTAAAGGGCAAAACTTAAACATACTTGCTTGATGCTTATCCACAATTTATTGTTAAAAAATAAAACCAAGCACATTTATTCTGGACTTAATAAACACAACATCCCTCCAGTGGCTTCTGACCTGTTTCCAAAATCCATTAGTCAGGTACACCAAGGTCACTATCGCTGGAGAAACTGGGTCCATTTTTCCATGCTGACAAAGAGACCAGAAGAATACCAGTATCTGTAGGGCTTTTAGCAGCTCACTCAACCTCCGCCTTTATCATTTCCACCAGCTTTATTTGATCTGAATTTGCAGGACAGAAAGTCCTCACCTACAACTATAGGCAATTCATGACTTGGGCAACATCTCTGCAGTACAAACTGCAGATGCAAAGGTTCAATAGGCCAAGGTTCATTCTTGTTTAGGTTTTCTGATTGCCCTTAAAAATTACGTACAAGACTTAAAAGGTCTCTGAGTACTCAGAAAATTATAAAGGGGAAACAAAATCTCACAGTTATCCTATGACATTTCAAGGTTTTGCTTCAGAAAAATAAATACTGAGATTGCATGTAGACTGTGTATGCTCTCTGACATTCTTAAAAAGCATCTTTTTCCCATTTTCTACTGTGATTTATTATTATTTAACTGTTAGAGTTATGAATTATCAAAAGGAGAATGACAGAGTCATTCTTTTAAATAAAGACACACTAACACCAAATGCTCTTTAGGAAAGCATCTCCTATCAGCATGGATAACACATGCTTCTCGTACAGGACAAGCAATGCCATCTCACAGTTCTGTCTCCCATTACCCCGCTCTGTAATGTTAAGGCGCTGCTAGGCCTTACCGATGTACAAAAGATGCAGCTGCATTCCTGAAGAGTGGTCATCTTATCCAGGGAATATTCACAGAGACATAGCTTGCAAGTGAGCAGGGGCTCCAGAGCTAACTCTCCAGCTTCTGACTCATCAGCTGTCATGGTGTGAGGACAAGCCTTCCCAGCAGAGCCCATTCAATCATTAATCGTCCACTCAGCCTGAAAAGAGAAATCAAGAGCTGAAACATCCCACAAGCCATGTAGCTTCTCACTGACCTGAGCATTTACAGCTCAGATCCATAAAAGCACCTGCACACCCAAATATACTACTTCAGCATCTTGATGCCAGTCTCACACTTCAGGCCATTCAAAATTTACAAAGTAGGTGCCTGAGAGCCCACCACCCCAAAAGGCCTGACCTGGGTTGGGTTCTCAGAGAACACTCACCTTGCTGGCACAAAGCACCTGTCAGGCCACTTATCATCATATTAAAAACCAAACAAACTAAAACTCACACAGATGAGACATTACCTATGTTATATGCAACAGTATAGTGGTCAGAGCCGTCACCGAAGTCCTACGAGCAGAGATCTGACTTGGGACAATGAATTTTTAATTAAAAAAGTAAACTGTGTTCATAAGTACATATATATATGTATCACTATGCCCCCTCAAAGGAGTTGCAGAGTCATTCCCCTCCCATCCCTATGAATCCCTCAGTCTTCATTGCACCCACACTATTTCAATGGGTGTCTCCTCTCCCACTTTCCATTCCAGCTGGTGGCTCGGGAGCTTTCCTGGGCAGTGTGACAGCAAGCACAGATTCCTACTTCCTAGGCAAGCACTTCAAACGTTTAGCCTGTAACATAATTGGTGGGTACCATGAACTCCACCTTCTTTGTGAGTTGTCACTGAGATAGCAGTCCATCGCAAGAGAGGTGGCAAAGGCATCTAAATCCAGGAAAGGATTTCAGATTGCATGTCCTACTTCATATGGGGCTGGAGCTTAAAAATCCAAGCTCATAAGAGTATTCCACGTTGAGTCCTCTTTTCTGCATTGCCTTGACTATGCCAGAGAGCTGCCTGCTCAGGTCTGTAGCTTTTGTCCATCCCACTCACTGGCAACCAGCTCTTCTGTTTCCTAGGGCTCTTAGGCACTGAGGTTTGTGAACCACGAACTAAGTACACCAGCACTTTGACAAGGAGATGCTCAGAAGAGCCATGCTTCCACCACGCGTTATGTCACAGCAGTACTTGGGGGTGAAATTTCTATCCTTTGAGAAGCAACAGATGGAAATACTATGCTTCACATGTAATGGTTTCTGACCTAAGCATTTGAAAACACTGTACTATAGCCATAAAAAATTTCAGGACCCTCATTCTTACACAGTAACACTGAAAGAGAAATTAAAGAGAATTTCCTCATGCTTAAGCTAAAACAATGGAAAGCAAATTTGCAGATTTTATTCACCTCAAAATAGACAGCGGCGTTCAGTGCAGCGTTTAGGGCACAGAAGAATCTATTCCCATCTCCAAGAAACTTGGCTCAACTTGCACAGTTCTGCTTATGAATACACTTAGCTGATGGCAAGAAGACCTTCAGACACATTTCTTAGAAGCAGAGGCCCGGTGGCCAGCTGCACACAGCTGCTTGCACCAGTGCCAAGTACGAGTGCAGCTCTACTAAATCTAAAAAGCTGCATTACGAATGGAGGCAGCACGAACATGAAAACAACAGAGGATCAAGACCTGTCCGTGTGCCTGTCAGATCTAACATCTCACGAGGCAAGCGGGAGACTCGAGCGCTTTGGTCCACCTCTGCTTGCCTCCCCCCCAGTCCTGAGCGTCCTCGTGGCAGGGCTGTCGGGTCAGATTTGGCAGCGCATCACTGCTGCCGTTCTGCTGCTCCCGGAGCGGCCAGGCCAGCTGCAGCCAGTCAGCGAGTGCACGACGTGCCAGCTTGCACTACCTGCTGAATTCCTCCTGAGAGGGAGAAATGATGGTGTCCGTGGAGCGCGAGGGGTCACCACGCTTGAAACCTCACCCCACAGCTCCCACCTCACAACCTGACGCACAGCCGAGCCCCATCCCCAGACCTGCCCCGTGACCCTCCTGCTCTGTGCTCCCACGGGACCGCAGGAAGACACTTCCTCTTCAAAAGCCATGGAACCACAACAAATCTGGGTGGGAGCACGCTTACCCCTTTTGATTTTTACACTTTGCAGTTTCCTAGCCGAGCCTGACAGAGAAGCCACCAGACGCGTCCCTTGGGATGCCCTTCCCGTAAGCATCCAGTTTTAGAGACATAGCCAAGATTCTGGCAACCAAATTCCCGGCCACGAATCCAAAGCGAACTCTCCCTTTAATGGCTTGCTATCACTAGTTCAAAACATACGCCGTGCCTGCATTATTCTTGGCGCAGTCCCCGCTTGCTACCATGATGGTCCCCACTATTTGCTCCATACGGCTGCAGAGCTGGAGCTCCAGCATGGGCGGAAGCCCTGGAAGGAAGCCTCCCTCTGAGTCAGGAACTGCAATACTCTTCTGTAATTACTGCAACGGGGA
The DNA here is from genome assembly GCF_929443795.1 of Astur gentilis. Taxonomy (NCBI): domain Eukaryota; kingdom Metazoa; phylum Chordata; class Aves; order Accipitriformes; family Accipitridae; genus Astur; species Astur gentilis. Next base: position 20,986,093 of record NC_064899.1, on the reverse strand, counting down.
GGGCGGAGGAGGGAGGAACAGTGAGTCACTGGAAACGCTACAACAGATCAAGAACTACCTGTTATTTAAAACGGGCGCTAGACGTTATCTCAGTATTTAGGGGAATTGTAACACATTTACTCAGGTGTGCTTTTCAACACCAGCTGCATCTGTACAGGTAAGCTATTCGCCCCCATGCTGCATGGATCTGACATTTCTTCATTTACAGGGTAAAAGGTAGCAATGTTAAGAGGAGAGATGTACAAAGGAATATTTCGAGATGTGGGAATGGATATAAAATGGATACAGCTGTTTCCAAAGTCAGTGTTCTTTTTATAACCAAAAGGGTTATAACACTGCATGCTTTTATTAAGGCAGCAGTAGAAAGACTCAGGTGTATGACTGAGGTTTAAGGCTAGGGGCTAATTTTAGATGGCCTAAATCTGGTTCTCAGTGTGATAGCAAGAGAGGCTGCCACAGTGAAGAGTAGGCTCCTGATTCACCGCTCTGCCCTACTAGTGATCAGATGCCACAGTGTGATGGCCGTGGGGACTTGTTATGATATAGCAGGCACCCTTGTCCCTGAAGACTGTTTGTAGGTTAAATTCAGTTTTGCTCCCTGTCCCCCCCCCCCCATCCCCACACTCTTCCTTCCCTCACACCAGGATGCCAGAGTGGGGCATCTAAACCTAGAACGAGCAGAGCACCCTGTGGAAATCTCCAGCAGACAACACCAAGCAAACCTGGCAGACCAGAGGATCCAGCCCCCACACAGCCCAGGCTGGCTCATCTCACCGCAGCCTCATTAACCCTGGCAGGGTTTAGCAGATGAAGCAAAAAGGATGGGAACCACAGAGACAACTGCCTAGAGGAGGCACCACGGCTACCAGCAGCAGCACTCCCTGCATGCTCCCTAAGGGTCCAGCTTGTCCGTAAGCGGCCCTCCAGGTCAGGCTGGCAGAGGCACAGCCATCCTGTTAGTACCCAAAAACCTGTCCATCAGAGAGAGAGTGGATGCATGGCCTACATGGACTGCTCCTTTTCTCAGAGCAATCCAACCAGCTGGTCTCTGCTTCTGCTCGCCAGAATTGTGACTTCTTCTACTGCTGCCAAGGGAAGCATGCAGTGGGGAAGAGTTAATGGTTACAGGAAAGGGTAGCCCCATCCAGTGGCAACTGGGCTCCAAAGAGAAATCAGGCCTGCGGAGGAAGTTCATTCCCATGATCAGATCAGATGGTGGAAATGATGGGGAGAGAAGGACATGTGTCCTCCTCCTGCTCTTACCCTCTACTCCTTCTCCTGTTCTTTCCCCACATTTGAAGATATATTGTCCTCTGCCAAGCTCTCAAACCATCTCCCCGACTTTACTACCCTGGCAGAACTGACTTTTCCATACACTGCAGAGAAGCTGTGAAGTTCCACCTCAGTTGCTCCAAATTTTTATGGCTTTCACTTTGCTAGGCTTAGTCCCACAGACTGTCATTAGTTAATTATACATCCATTAGCTCCCTTTACAGCAGCTTAAAATTCCTTCTGTAATTACAAGTGAGTTGCCAACAGTTTAGGTTGAAAACAAAACACCTAAGATATGTGTTGCGCAGGGGAAGAGGGAATCAGTGAAGAATGAGTTGGGGACAAAGAGGAAAACACCATTCCATATTTGCTTATATTAATAAAAGTCACCTGAAATAAAAGTAAATAGAAAGTCCCTGAAAAAAACAGACCCTCATATATAAAAAATACATTTCTAAGCACTAAGATCTTCCCTTTCATGCTCACAAACACAAATGACCCATTTAGGATAGAATCCCAAATAAAGCAAGAAATGTATGACTGAAACTGGAATACAGCACATAACTCTTCACAAAACCTCCACTGAACAGCAACAAAGGCTCCATGAGATGATGTGGAATAAGGATAAACATGTCTCAGGGACATCTAACCTGGAGGAACATAATAAACTAAGCTCTGCACCAGTGCAAATGGGTGATGAGGAAGGCTCAAACTGGCCCCAGCTTGCATAAACGCTCATGAACTGTAAAGATCCAAGCCTTTTTACATACTTCTATCAGCCATGAACATGCACACACACACACACACACACAAATACAGATCACACTCCCTTTACATTGCACAGAATTTCCAGGAAACGGGACGTATTTCCTCAAGGGGTATGCTGCCCATCTTATAAGGAAGAAGAACTGTTGGGAAGACTCATCCTTCCCTGGCTCTGACGCTAATGGTGTTGATGCCGCAGGATAAGGCATGACCAGACAGTCTGAATGAATGTGAGTGAGCTATATGGGGTCAGTCCTAGGAGAGCATAAACTGCACAGTCACCAGGACCAGAGTTTGCTGAGCACTCAGACCTGTCAACGTTTCCATTTCGTTCATCTGCCTGCAAACAATTTTGCTTTTTCTCTGGGAGATGACAAAGCTTTGTGCTTTCACATAGCACTGAAATGTCTCAACACTATCCATAAGCAAGAAAACACTAGAGTGTGCTCAAAGCAGAAAGAGAAGGGCTTGGGGGGTCGGAAGGATAAGTACGAGCAGAAACACTAACACAAAAGCCGTGGAGGTTTTGAGCAAAATATGAAAAACACAACAGAGGCACTGGAAGAAGGAGTACAGAACTTGTCTGCCTTCAGGGCCTCCTGACACCACAGTGTCTGGTGTCTGGCTTAGAAAACGACTTCCTAACAGCAAATATCTGCTGTGCTGGCTTCTAGACAGGTACCCCTTGCAAATCTTGGTATTAGTGTCCTGAAGTGGAAACTATTAACTCCCTGAAGTGAGAGTGAGAGAAACTGGGTGGGTGTCCGGCAGCCAGCCAAGGTCAAGCCACCACAGCTCCATAAAGGTGTTAAAAATTGATGCAACCTAGAGCTGAAACTTTCCCTGTGAGCATGCATTGTAAGGTAACATCCTTGTTACAATCACACAAAGGCTCGCTTGAGTCTGCCCAGCTGCCTCAAACCAAGAATGCCAGGCTCAAAGAACAGAAGTTACTCTGTATATGTGATAGAGCAAACAAGCCAGACAGTCTCCTAAACTACATCAGAAGGACATTGCCTGCTTGCCTGCAATCAAGTCACTGTACTTAGTTAAAAAAACGTATCTGAATGTGACTTTCACCACTTGGAAACATCACATAAAATCATGAAAGCCTTCTGCACTGAAGCTGGAAGAGAATGAATGGATTATATTCAGCACCGTAAGTCATCCTTTCATTTTTCACATGCTGCATCCAAAAGCAACAACAGAGTTCTTGGAGAAGCTACTTCAAGCCTTGTGTTTACAAACAATTCTGCTGAAGCTAGTAGAGCTGTACGCTTTTAGCTCAATTTGGAGTTTAAAGGAGTCAAGAAATGTACAAACATGAGACAAGTTGCTCCAGGAAACATTCACGGAATAAAAAGGGTCCTTTGTGTGGTTTTCCCCGCGGGCTGGCGTGTGCCTGAGCCCGTTCTGTGGGGCAGGCTGAGCCCCGGCAGACCCCTCGACCCCCGTACCCCCCAGGCTTGCCATAAACCAGCACCCAGGCATGGACTTGCTCACTGTCCTGGTTAAACCACGACACACACACACGGTGGCATCGTAAAGATGTCACGTGTGGGTCTAACACATAACATCGCACTTCCCAGTTTACAAAAAGCATTTTAGTGTCAGAACGAACACACAGCACCTGTGCTAAGCTCCTACTTAGTGTTGTCCCAGGTATTCACTGAACTTCCTTGAAGAAACATTTGCAAGCACTGTAATTGTTTCTTATGCCCTAGAGATTTTTTAAGTACTCCACCCATTACGAAATTACTTCAATGCCATACAAAAACCTGTTTTGACATCGTTCAGCTCAGGATTCTGTTGTTTACTGTAACTAAGGTTCCCCCCCTTCAAAATAAAATAGAAGAAGAAAACTACCTGAAAAATACAAGTGTTCAAAACCAATGCCAAAAATCGGGCCTTTGGCAAAAAAAGAATAATTATAGAAAGATTTAAAAAATAGAGTGGTATTAAGATAAGGGGGTCAGATCATAGAAGATATAAACTGAACTATGAAATTAGGCTATGTGAAGACAGCTGTCAGAAACCCACATTTCTATCAATTTCAGCAAAACCCCATCATTACCAGTTTTGGTTACAAGTCCTTTGCTGTCCCAACTCTCTCAAGACAATGTTATTCAAAATTCACTTCTAAGGCAGCTCTTTTAAACGCAACAGCTCTGCACAGAGAAGTAGTCTGAATCAAGCGCACCAGTACTTCTGTGGTCTAATAGACTGACCACTAAACCACAATGCATTAATTTCTCCTCCTTTTGATATGCACTGCCTACACAGAGCTACCTATCTAGTCCATACAGCATTACTTATCAAGCAGTGATTCACTAAGGCTGTAAAATGTACGATTAAAACTCCAATTCAGGAAAGCCTTCATCTTCAAGAAGGACATTTAATCATATGTTTAAGGGCTCCTGAGGGCGCCTGAATATCTTGCTTTATTGCAATGAGATTATTAACTAGTTAAACAACTACTTAGATTTCCTGAAGTTGTGGTGTCAAAAAAAAGCAACCAGATCTGCAAATAGAAGGTCTAATTTTAAATACATTTTTAATATATTCAGAATTACTGTTTTACATCTCTGACTTAATACAGCAAGCACTTGATTACATGCATGTACAAGGAAAACCCATTTCTGGATTACCATAATATACTACCAAGACGAAGTATTAGAGAGAATAAAAGTATTACAATATGTGTTCTCTTTGAGCAGGGCTTAAGAAAAGTCAGATGTATAATATTTTATGACAGCTTTCTGCACGGTAAAATTTTTATTTTATGAAAACTTCTTTAAAGAACAAGCAGCCTAAGTAAACATGCTGTCTGGTACATGAGAACGCACTGAAGGCAATTTCTCTCACTTGTTTTCATTGGAATGCCTGGAAAAAAAAAAAAAAAAGAGCCCTTGAGCTGCTGTTCAAGAAGCACTGGCTGTATGGAGTATTTTCATATCATGCTAGCAACCAAAAAATAAATATATCAAATACTTTGAAAGGAATGTAGTGAGTGGGAAGCCTCTTGCACAAAAAAAAAATGTAAGGGACAGACTGCACTAATTATCATCCAGCTTCCTGCCAGGCATTTTTATACCAGCAATTTAGGATGCCTAAAACACACATTGAACAGCTTCCCAAATCTCACATGCACCAAATAATTTCAAATCGTTCTAATAAATCAAAACACCATTAGGGCACATGTAAATCAGTCTCCACAAGTCTTTGAGAGTACACTTGTCAGGTAATACCTCTACTGTACTGTAATACTGTGAGGTATGAATAACTCTGAGATTTTAAAACACCAGTTCTTTACAGTAACCTCTAGCAACCCTACATCAATATGTCTTCGGGGAGTTTCTTTGCAAGAAGATCATGGATATTAATTGAATATAACAAACCACTTTTTTTTTTTTTTCCCCAAAACATATGTGACTGCAATTGTGGGAATCCTTTATGTGTTTCCTTGCAATGCTGCTTTAGAATAAGCAAGGGGAAAAATGTGGGCTTTTCCCCCTCCCATTGCTAAAAAGCTGGGGAGTCGAAGAAAAGGGAATCTAATAGCCAATGGTGAAATAAATGCTGCTACTCCCAGCTGACAGGCAGCTAGGAAAAGCACTTTCTGATCACTTAAAGATAAAAACATGAAGACTGAAAAAGAAATAATGGAGCCTGTTACTAAGCTGAAATGCATAATCAAAACATGGTCTTCGTTTCTTTTCAATACTGACAGGAGCCACAAAATGGCAGTATTAATTGAATCCATGAGAAAGGGAGTAAGCCCTTCTACATGGAATGAGGTCAGACAGTCATATCGCAGCAGCCACCACCTTCACTCACTTCTCATGGAACTGTTCTTGAACTAGGACATACCAAAGTTCAGGACACAGCTCTGTCAACAGCGCCAGGCTGGAAAGCCATAGCTCCCGGCACCAGGACCAAGTGGATGTGAGTCCTGGGCAGGCCTGTCGGCATCAAGTTCGGGAGGACCCAAATGTGTCAAACTTACTCTGCCTGAGCAGCGTAATGGTGTCAGCCACAGGCAGCAGGACATGGTGATACGTCTGGTCCCTAGCAGGATTCCCCTAAAGTTTTATGTTCACCCTGGCAGTCACAGAGCTAAAGAAAGTTGATCAGCACAAAATGCAGTGAAACAGGCAAAGTGCAGCCAGACAACAGAACTTGTGTATTTTGGCATCAAACATTTCCAAATATTTCCAAAACACATCAAAACAACAAAATTATACCAAGTGGAATTCCAAGTATTGGTTACCAGGTCTAAGATTAGACTCTAAAGCTTATCTAAATAACATCCCCTATTCTTAATGACACTATACAACATCTGTTCAATGCTAAGCTACAAGGAATTCCCAGCCAAACTAGTTTGGTGCACTTTACTTTTAACTTCCTGTTGACGAGAGGTAGTATACTACTATTAAATAAAAACACACTCTTCGTGACATTAATGACAAAAGCAAATGGTCGGTCTTCCTCTCTGTCCACACGAAACCTTTTGGTAACCGTAGCATTTACTAAGTAAAAAGGAATTGAGTTTTTGGGAGGTCAAACAGGTTGATAACTTGGCTAGCTGTCTCGGCTGAAACAGGAATAGGAAGTCAGATGTAATAATTCGCCTTTGACACAGAAAAAAAAGTTTATTTTTGTTAATCAGATAACGAAACCTTGGGATATGTTAACTCCTTGAGCTGGAATGTGTACAGTTTAGATATGGCATGTTCAGAAGATATTTGTGACATTGGCCTGTTCTTACATCAAGGATTTTTAGAAGATATTTGTAAACATGCATTGTTAAAGTGAAAGCAATGGAATGTTATTTGACAGAAAGACCAACTTGATCTGTTTGTTCATAGCATGTACTCTTCTTCTAAGAAGAAACTAACTGGGCTGTTGGGCTCCTCGGGCTGGACATGGCTCCTTTTCCAGAGCATCCAGCGCTGCGTTTGGAGCAAGCAGTGTCCTGACTGCAAGGCAAGCAGGTCAAGGCAAGTGGAGACGTGACACAAAGCCAGGCCCCAAAAGTGACAGCAAGAAACTTCTTAGGGCCAAGGGAAGAGTGCGGAGTTTGCCAGAAGCCAAAGAAGAGCTCAGCTGACTGAAACAATGAAAGTGATCCTCCACCGAATTCTGCAAAAACACCATATACTAAAAAAAGTTACCGAACACCATCTAGTGAAAAAAATTAACACATATTTAGGTATTTATTTTTAGAAGGGATGATCTGAGAAATGTTTTTTTCAGTGCTTGCAATAAGATGACACCTTTAACATCCCTGTCATTTTGTCAGGCCAAGAAAATGGCAAACCTACAAGATTATGGTCCTACAGTCTTTGTTCACTACAAGCATTGAAAAGCACTTTCACACAAGTTTAGATTTACATCAACAGGAATCAAAGAGTAAGTTCATTTTCCTTTTATAACAATTTTTGTCCGACTGCTCAGTGAATAAAACTAATAAGTATAATGTTCTAATTTGCCCCTATCTAATCTCACAGTCGAATATGCTGCCCATTATTATAGAAGAAACACGCTGTGCAAGGTAACCAAGATAAAACAGGTAAAACATTGAAAACTGCCCTTGATCCAAATAACTCTTGATGACTTAGAAAGCGAGGAGGGGGGGACACTACCCAGTGGTAACTTTCAAGTCTTAGCTACAATGACATTCAGTACATCAAAGACTGGGGAGTCAACTCTGAAGATTAGACCTTGGGGAAGTCACTACCAACAATATAAGCATTTTCCATTAAGAAAACAACATGAATAGCTAATGACTATGTTGGAGTTTGACAAGAAACAATACAGTCATTAAGAAGCAATAGCAGAGGTTTGGATCCGGACATGAGCAGGTTGTTTTGGAACTGAACACATGCATTTACTGAAATAACTACTACTGCTTCTCACAACTGGTTATTAAACTAATCAGAGTGTATCCCTGAACCACTCCTCTGCCAGTCCCTGAATAAGCCCTACCAAAGTCAGCTGCAACCAGAGATAAGGAAAGGACAGAGCACTGAACGAGTCCCAGCTCTGGCCAGATCTGCAGAGGTAAAAAAGAGAAGTAAACTCCAGTAACAATCCCCTAACTGAGCTTCCCTCTGCTTGTCCTCTCGATATCCACATTTGCTCTCCCTCTTTTCCAGCCCACACATGGGAAGCGCGATGAGCCCAGCATGCTGGGAGATGGCTCCTGGGAGGGGGACGGCTCCTGGGAGGGGGTCTGCTGCAGGCGATTCTTTCGACATTGCCTGCTGCCCCAGCACGGAGGAGCCCCACGGTGCCCACCCCATCAATCAGGACATGACTCTGGGGCATCTCTAACCTCTGACAGGCTTCACGTACATGCTACTGAACGAAAGTTGCAAACTGCGCTGGAATAACAGTAACAGCTTCAACTACAATTAGTCTTATGCTCTTCACTAACAGCTACATATTTTTAAATCACCTATATATTCCTACTTTTATAAATGAACAGAGCATGATCTATTTTGTTCTGCATCTTACTAACTATATAAGACAAATACGACATTTTCTTAAACTTGAGTAAAAAAGCTTTGCAGCGTCTCGGCTGATGACACTGTCTGTCATGCAACACAATGTCATCTCATTGCTGCCCTGCCCTCTCCCACCTGACTTTCTGCATCCACTTTCTGACTCTGTGTTTCAGGCTCTAAGCACTGACAGAAGATTTTTGCCTGTACAGTGTCAAGCACAGGGAACACAGTTTCTCAGGTGCTCGATGCAACTACTTACAAATCCGGATGATACTGCAAGACATATAATAAACCAGAAGTATACATCAAATGCAGTTAGAGGTTTGCATTCATCATCCCCTCCCTTCAGTTCCAAATTTCAACCTTCATTGCAGAAATAATTTCAGAGAACAGCAACCTGTAAACATACCAGATTTCAGCCTCATGTGCCTTAGTATCTGTTAACAACTGGCTAGTCTCTACATGATCTTAGCCATGAAGTCGAAGCCCTGCCAATGGGAGAGTTTCCAATGGCTCCAATGGACCTGCTTATGTGTGCAAAGAGAAGCAACTAGGAGCAGTTGAAAGAAGCTGCCCCACCTCCCAAACACTCAGAAAAATTAGTATCTAAAACACAGCACTGAAGGAACTCATAGACTAACTATACTATAGGGTGACAACCTTACAGAAACCTTTCTAAAGATATCTTTCTGCTAGCTGGTCTTTTAATTATGACCATGACAACTAATGCCCCTCAAAAAGGCATTTTGCCCTCATTGTTAAGGAATTAGGAAAAGGAGCTATGGCAAGAATTCTTGACTCCTTCTCTACTCCTTTCCCCACAACTACATGTTTCCTTCAGTTGTTGGCCCATCCTCTCAAAATGTGGGAAGCTAAGTCAACAAGGGGATTGAAACCAGTCAAGCCATGTACACTGCTTGGGTATTTGCAATAAAAACATTGACCAATCCAAAAAATACATGTCCTTAAAGTAGTATTGAATAAATTATATATACATATATGTGGCTTTTACTCCAGTCCAGGCAAAGGGCATGATTGCCTTTCCCACAAATCCTCCCCGGAGACTGTGATGGAGATTCCCCACCACCAAACCCATCATTGCAACTGTGAAGAGGTCAGATAGGTGCAAGATTGCATCCTCTCCATTGTGCAAAACTTCAGCAAGCAAGTTATTGCTGGCCCTGTGGATGTTATCTTAGCCCTATAATGGGAAAACCCCATCGGGAAGGGTTCCAAGACCAGTGGTTAGCCAAGGGTCCACTGCTGTGAAAAAGCTCCAAGCGAGTGCAATGGTAAATAGCACACAGGATCCTCCTGTTTTCCCCACTGACTACATTTTTGTAACCTTCTTTTTTTGAAGGGGGTAAGACCAGCTTGTTTTCCTTCATCATCTCCCCACCTCCACCCATCAGAATGCTTCCAAATTTAAGCACAGGGAGAACACATGAACTTTTCCATCTATTGCTGACATAACCAGTATCAGCCTGGACGTCACAGCTTCTACTTAAACCTGGAATTTTCTTTGCATGCAAACGATTCGCCTACATACTAGCTGTCATGAAATGTGTTTTTCCTTCCACGTACATAGGGTTTAGGGTTTCGAGCACGCAATTTTGAATGATTTGCAGCTATATATACATGAGCAGGGAATTGACCCCTAAGCCACAGCAGCATATAGTACATAAAAGCATAAGTAGCCGTAGCCTTGAAGGACCCATTTCATGACCTGAACACAGAGATACAGCTCTTTCATTGCAATTTGTTTTCCTTTTTGCAAACATATAAAGCACATAAAAGTTTTCAGTTCTGCACATTTACTCCCTGGCAGACTGAAGATACAATAGTTTGTATAACCAAACATGAATATCAAAGCTTCTGTTAGACACTCAGACAGCGTCCACTCTTTGAGTAGTGACTCATGTCATATACTTTCCCTCCTCTCCTCATTATTACAGCAAAGTGAAAGGCAGAAAAGCTTGCAACAGACACAAATACTGCCATTCTCAATTAAAAGGGAGAAACATGATCATGACAGTAAAATGGTATTTTTTTTCTTTTAGTAAAAAGTAATTTTGTACTCTGTCTCCTAATCAGCATCTCTCATCTCTCCTTCAGACAAAAAGCAGGTAGAATGGTTGTGTCTACAACAAGCTCCAGTGCACAGGAAGAAACCCCATGCAGGGGATGTGTTCTAGTGTGCACAAACTCACATTCACAAGCTGGACTTTTCCACAGTAATATGCTGGCTATAGCTTTCACGAACAGCACGTCTTGACTTCACCATCTTCACTGCTAACAGCTCCAGACCAACACCAGAAAATACACCTTATCAAGTCCCAATTCTGGAGCCACACAATAGCCCCACTCTGACTCACCCAATTGCCCTTATTTATGGTCTTTGAAGTCTGTCAGACAGGTACAGAATTTCTCATTAGGTTTTATATAAACATAATTTATACAAACAGTCCCTTCACTACAGAGTGTCTGAGACTGCCTTACTTCAGAGAGGTTAACAGTTCTCCAGCTGGAGCCAGATTCACATGGCCCAAATTGCTGTGGCCAGTGCTGGCTGGCTTTGGGACTCCAGAGATACTGACCTGCTTGGAAACACGAGCCACAAGGATGCCTGTAGATCCCGTAGTCGAGCAGCTCAAACTCCACTGAAGCCAAAACTGTACTTGCAGGCACCAGGGACATTCAAAGAATCAAGTAAGCTGATGGCATTTCTAATTATGGATTATGGATTTTCCCTTGGAGGCTGAGAAGATTCCCCTAGAAATACCGTGAAAAACCACCCAGGTCTTGGGCAACCCACAATATTTTTTCTTTATTAAAATAGAATAAGAGGAACCAGAAACGGGGAATATGTCATTGTGTGCAAGTATCAACACATATAAAGAGATCCAGGAAACTGCATCAACAAAATGTGTTTTATACAGCTACATTTTTTATCTGAAAGTGTGTTTGCAGTGCCGTTAACCTAGTTGTGCTCTCAAGCCGAGAAATTTCCACTCAGCACCTCTGCTCCTCCCTGGAAGACTAGGAGTTGGAAAAGTCCCACTTCAGCAGGAAGTGAAGGATGAGGTCCTTTGTAATTTGAGATGCTATCTTTTTTTTTATGAGTGTTTTAGTATCTGCTAGCAATGATCTACTTTATGAACATAATGCCCACTCAGTTCCCACTGAGTCAAAACCATTTACAAGAGACACAGAGAAAGATTACCGAACACTATTTTCTTACTGATCAGCACAAAGTTATTTGGCACGAGCATCTCTGTAAATATTTGTCCAACACTGGGTAAATTTGCAGGGTACGATGGCCCTCAGACCTGTACTTCTTTCTGTCAAGTGAGAAGGCTCATAGTCTAGCACTGGAGCTCAGCTGTGCTTCAGCACAAATACAAAATGCTAGAGGCTGAGCTTAGTATCATTGCTGTCTTTCCCCCTGGACCTGTTCTTTTTTGTTTTGTTCAATATTCACCTTCACAAACAAAAAGAAGACTAATTTTGAGCTGGAATGAATGTAAGGTTATTCCTGGCTGTTGGGTAATGGAGAGAATTTGTGAAGTGCATTAGACAGAGCTGGGCTTTGGCATGGGAAGCCAGAGGGAGGGGAGGGAACTGTACCTACCTCCTGGCGAGCACACGGGGGAAGAGGACAGATCCAGAACCATTTTCAGCCTCATGAAGCTGAAGGCAATGTCTGCTTTGGTATGTACAAGGAGGTCCGATGGACTCAGTTCACAGCGACACTAGCAGCCTGCCACAGTATTTTGTTCACATGTGCTTGTGACATCCATGGGCCCAGAGCTATAATTACGGTCTCAGATGTCATGGTACTACTAGCCCAGGAGATATTTATATGGATCTGATACATACAATCTATAGGCGCTGTGTAGTTTCAGACACATTCAGGAGAACTCCCCACTCAAAGAAGAGGGACAGCAAGTCTATAGCAGTTTTTTGAGCTACACATCAAAGCAATACACTCCACTGGGTCTCACCACTGAAAGTCACTGAAAGGTCTGGAGAAGGTGGACTGCAGGCACAGGGCTCAGACTCATACCACAGATATTATCAGAGGCATACTAATGAACCGGGGTTAAGTATTAGCGCTGCTTATTTTCCTGTAAAGTGACTTGCTGCTTCTTCTCACAGTCCCATTTTAAACTTAGGATGATAATAAGGACAAATACGTACTTTCCTTCTCCACCAGAAGGGAAAGGCCGGATAACTACTTGAACACTGTTTATTTATTTCTACAAAACTTATGAAGCATTTAGAGAATACAGTGTAATCCAAGAACCTAGCTAGAGAGAAACAACTCCATATTGTTTGCTATTTATATTATTAACTTTTGCTCCAAAGTATACCACCACACAAACAAAATCACCAAAATGTCACCATCTGTGGGAAAGAAGACTGTGACTATCAGCGAGGAGCACGCAGGCTATAGTTCAGCATGGGGAACAGAAACTATACCAGGTTGCCAAATGCTGTTCCTACATTAAGTGTATGAAGGTTTCTATGTCCTTGTATAAGCAGACAGCACTTTGTGTTAAATAACCCCATTGGACAGTAAGGTGCATGGGAGAAAAGGAGTCTGATTCTCATCATACTGGCTTGGCTCCAGAATAGCTCCAGTTTATTTTGAAGGAATGCCTCCCACTTTACCACAGCTTTAGACGCTCTGCAAACACACTCCTCTCAATCCATAATCTAAAGCATTACTTCCAGGAACATAACAGCAGCCATCCCCTTATCAATGTGCTGTATTTTTTCCAACTTAGCTTATGTTCACCGAGGGAAGGGTTTCAGCCACTTTCATGCTATGACAACAACCCATACCCTCACTCACATTCAGACATAGACGAGTCCTAAACAGGACAAGAATCAGGTCAATGCATTTGTTTTGGAAAATATTTAAGGACAGGATTTTGAAACTTCTGTTTCCAGAAATATTGGCATCCCAAACCCAGTGCTTGCCCTTAACTGAGACCACTTGCCCTTCAGACTGAGGGTAGCCAAACATATCGTGTTGCTGTGCCTGCTCACAGTTCGTTGGAAAGCTGCATGGGGGCATTTCAGTCACGGCCTGTATCTCTGCTAAAATTTACTTCTTAAAAGCATTCAGTGTCTATTTACCAAACGGATGGGAAGTCACCCGGCAATGCTTCCTTAACTATAGTTATCCTAAATATTTTACTACTTACAGTGCTCTCTGAAGGAAGGCATTTGATATTGCTGTACACATTTAGGAAGCAGTGTGCCTTTGTATTATAGAAAATACAGAGCGTTATAGTAAGTCAGACGGAAACATCTTCATTACTGAAGCAGATTTGTAGTGATAAAGCCTTATGCTGAGAAAGCAGTGCAAACATATCAGTAAATGCAATTTTCTGTTCTTAGTGTAAAAAAATTTAAAAATGCAAACTAGAAAACAAATATACTGTATATTTAGTATGTGCTTACATAAACCACATAACCCTAAACCCTGAACAGATTAGAAGTGTACATTAACACTTATAATACAGATCAGCATATTTTTCCTTCCCGATACCAGCTGTACAAGACTGTGGCAGACGAAATGCCTTTAAACCAGGAGGAAATCTCTGCATTTTAGACTCCGGCTCCCTCCTGATTAATCAGATGTGTTTTCAGTATGAACAGAGTTCTTGTATTTAAACTAAAACAGATAACATTGACTGACAGTATGCCATCTTAGCAACTGCTTTCCATACAGATATGTCCTAATACCGCAGCATTTTCAAACACTTCACACAGATATTTCTTTAAAAGTTACACTGACAAGAGTAATTTCACCCTTTTGGGAAGTACTTGATGTCTAATTAATTTTCTGTGCCTTTAACAGTCGGGACTCCCAGATTTCCGTTTGCCTCAGCTCTAAGCACCACACAGTTTGATTTTAGCCAAACCACAAATAACATTTATTTTAGCTCTTTAATCATTCTAGTTCTTACCTTTTTTTTAACTAAGCCTTTTCTACCTTCTTCCCTCAGGAGCAAATGCTGGCTTTCTGTTGTTTTCAGGGTATCCTTTGCTTTTAAGGGGAAAAAGCAGACAGAAAGCTGTATTCCAACATACCTTGAAAGGAAAGCAGCGTTCACTGCCAGCTGTGTGACTTTTCAGTAGCTGCACTCAGACTCCAGCATTCCCAAGAACCACGATGTCACAAACCTCTAAAGCTCGCAACCAGCAGCGGAGGCAGATTGCTCTCGCACGCCCTTCCTCCTCTCCCGGTATCTGACAGCTGTACACTTTTTAGGACTGCAGCAGGACTTGTCTCCCAGCCCCTTTGCCACTCTGATAAATCATCCCCTCCCTGCTATTAAGAGCATGCTGCCATTATATCTTAAAAGCACGTCACAGCTTGTATGCAGTAGCTGTGGGAAAGCTGCATTTACTTGTACAGGAAGCTTGAGTACAGCACTTCCTACTTCCCATCCGAGTCTCAATCCAACTGCAGGTGATTACTTAAACCCTGCCAGCTTCCAGCCAACGCATACCCTACGTTCTTATCTGGATATCTGTGCTGCTTTTAATCACAACTCCCATCTGAGCCCTGACAAGAGAAAACTGAAAGAGACGAGGCGTTAGATGTGACACTCCTCCCAATTACCATTTAACCTGTTTTGGGATAGCAGTTTGTGTAGCAGCTGCCCTCCCCGCAGATGATGTCTGAAACATTGCTGGCTTCTGCTTATCTCCACATGTGAAAAATGTCAATTTAAAAGCAAAGTGACTTCTTCACGTTGGAGGGCAAGGGAGCAGAAAATCTAAACGCACAAGTAAACTATCAGTGTCATTTCAAATCCGAGTGCTTAATGACGACGGTGCCAATACTAAATTTTGATTCTTTAAGCTGGGCTTGTGTGCAAGAGGGGCTGGAAATCCTGCAGTTGCGTACTCCAAACCTAGGGGTGTGATTCACACCAGCCAAGAAGCAGGAGAAGGTACTGTTGTGCCACAAGACACCAAGACCTCAAGAAGTTTTCCTGCTGTAGGAAATGTACCACACCCACAGATAAGAAGTACAGATGTATCTCAGTCCAGGGGGTGCAGGAAAACAGAGGGAGAAAAAGTACAGATGCTGATCTATAGTTTTCTCTTTACGATGAAATAAGTTTACTTTGTACTTCATGCAATTATTGCTGCCATTTTGCCTTCAGTACTTTTCTGTAAAGACAGATGTATAGGCATTTCTTCCAGGCTGCACAGAAGCCCACAGCTGAGCTTTTAGTTATTTTCAGACAATTATATGGCACCAGATTAATTGAAGGAAAAGGCAGAGAGCTCGTGCAACCTTAATTCAGCCTCTTTGCACCTATGCATTACAGGTTTGCTTGAATTATCATCACATAGTCTTTTCCCCTTGGAATAAGTACAAACTTTATCAACCTATTTGACATTGGGTGTTACATATAATTTTCTATCTGGGGAAGGAGGGAAATAACCAGAAAAAATATAGGCGTTCCAACATGTGGAATCACGTTGATCCCTGCAGTACTCCTCAATAGGATTACAATAAGATTAGGCAACCTAGAGCCATGTCACAGACATTGCCACTTGAGTTGGTAGAGCAATTCCCAGCAGCAGCAGACTTTTATCCTCAGCAGTGACCAATCCTAGACAGTACTCAAGAAACACATGGGGCTCTGAGCTATTTTTGAGGCTGCAGAGCAGTAGCGAAAATGTGGGATTCTGTGTCAAACTTCATGATTAGAAAAGGAGTCTGCTTCAGTGGTTACATTTTTATCCTCCATCTTCTGTACTAGTATGAAATAGTTTAAGCCTCTATCACTGTCTTTCCACTACATCCCCTCTCTTCTCCCTCCCTCTGTTCCAGCTCCTATATTTTCTTCCTGCAGCTGCTATCTTTGCTACTCTGCCTCCATCACCCAGGTACTTGTTAGGCCACAGATGAAGCGCAGCAAGAAAAAAATCTTCTTGCTCTCAGCTCCTGTGATCAGCACCACAGCACTTGAACAGCAAAAGGACAATGATCTCAAGGAGGAGAGTGGTGAGAGAGGGAGGATGAAGGAAATCAAGTAATTCATGCAGGTGTAGGGAAAATGGCAAGGCAATAAGTCCAGAAGTAGAGCAGGGTAGCTGCCAACAGCAAAGCAGCAAAAGTAGCATCTGGTTTGGTACTTACTCCTTGCTGGCACAATAAAACAATAACAAGCTTCACTGCCGTAGCCTCCACCAGTCAAGAGAAACAACTGCAAATAAAGGCTAATCATCTTTCCTTCAGATAAATGATGAGGCCAGCTTGTATCTAGGGGGGCTGTTCTTTTGAATTAAGAAAACTAGATTAGGCCATTAAAATGCAGATAAATTCTGGAAACTTCAGCTGCAAACATCACGTGATGCTTTTATCTGGTTTCCTACTATGCATCTCTATGCATGAAAGTTATAATGTGACTGCACAAACGTGCAAAACTGCTTACAGCAAAATTAATTTCCCTTAAACATCACAAAATTGCTGAGAAACATCATGAATTTTTCTCAAGACACTTAATTTTCTGGAAAATGTTAAGATGTACTCATTCCAAGCACTCCACTTCTAGAGTATCAAATCCCAAACTGTGGTCCCTGGATTTACATGCAGGACAATCACTTAATGATGCTCTGTGGACAGCTGGCTATTCCCCTGCTTCTGTCTTCACTTCTGTATCTGCTCCTACTTCTGTGCTTATCCAGGATCTCCGCAGCAAAGAGGAGCTGAAGGTGACGTGGCACTGTGCAAGAGCACAGGCTATAAGGACTTGAGATGATCAATACTGATGATTCTTTCCATTGCCATCACCGAAAGGCATGAGCTGGACTGTTTCGAGCTCTTCTGTCAAAATGATTTCGCTCCCAGCTATACCTTGAGCCCAGGTACTTCATACTTTCACAGAAGCACACCTTCTTGGCAAGCTAATTCTGTGAAGTGTTATGAGTCATGCTAAAATTGCTACCCAGCTCAAATCCCTGAATCTCTTAACCCAGATTGATTGATTTCCTTTTTAAGCCAACAAATAAATAAAAAATACAAGTTCAGAATGTCACGCAATACCGTTCAAGGCACAAGCTAAGCCCTCCCCATTTGCTTTCTTCTTCCATAACAGTGATATAAAGCACGAAACTGAGAGGGTCCAATTAATTTTTTGGACACTCTTAACTGACGCATTTATAACTCTAGGGCTGGGGGGAATGTCTGAGCCTCTGTGATGATACATGCCAAAATGCAACACCACCGTGAATTTTTAGTTGAGTTACTAGACAGAATAAGAATAAAGGTTGGCATAGCTAATTACTAACATTGCTGTGTCATCCTTGCAGCTACTTGAAATACAAAGTGACTAAGCCACTCTGGCATTAACTAAAATTACTAATTAATTTATGACGTAGGTGGGTAAAAAGGTAACAGCACGACCACTGAAAAGATCTCTCACATCCCACAAACAGAATACCATTAACAGCAAATGAAAACACGGAGTTAGTGTATAACTAACAAACAGTTTCATTATAATTCTACAGAAAGAACCAGGATTAGCTTGTGAAGAAAGAAAAGAAATTTTCACTACCCTGATTCACAGTTTTCAACTAATAAAACACAAACATCCTGAGAAATAATTGCTATCCATAGTTGCAAAATAACTGCAGGTTTTGTAACAGGCTTTCTAAAACCAGAGCTAAGTAAGAAAAATGTGTCTTTATCCCCTTTACTTACTGTACATGCAAATTATCCCTTTTCCTATGCAAAAAAAAAAAAAAAGAAAGAAGTATTTGTATATGCAAGAGAGACAGTTTCACAACAAAAATAGATACTAATGTGTATGTGTAACATAACCAATGCTGAAAACAAAACAGGAAGGGTTTTTGTACAGTGAGTATACATATATTATCTGAAGTGGCAAGTATGATGCCCCTGATGTCATGGGCTAAGAATAGTTTTCTTCAATGGGAACTATTTTAAAGGGGGACTACACCATCAAAAGTCATTTGTGGTACCTTCATAAACCTAATATTTTAAAAAAGGAATCTCTGTTCAATATATGTGTGATTTATATAATCACACAACACTAGAAATCAGATGTAAGTGCAAAAAATATAGAGCTATGTACTATTTTGCATGCAGACAAGCTTTACTCAGAATAGCTACAAGAAAATCAGGATCACATCTTTTCCTGTTTAAATAACCCTATTGTTCTACAATTCTGACTTGGTATGCAAGTCACTCGCTGACAAATCAGGCTTGAAATCTTCATTATTCCCTTTAGCTAAAACATTATTATAAAGTAAAACTTTATTATAAGGTGTTTTGCACTGGAGTAAAATAAATCAAGTTACATTATTTTGAAAGAATAGTAGGTACAAATCTAAAGAGCTTTTTATTTTACAGGAAAAAAGTGAGTGTGGTGGCACAGTGTCTACTGAACATTTATAATCATTATGATCTCAAAGTGCGTAGATTTGTCTCAGACACAAGGAAAAGTGGTAGGTGACTTACACTCATCCTGCTCTATGAACAAGGCAAAATGCAATATTCATTAAAATTTGTTGGCACAGCAGACCATCTCCAAACAAAACATGATCATATGGCTTCCATAAAGCTCTGTATTTCGTCTCCATAGATATTTTTTCCTGTGTTTATACTCTGAAGTACTTCCTGACATACTGGAAACTAGCTTTTGGTATTTCATCCATACAGAACACTGCTAGAGGAAGAAAACATACAGCCTCACCAGGAAACAGTGAGAAGACAGCCTGCTAGCCCAGTGGGGTAGCTGGGTTTGGGGTGCTTAGAAATCTCAGCTTAAAGATCAAGGCCGATGGCTTTGACAGCACATTACTGGAGTTCCAGTGCAACTTGTCTTCTTGGGACCTAGAAGCATTAAGAGAAAGTTTATTTGCCCCCATAGGAAACCCTGCTGGTGGCAGAGCTCTCTTGGTAATGCCACCAGGAGCAGGCATTTTGCCACCAGCAACTGAAGAGCTCTGCAACAGCTCTACATCAGTTTTTAACTTCTGCTAACTCCTGCCTGTTCACCAAGTGTGTGAAGAACCAGCCTGCAAAAAGAAAAACAAGCTGAGTTTATATGAGTCTGCCATAAGTAAAACGCTGACGAATTGCCACTGAACGACAAACATCCAGCCCAGGGGCAGCCAGCGCCACGTCCTCAGCCTAGGACCCATCCTCAGCCACCTCTTTGCGCTCAGACGCAGGGAAGAGCCAGGTTACTGTCACCCTTCCCCTTGACCTTCTCCTGTGACATGAGACGTGTCGGTCATCCCTTCACCGAGCAGTCACATCCCTCCCCGCGCACACAGCGAGCACAGACACAAACCCTCTGGATGGCAAGAAGGGCTGGAACATCAAGGACGGGACACCGGCACTGCTTCTAGTGACAGGGCAGCAGGGGATGCAGGGCACCTCTCGGGCTCAGAGGCCACCCCGTGCAAGCAGGTCCAGTTCCCCGGCTGGGCAGCACACGTAGCTTCCCCCAAACCAGCACCCCCTCGCGAACTGCTGGAAAAAAAATAAAATAAAACCAGACAGCTTGCCTCGCTCTCACGTTCATGTGTAACACGTACAGATGTGGAGTTGCTCAGTTCTTCTGAGGATCGGGTAACAGGTGAGAATTTCTTGCTGTGAAACGAGTAATTTACAAAGTAGCGTTGAGGGGAACATATTACATACACATGAAAAAGGAGACACTGAAGTTGTCTTCCTCTCCTGCTCTCTCCAAAATGAAGCACACATTTTTAACAAGAGTGTAGAAAGATTGCATGGGGAAAACTTAAGGCCTGGTTAAATGAATTTATTTTCTATTAACTGTGCTCACAGCTAGCTTCAGAGCATGGCACAGACTTTCAATTATGCACAGATTTTTTTTTCCTTTTGACTGTGTGCCCAAAGTGACACAATCTGTTGACTTTTAACCAAGTGTTTTGGTAATGTACCTAGAATTGCAGTGATTCCAGACATCGGAATCACCATCAGTTAAAAAACTGAGAGGACAAAACCATCCTGGCAGCCAACACAGGAAGCTTCCTCTGTAACAGAGGAGGTCACCAACCTGTCCTTGTCATGAGAAAAAAATGTGTATGCTGTTTTCACTTCTCCATTTCTACTGCTTTTTCTGTCCTGCCTCAAGCACTTAACTGCCCTTTTTTGGTAATATTAAGAGACAGCTTTATTCCTTCCAACCCAAGCCAGTCTCCTAGGTGATGGCTTTGCCTTAGCCTGGTGAGGCTCCATCTACAGGCTTAAAAGACAGTAGAAGGGGGGGGGGGGGGGCGCTTAATAATACATTTCAGCCCAGACCTTATTCTTTTAACTGTTCCTTCTGGAGTTGGGGATGGGCAGGTCAGAGATGAGATAGAATTGAGGCACCTAATTTTATGGCTCTAAAACCCAACAACAGGACTTCCACAGACCTCTGACAGGCAGGACCAAGGTATGGAGCTAAAGCATACCTTTGATTCATACCTTTTCTTTAGTATTTAGGTATGACACAGTCTTACCCTTTGATTAATTTAGGATGAGAAATGGTTTCCAAGTCGAGATGGGTTACTCCAATGGACTGGTTATGCAGGGAAATGCTGGAACTGAAACACACCCATATAGGAAAACTAAGAACTTGCCCCTCTCTCCCTGCACCCCTCTCCTCACTCGACTTCCAGGGACGGTTCCCCACACCGTTCCCCTCATCTTTATATTCTCCTTTCTCTATCCTAGTTTACATCTCACCCATTTATGGTGAGATTAGATATGAAAAGGTTTGTCCAGATTCACTTTTCTCCCCATGGAATTTTTTTATGTGGTTAGATAACCTCAACTAATAGAGCTTTTAAGGATGTCAGCCTCTCGGCGTGCCACAGCAGGGCTGTTTGAGCAAGCCTACCTTCTCCCTGCTGTTTCAGGCTGGCCACCTTTGCAATGGCACCATCCAACAAGGACACAGTACCACTTCCCAGATGAGAAGAAGCAACATATTAAAATGCATGCAACTGTTTGCTGGCAGTCATCTTATCATATCACAGCTGTAGTAGCAAAATTCAGGATTGCTCCACATTCGGTCCCTTGTTAGGGTAGCAATAAAACTTTTTTCCCCTCCTCTGCTCAGAGCGGAGAAGACAGCTATTACAATAATCTGCTTGAAAGGACATATTTAACACACACCACTTAGCAAGCAGTTGTTAAATTCAACAATCCCAAAATTAGCATAGTGGAAGCTCAAAACCAAGCAGATTGCTTGCTTGCTGCAAGTGACGTAAGGATTTATTTCGTTGTGCTGAAATAATTTGGGGATTTTTAAGTTCATGTTGTTTACTTTTGTGTGCTACATTCAAGTGCCAGTTAAGTTTATTAAAAATACATGCTTTTAACCTAGTAATTTTTTAAAAGTCTCTTATAAAACTAGGTATACCCATTTGGGCAGAGACAATCTCTAGGAAAAGAAACATGAGTTTTATGAGACTGAGCAGGGGCAGAAGGGCAAGAGGCATACCAAAACATTTGCTTTCCCAAACACTGCTAAAAATCCAAGCAAATAGTGTTTTCTGCTTCACTACTATCTGCGGTCATTGAAGAAATAACAAGTGAACTCATCTTTTTGTTAAGCTTGACTTGATCTGTGAAAATCCACTGGCTCCACTTAACTACCCTATACTTGTCAGGAAGAAACTTAAACAGATTTACGCATAACCTCCAACTTTTTATTTTATACATACATGTGCATTTCCTGGGATATGACAAAACAAACTAGTCAGGGGCAAAATTTATCAATAAATTTGTTCCTACAGAGAACCACTTTGCATTGTATGATATAAACAAACTTTGAAGTGTGAATTCTGAACCTGTATAGATTCCATGAGTTCTATCTTTCTGTGACCAGTGTATATGAATTCGAGGTCAAGAAAACGTGCCCAGTGAACTCTGCCTAGGAGTAAATAACTGAATTGCTCCTTACATTATCCTTAGGATAACTGTCTACATGATTGCAATTTATACAAATCTGGAGAAAAGGCAATTTCCCAAGTCACAGGGAGTGGAAATACTGCATTGTGGAAGAAGAAAAAGAAGCTTTAGACAAGAGTAGAAACAACTGGCCTACTTGCATGGAAAAAGTCCTGACATCTCTCTCACTTGCCAGATGACCAAAGTTAGGTCAGCTCCCACTTGCAGGAGGCAGATGGGAAGAAACTTCTAGGATCTTGAAGTCTGCCAAGGAGGTATGAGAGAACATGAAGTTTAAGGAGGAACAGGGGCCAAAGGCAGGGAAACTGTTTGAGTCTCTTGCATATGAAATTGACAGCATGAAAAGACTGAGCATAACACTCTCCTGTCTCTCTCCCTGCTTTTGGTTCATACAGAGAGTACCTTTGCTATACTGACAAAGCAGCAAGTGAAAAGGAAGAAAAATCAGACACATTTACAGAATATTTCTAACACTGCATGAAAAACATACAAAAAAAGGAAAAGCTATTTCAATTCTGCTAATTGATTTTTTTTCAGTTCTAAGACCAGCTCTCAAAATAAGCTTTTAGCTTTGTATAACTTCATGGCTTTTTGAGCAACATAACCAAAAAGATGACAAACAGCATGTCCCAGTAGCCTCACAGAGAGCAAACTCAGTGGTGGAATCCAGACATGTAACATCTCCAGCATTCCTCTTGGTGATCACAAACATCTCACCAGGAAGCACCTCTCTGGGCTGTCAAAACTGAAACAAATACACTGCTTCCTACTGAGCAAACCTCAGAAAAATTATCCAGCACAGCTTGGTAAGTACCAAGGAGTTCCGCCTGAGACCCTTTTGAAATATGGTGATCATCAGAATATGCCACAGAAACAGGGTTTACAATAATGGGTTCTTGTCTTTGCATTAAAAAAATTATCAGATCATGTGATATGTAGCACCCAAACTCTGTCCATGGAAACAGAATTTGGACAACAGGATAAGATAACTTATTTCCACTACGGTTTTATTTCTGATCATATTGGTTTAAGGATTTGAACAGTTTCTGGCAGTTCTGTTTAATTGTTATTTTTAGGAGTAGTCATTTCTCTCCCCCCAAGCAAAATGACAGGAAGCATGAATCAAGACTGTTTAAAAACTAAAATAACAACTTCCTTTGTCCTTATTGATAACATTTTTGTCTGTGACCTGAGTGGATATTTGTGTGTGTGTTGACTGTGGGAAATCTTTTTCTGGTGACTCACTATTTTGATGCAACATTTTACATAAAGCCAACAGTTGATCTTTTGTGTCATTTCTTCTGTTGTCAATGGGATTAGGAGGGAGAGGAGGGAACTGAAAAACGTGTAAGAAGAACAAATAAAATTAATGTTTTATAGGAAATTAGATGGATGTTCTGCTGCAGTTAATTTCCACTAAACACAGCAGAGTATGGCATGAATGAGGATAGTGATGGTGAAGGAAAAATTCTGAGAATCAGCTTTAGTTCTTTGATTGTCTGTCCAGGAAACACTGATGTTACTTTAGCTTCCTTCAACTGGCAACAAGTGCACAATAAAACTTTTGTCATTTAATAACCCAAATGTGCAACACTCCACGTACCATGATGTTTTGAGTTTCGATACTATTATGGGCCAAGAGGCCCATCAATCACCCTGTCCAGACCCGCAAAGTGTGTTACTGGCATTGTACCAAGGTTTCAGATTCCCTCATTCTAGAGTGGCCCCAAACTGATGACGAAGGTCTCTGCTGTCTCTGTACCATCAATTGCCAAACAATTTTATTTTTCAATTGAAAATTCTATGGGAAGATTACAAAATGCTGATGAATTTAAAATAATGAAGGGTTTGATTGTTGTACAAGTGTTTCCAGGCACATTGCTGGAAAAAAAGTCAATGAGAAAATTACTTTCCTCATTCAGAAACTATGGTTTTCCTCAGGAATGCAGATTTATTAATTAGGTAGATTTTATGCTCCAAACTTTCATGTGAAGAAATAGGTGAGCGGCAAAGCTAATGAAGCCTGGTTTTTGAGGATTTGTGTGCCTCAATGCCCCCAGCTCCCTGATATTGTTTACAATGTGCCCCTGGACCAAGGGCAACACAAGTTGTGTCTTGCGTTGACCCATATGCATGCTGATTAGTAAGCTTCATATTTGATGCTAGTTTTGTGACTGGATGCTACCAGAAAACGTACAACAGTAGAGTGCTGCCTGCCTTTATACATCAATGGTTCAAAAAGTTGCCAAGTGTACCAGCAGACAAATAGTGTAATCCACATGAGCTCTATTTCCCTAAGAAATTCAGTTAAGCAGAAGACTTAACTCAGCTAAAAGCTTTAAGGATTGACTGACCATTTCACAAAATCGTAGCAAAAGTCAGTGCACTCTACTGGGTACTCTTCAGACTTGTGACTAAGTACAACATTTATGTTTTGTGGTTACCTTTCAGTTTCATTATACACAATAAGAAGCAAAGAGGAAAAGATTTCATTTGATGTTCTGGTTTTGACCAAGGAAAGCCAACTTCAGGACTTCTGCAACAGGCTTTCCACCTCCTTCACAAAATATACCTGCAGCACAGATACAAGATTTAGATTTTTTTTCTAGGCTTTGCCACAAACATCCTCTGACCTTGGAAAAGTAAACTAATTTTATCATCTGTAGCACCACAAAAAACCCCTTACTGACTTGTGCTGCAGGTGTCTTGTATACTTCATTACAGACTGTAAAGTGTCTTGCATTTCCAGGCTAGATGGATTCAAGCACAAAGCAGAGAAACACAAAAGTTCAACAGGGAAACATGAAGTGAATTAATAGAATGAAAAGTTAATTCACTACCAAAAAAGTTTTCTAGTGAACATCACTGATCTGATGAACTAGATTATATTTGTTTGGAAGATAATATAAATGATCATTCAAACAATACAAAATATCTACGTATGGTTTATTTCAATCAATCTTGCCTTAGCTAAAGTAGAATAGGTAAATGCCCCACTCATTCTAACCACTTGAATACCAGATGCTAATACAGGATTAATACTAAATGCCTGCAGAGGAGTCATGGGATCACGAGGGGCCACTGATGCCTCTCATTTCTGAATTTCTCCCGGAATTCTGCCTTCCAACTTCCCACTGTCTTCCCTTTGACTCTTCAACATATACCATGTATGTCTTATTATCTCAGCCACACAAAGACTTTGGCAGGCAGTTCCTAAAACCTGACTGGTCATCCCTGTGCTACCTGTCTGAAACCTGGCTAAATCTGCCCTAAAAGTCTAACTCTTTTCACCTTTTCTTCAGAATAGTTATTTCATTCAGTCAGCAAAATCCCAAATATCCCACTGTGAATATGGCAGTAGTTTATGATTTTTTGTATCTGTAGAAATATATAACACGCTCCAGTGTGTTTGATTTTGTTTTTGCCTTAAAGGCTTTCTTTGTGAAACGCGTTGAACCAACAGTTTTTCTGTTAGTATACACACCTGAGTTCCTGTTTTACTGGAAATGTAATATGCACGATCGTGATATTTTTATGCTTGTCATTAATGTGTGCATAGGATTATCAGAAGGTAACTCCTTTAGCTAACACGTATTTGACAATTCCTAACTGCTAACATTTCTACTATTAAAACGGAAGTAATGGTAAGAGACCGTATTTTGTGAGACTATGTGCTAAATTAAAGTAAGCAGCCCAGTACCATTACATTTTATCTCATGGATTTTCTGTACCCTGCTTCAAATCGTGGTCTCCCTGCAAGGCATCACCCAAACACGCAGGAAGCTGCACTGTCAGAAAGAGCTCATAGCCTGAGCTGCAATCAGAGAGAACAAGGAAGAGTTGTGAAACAAGAAAAGTAAGGCAGGAAAGGTGTGACTGGAAGAAGATACAAGCTACCTTTGTACACAATGAAATGATTCAAAACACTTGACATTTCTTTTTCAGCCTCCTTTCCCCCTCATCAAGAAAATAAATAACTGCAATTCTTGATGAATATTAACTAGTCATCGCTGTTGGCTAGCCACAGGTAGAAGTCATAGAGGAAGTGAAGAAGATGAAGGAAGAGAAAATATTTCCCTTATGAATAATAAGCCAAGGTGCTTTTTTTACAGAAGGGGCCACATAAAAGATCGTAACAACATGAGCAAGGCTGACGTTGGCAGAAGACAAGGGAGCACCAATGAGTTGTGGAGGACCTGGAAGGTAGAGAGGAGAAGCAGCAACCCTCCCTGTGGAGGGCTATGGGAGAGAGGGTGCTTGCCATGAGCTACAGGCCAGCGTAGGAACTGGGCAGCCACAGCTGAACAGCCACAGCCACCGCCACGGGGTGGTTGATGGTAACACCTAATGCCCGAGAAACACTAACAACCAAAACCACACATTTCCTTTCACTGTTTCCAGAATTGCTCATTTTGTCACTTTAAGGAAAAAAAAAAAAAAGCTTTTTCAAGCAGATTTTATGAATTGGGCAGAGCGCTTTTCTGGACCCAAGAGCCCCATGAAACACTTCAGCATCAGTTGATCTCAAATGTTTTTCAGTCACCTTGTTTTACCACAAAGCTGACAGCTCCTGCATGGCATTAACTAAAACATAATTATTGGGAGATTTTTTTTCCCCCTTTTTCACCTTTTATCCGTTCAGCCACTGACCCCTTCCCCACTTGCCCTCTCCCCCTCAAAAATCCTCACTTTTTCAGACAGGTCTGTGAAGAACCTGTTTTAGTAATCAGCAGGGTGCTCCACTTGCTTAATCGTGACACAGGTATTGCCAACACCTCGCTGCGGAGGTGTTTCTGGCAGGGTTTGTATTTTGCCGTTTAGCCTTCCTCCACAATGCAAGCCACCTTAATAAAAGAAACCTTTCTGATGACACTCACAACCGAGAGGAACTTTCCCTGGCATTTGTAATTGGAGCTTTGGTAACTGATTGTCCTGAAAAATTACATGAAGAAACTATGCTAGGAGGGATTAGCTCTTGGTTAGGAGCTAGAAACAAAGCAGAGTGTTTAAATGCCATGAAATCAAGCAGCGCTCCACAGACCATTCTGAAAGAGCAGCTCTGCGTGGATCAGCTTCCTGAAACACAGACATGGAAAGATGCAGAGACCAGGCTCTAGAAAGCTTCCATCTGTCTGCCTGTCTGTCTGTCGCTGGGGTTGGCAGTGGCCAGGCAGACAGGTTACCGATCCCCTAATTCAGCCCCCTTACAGAGTCACACAAAGCTCCACCTTTCCACAGATACAAAGCCCCAAACCCTGCTAACTCAATCAGCAAATACTCCAGTCTTTGGCTAGATACGTTTCTCCTTTTCAAAGTCCATTTGAGCCATTTAATCATCATGAACACTGCCTTTATCAAGCCTGCCTTCAGTCAAGTGGCAGATTCTCAGTACCACCTGGCAGAGCAACTGAAACCTAAGGTGTGCAGAAGGGTGCTCCACTCCTCCAAAGCTCAGATCTCCTCTAGAGCATTGTCTTGCCATGTTTTTAGAACCCAGGAAAGCTTTTTGCCTTTGATAAGCGTCACAGGCTCCAGAGCCCCCCTCCAGTTCCACCTCCTCTTTCCAAGTTAGAACAATTTATCTTTTTCACAGCCAGCCCCAACTGAACAAGCGCTCCTCTTTTTTCTTTTTTTTCCCCACCATACTTGACACCCACTACAAGAACACTGGATCAGTCCGCTTGCGCTCCCTGCAGCTTTGCAGCCTTTTCTGGGCTGTGCTACATTTGTAGACTTCCTCTCAGGAAAACTGCCCCATGTTGGATAAAACTAGAGTAAAACTAGCAACAGCTGACTGCAGGGTCTAGCCTGAAAGTCAAAAGGCTCACACAGCATGTTATCAACATTTGGATTATTAGACAACCTTTAGTCAAGTACATATGCTATGTACTGTGATTATAAAATTGCATTATTCGTCTTGCTATCAGGCGCAAAACAAATCTGATGGTTGCTAATGAGCTTTTCAACTTCTGTAAAGGCAAAATTGCTAATGCACGCTAGCAGTATGTGGGAATTTTCAATAGGCTTTCCAAGGGCGGGGGGGGAGCGATAAAGAGCCCTTTGCTCCTGCACCCCATCTCCTTCAAAAAGCTGCTGACCAAAGTGCTAAATGAACATGTCACCTGAAAAGCAGCTTTGACCAGTTATTCAGTGCCTCTTCAAGAACAAAATAAATACTGAATACTTTAGAACACTGTTCATATTTAATATTTACCCTAACTTAAAAGGGGAATAGTCAATAAAATAGGAGACTACCTAGTCAAAGCTATCACAGTAAAGAACCAGAAAACATTAAAGAGAAAGTGCAAATTAAGAGCTGTTGTGATAACTAGATAGTGTCTGGCATCAGGAGACTGAAGAAAAAAGACGCTGCTGTGTAAAAGGGGTATAATGTCTGAAAAGATGGGCAATTAGGACCAGATATCACAGGGTTTAACACATTGCCTCTTCAGACTCCACCAAACAGGTTCATGAGGATCTTTGTTGACTGAAATCAGATAGCCATTGCTGGAGGAGGAAGTTACTGGCATTCCCAACTGCTCACTTGCGGGATAAATGCCTTTGAGATCCAGAGCACCAAACAGTGCACCGAACTCCAGTTTACCTTTTTTTGCCAGACTGATTGTAGCTTGCTCACTAAGCCTCATTCACCCCTCCTTCTGCCTTCCTTTTATTTAGCTTCCTTTTTTCCCCTATATTACAACATGCTGTATAATGTTGTTGAACAACTACATTTGTGAATGTTAGAGAAAATTATCCTTTTGAATTCATTTGGTGGGAACCAGCAGAGGACTTGCATACAAGGACCAAAGATGATTCTCTCCATCCCCTCTGAAATGTGGCTCTTCACAGGTGCATACCAGGCTTGATTCTGAAATTCCCTTTTGATGCAACTACCTACCAGTCTTGATTTTAAAGCTCCCTTTCAGTAAAACTACTGCCTGTGCTTTCTTTTAAACTATTGTGAAGAAATATAAACACAGAAGGCTATATTTTTATATCAATATTCTAGAGGCACATAAAAGGGAATCTAGCTTTGCCTCATGATTTATACTGTGAATAGAAAGCTTTAACTAAGTTACAGTGATATTATTCAGTTGAATTTAGTTTGTTGTATAGCAAACATATGTGAGCTATAAATCTCAAGAAACAAAAAAATCTATAGCTGTAGGTGCTTTTATATCACCAGTGGGCTTAGGTATGCTTTCAACATTTTGTCTATTCAATGCTAATGCCAATGGATTAGATATGCCTACCAGTGCAGCTCCCCGATAAATTACAGGCTTTCTATACAAGCAGGCCCTCAATAATTCCATTTTCTGTGGAAATGAAAACGTATCTTTGGAACAAAAGAAAACACTCAGTCATTGAGCCGTTCATTGGAAGTTTTGTTAGTATCTTAAGAATACAACCGTATGTTGAAACATGCCTACCATTCTGTAAGTCACCCTGGGAGCAGTAGGACTAATGAAGCCTGGTTTCCTATGGAATTATGTCCCACGTCTAGCACCCACAGTGTAACGTAGTCCCTGAGCCCTCTAGTGAAACACAGCTGTATTCCCTAAGCTCCCTCACAGCAGTCACAGTTGTTACTCACACAATACCTGAACTTCTCCATCACACACGCAGCTCTCTCCTTCCAAGTGTCCTCTCACATCATTCTACAACCTCCTCTTCACAACGTCACCACCCTCATCCTCCCTCTTCCACCCAGCTACTGCCAGCCTAGTGCTACATCTGCACTGATGGGTGACAGTGACAGCTGAAGAGAATGAATTAGACCTGAGCTCTGTCTCCTCCAGTCTGGCAGAAACCACTGTAAGTTGGGCAGTGAGTCCCAACATCATTAGAAGGAAGATGGATGGACAAAGGAATAGACAGGGTGGTTGTACACACTATGTTTTCTTTGGAAGCTACAAATCTAGTCTTCTCCAAAGGCTATTGGGATGCTGCTTGGCGGCAGCAGGAGAAAGTTATCAGAAAATTCATCTTTCAAAAATGTCCTGGTATAATTATTTTTCATTGCACAACTTCTGCTTTTGGAAGCTTAGTTACACAGTTAACTCAGAGGGAAGAAAATAGCCAGTAAGTGTGTCGCTGAGTTTTATGCATTTTATTGAAGCCTTTAAGAAGCCATCTAAAAATATTAGTGCTGCTGCCTAAGACTGATGTCCTCAGCCCTATCTTCCACCTACACAAAGGCCTCGGCATGACAGAACAGGATGTATTATGCTATTCCTCAAAAAAAGATGGGCTTGTGGCAAGTTTTTTGATTTCCTCTAGCTGCGAGAGATCACAGTGATATCAGCAAGAGATTTAACATGGTTTTGGCTGCTGTGTTATGACAGAGTGCTCAATACCACTCAAACAGTTTTTGCATTTGTGTTTTTAAATTGCGTCATGGAGCCTAAAGCAAAATTTGCTCTGTGGAGGAAACACGCAATCCAAAAAAGTATGGACTCTCGGCAAAACCAACGTGGATAGGTGGGGGCAAGCCTACAGGATCTAGTCTGTCTTTGGGAATCTTTGGACAGGCTGTCCATTGAAAATTAAATAAAAGGCAGGAGCAGAAAAATGGGGACACAGTCGTGGAAATGCTGGGTTTAGAGAGTGTGCCTGTATGTCTTGCATTGGACTAAAGGTTATTGTTTACCACCACTCACATAAAATTTCCCACTTCCAGCTAAACTACTCAGCTGAAAACTGGGAGCCATCAACTTTAGATAATGGAAAGAAAGAAACATATCTATATATCTGTCATCAAAAAGTGTTTAGTTGTGATTATAGTGGCCAACACCTACTTTCTTAGATTATCAAAAAGCTGCATTTCTATGAAAAGGGATTAGCACTAATTACTGTTGTTTATATGACTTAGTAGATATCTGTGGATTTCATAAACTTAATCAAAACCACAGAACCACAGACCTCTTCAGCATTTCCACCCTTATTGGTACACAAAGTTACGGGAATTGGGTTTGGACTGTTACCACCAGTTTCTTCTGGCCTCAGAAGTCAGGGCCTAACACAAACACACTGCCTGCACAGTGCTTTCTTCCCTTCCTTTTCTTTCATCCCCTCTCTACAACCCAGGAACACATTACCTTTTCCTCTAGAAAAAGCCATGCCTTTGGAGGACACCATTAACATAACTTGTTCTAAATGAAAAGAGGCATTAAGGCAAATAATGCTGTACATGAAAGAGGACTCCCCACATTTGTTAAGGTCCCCAATGAATTACTTTCATCAGAAAGACAGAGACCTGAATGTGCTTTTAATTTTTGGCTTGTTGACGATTAAGCGTGGCATAATTTTTTTTATTATTTACAAAATGTCAAAATGATACATTTAATTATTTTTTCAAAATGTTTTTAACAGAAACATTGTTGAATGTTCCTTGTCTACAAGCACTTTTTGTTTCAGAAGTTATGTACTGCAGAACAAAAATACTCTCCTTCACAGAGTTCTGTATCAATCTTAACAATAACTAATGGTAGTAGTTTATCATTTATCCTCAGACAAGTCAGCATTTTAAAATTACTTGACTCTTCTAAACATAAGCCTTTATCTTCTAATAATGTGAAATACATTAATCTTTCCTGACTCTATTTGGCACAATTTAGCTTCCTCCTGAAATGTTGTAATTCTCAGCAATTATTTGACTCTTGCTAGATCAAACTCTAGATCTTGGGATCTAGAATTGCAAAAGCTAAAAATATTAAAATACGCTTTTTCAAGTAGGAAGTATATATATTAATTCACACTAGCAAGAACTGAGCAAGTTAACAAATGAGCTCAAGCTTTCCAAAATCACAGTATTTTGTATTCTATTTTGTATTCAAAAAAAGCCTAGTCAAATATGACTTACCATGACACAGAAGACTGAAATAATTTTTAAAGATATTATGTTCTTTTCACTGAGCATTCAGTCTGTTCAGCTTAGTGCCAACACAGGCTCTCCTTAAATCCTAGACTGCATTCATGGGATAAACTGCTGATTATAGCAAAGGAACCTTCTCCTTGCCGAAGTATCTGATACCTGTCCGGCATTTTCACTAGCCGAGTGTGTTTTGCAAGCTTTACGAACTGTGCTGCAGCCCATGCTATTTTGGTTCTATGATAGCTAGAAGCAGCAGCTGAGACAGATCCAAGCCTGTCATTTTCTAATCTAAGTCACCACATGCATCATGCTTCATCAGTGATGAAAAGTAGAAATATAGCAGCCGGGCATGTCTTCAGCTATATAGTGTCCAGAAGACATTTTAATGAAGTCTAATGTCCATCGCTCTAATTCACTTTGTGTAGCGCAAACTCAACTACACATACACGCTCAACACAGACCATGCATTCATTCTCAAAGAAAACTGAAATTACGTTGATTCTCCTAATTGTCCGGTATAACATCAGCAGTGTTTAGGGAAAGAGAGCCATGCTATCCTCCATGGAATCACTTCAAGGCTTCCCAGCCAGACAGGCAAAACTAAACATTACTGCCCTGAGGATCAGAAGAAATTAAGTAATTTTGTCCTCATCCTTGGGCCAGCAATATGCAATTTGGGAACAGCAGCAGAGCAGGGGTATAGGTGGGGTGGAGGTGCTAGGAGGGGGGTTATGGTGGGTGGTGAAGTTACTGGACTGCAGGTGAGTAAGAGCAAGGACCTGAAAGAGGTCTGGAGGGATTCCCAAATATCCCTAGGGAGTGGGTACCAGCAAGGAGTTACAGGCTTCTGAGCGGGCGATAAGGTTTAGGAGCCCTGAGGGACGATTTGAGCCCATAGCAGGTTTTCTTCTCCTCCTTCCCTCCTATCCTCCCACCCTGGCCTCAGTACAGTGGACCCCTCTGCCTGTTGCTTTTCAACACTGCAACCTCCTTCCCCATCTCTCCCCCTGGCACGCAAAGCACCCTAATTCCCCTCCTATTACCCTTAAGATACCTTTCTCCACACATTCCTTTTCTCCCACTTCCCTCAGGAGCTTCTGGCATGTGAGAAAAATAATGTGAGCTTGATGGGAATTGGAGGAGGGAGAATTACAAAATGGACCAACGATGTTCTTTCCCTGCTCTCTTTGCAGGCTGTTCTGGTCAGTTAACACTTCACTCACCATCAGCCAGAATCTTCCCTGGCCAGTTTAATTCTTCCGTGTAAACTCATAGCCTCCTTTTGGATAATGGATATTTTGAGTCACCAATTCTCAGGAATCTGAAAGAAAAACCAAATGGAAATATCCCTCTCCCATCTTTAAACAGTACAAATAGATCTCCTACTCTTGTGCCCGCTACACCATTACATCTCTTTACTTCCAAAAATTCCACTTGGAGGCTGAATGTTTCATACAGAACAACCACACCAAGGGCTAAAAATAAGTTGCATATACCTGTGACTGGAAACAGTACAACAGGGCCAGGAATATCCAAGAAAATGGGGAGTGTTTGACAGCCAAAGAAAGCCTCTGAAGTAAAATTACTCTGCTGCTGCCAATATTATTTAACACAGAAAAATCTCCACTGGTTTCTAGGACATTGGTCCCATGAACCAACTATCTTCCAACCTACCTTCAAGTCTCATTTGCTTCTTCAATGATTGACTTGCCACAAGGAAAAAAATGCCCTTCATTTTTTTAAACAAGCAACCTATGCATTGTTCTCCACAAACTCTTCTCAAAACAAGTGTGTACATTTGTGTGTATGTAAAAGCTTTAAATTTCAAAGCACAGTTGTATTAATTTTGGTGCGTAATTTCAGGCTTCCCTCTGACAATATAAAATTATGCTGCCTAGAGTGATATAAATTGGGTACCATAATAACTAATTCAATTTGTAATGTCTCTCCCTTTCTCTAATATCAATTATCTTCTACAACACCACAGTGTCATTGAAAAACACTAGAACAAATTATGCACAAGAACCACTTTACAAGGAAAAATCAAGAGGATGTCTAAAAAAAAAAATATGTATCTGATTACAAAGACTGTGAAAACTGAGACAATGAGATCACTGTTCCCCTACAGCTTATAGTGGTCCTATTTTATGGTTTTTCCCATCAACACAGAGCAGGTTTTGCAGCTTCGCGCCCCCCCCCCCCCCCCCCCAAATGGTATCAGTTAACACTGGAATAAACACACTGGGTCCAAATTTCAGTGTAAGATGACAAAGCCTTTCCAGGCTGCACATCAGCTAAGAGTCCTTCCTGACATCCATGAAATGTATGATGTTTGATCCATTTTTGAAAAACAACTATAAAGCAATTGAAAAACACTTCCAAACAAGCATAGCTACATTTTACATTCACCTCTGCATGCAGTGATCATGTACAGTACAATGCAATGCAGATTTGGGCTTCATAATACAAGGGCTACTATAAATTAACTACCATGTAAGGAAAGAAATTTAAAGGTGGACAGACAAGCAGAAAGAAGTATAAACCATGTAGTTATCTTAACATAAACCACTTGGAATAAAAACATGAAAAAAATCTTGACTGCTAATCAGAAAAATGTGTAAAAATTTAAACCAGTTAGATGACTTCATATAAAGGCCCCACTTCTCAAAAACTCAAATGCTTGCCACATAACAACAGGCTATACTTCTCTTCTTTCAAAGACACTGATTTACGTTTTCTTGAAAAGGAAAGCCTTACACTAGTCTAATGAAAACAGTAGTTTTGATTATTTAATTCAAGATAACAAAATGCCTCAGACTCGTCCTCAATTATAAACATGACATTGTATTATTTTGCATTAGTCTAAAGAGCCCTCTAGTGTTCACCTACCGCAGGCATAATAAATTATTTCAAATGACTAAGGAACTTCCTTGCAAACCTCTACCTGTTAGCTCTACCAAACACCTCTAACTAGTGGAAACCAAATTTTAGGCACTAAGTGACAGATCTGCATGAAGAAAATAAATTAAATTCCATAGTTAAAATTGTTTGTCAGGATAATATTTCTATATTACTTTCTGTATAATTTTAAAGGACTCATGGGTTTAAACAACATTTCAGCCAACCGTTAATAATGTTCATGGATATATACTTATTTATAGATAGAAAAAGAGCCTTCAGTCTTCACAACAAACTGGCTCTCTCGTTCAGTCACTGCTACTGAAAGTCAGTGACTAATGGGTCATGCTGCAATTATTGCCAGAGAGGTATTTTTCTATAGAGATTCTGTTCAGTTCAGTTCTTAAAGGACCACCCCGTTCCAGTTTAAGCAATGAATTGCAAAAAACTTCAGACCATGTTGTGGAAAAAAGGCAGCACTAACTTAAGATTTCTTACCCATTCACATGCCCCACTCCCTCATCTGGGTCAACAAAATTGCCTGTGGAGATAAGCTATGAACCACACCACAACATGGCCCAGCACTACCACAGGCTGTAGAAGCAGCATATAGAGAGACTATGCCTTTGAGTTCCCCATCCACCATCCAAGAAAAGATTTTGACCCATTCCTCCATTGAAAAATGCTGTAAGACAGAGATGTGTGCAATCCATAAAATAGCGCAAAATACTCTTACATTTTGTCCAGAGGGAGTCTACTGATAGACACACACCATGTGTACCTGTAAGGTGACATATATTCTGGACACAAAGAAAGGACAATCTCAGATATACACCTCATCAGAGCAGTGCCTTAAGTTGGGTTATAATAATCGGCATCATCTATCCTTGTTGCATCTCCATGCCACAGACATACTTCCTGAAGTATGGTGTTACTGGTCATTCAGAGACACTAAAACATATCAAACCTCCCACATGAGCTATTTTCCCCATTATAAGTCTCTCTCTGGTGGGTATACTGCCTTAGTTACTGAACATCTGGGTCCTCCTGCTCTTGCCTGCTGCTACAGACACTGTCCATGAGGCCAATGAGATCAGGGAATTTTCCTGCTGAAAATTAACTACCTGTCAGATCAGGACCATAGTCTATCATGTGGCCACATGAGGGCCAGTGCTGGCACAAAGCAGAAGCCAGAACTCATGGGTAAGGAGAAAGGGCTTAATGATCTCATTTGATGGCACACTGTCCCACCACAGGCTCCACCACCAGTGTCCTGACAGCTGATCACGGCTCCTCTCCTCGCCTGGCACCTCATAGGTAATACAGAAGTCCCTGCTGCTGTTTCTCACGAAATGACACTTCCAGGTCATCATTTCTCTCTGGACAGCTAGAAACATCTTAAAATACAATGCACAGCTCTCCAAGCTCCATCTCTGTCTCCACCCTAGTGGTATCTACCTGCCCCATCCCTGGAAACATTCAAGGTCAGGCTGGACGGGGCTCTGAGCAACCTGATCAAGTTGAAGATGTCCCTGCTCATTGTAGGGTGGGTGGACTAGATGACCTTTAAAGGGCCTTTCCAACCCAAACTATTCTATGATTCTATGATTTCAAGCCACAAAATAGCATTTGGCTTAGATAGGAGCGTGCAGATGATTAATAGTGACTCTCTTAGACGTGGCCTGATTGCCCCTTTAAGGAGGGTGGGCCAGAGGATGAAGGAAGAAAGGATAGGACCAGACCAACTGCTTGCAAACACAACAGTCACAGATACCTCTTTCCTGTCTCTTTAGCGCTTTCTCCTCCCACAGCCATGAAACACCCATCCCAAGGTGTTAAGTATGGAAGAGTTTATGAAGGTGGACCTTCAGGGTGCTTGGTACCCCATACAAGCAGCAGGAGCTAGGCAGGCTTGTACTATATCTTCTTTTGTGAAATTCACACAGAAGCAGCAGCATTTCATCTAAGGGCACTAAGTTGAGGAGGTGAACCAGCTTTTCAGAAGCATTCAATCCTCACAGGTTTTTTTGAGTGAACTGATGGGTCCAGGTAAACACCTTATTTAAATGGACACCTAAGAACGAACTGAGTTACCAGAAAATCTTGACCTAAAGCTTTCAGCTTTATGAATAAGTCCTGCCCCTTAAGCTCTACGCTTACTTTCCTCGCTGGAATGGCCTTGTCTGAGCTAAAGAAAGGTACAGTGCCTATCAGAACATGGAACAGTCCACAACCCTACAGAGACATACCTCCATGATGACAATGTAAGACAACTGCCTCTTCGTTGCCTTTGCATGGATTAACAATCCTTCCTGTCAATGGGCTCCCAAGAATTAGACAATGCAGGGTGAGTATAGCTTTCCATAGATAAAGCAGTTTGATTTGATCTACTCTGTAATCTCCAACACCTTGAGTACATGTTCCTAAAAATGTTTAGCAGTACAGTACTTGTTATTGAATCTTCCAGCCCACACCAGTAACAAGCACTATGGACTTACCAGTGAAGGGTGGTTGCCAGCTATCACAGAATGAATACCATTCCCTTTTTCAAAGGGAAACTGTTTCTCATCCAAGCAGCTGTAATATCAGAATGAAGATAGTACAAAATTGTAACTAACTTCTTCCTTTTCTCATCCTAACATCAGCAAGCTACTGTTGGTTACTCCTTAGAAACTCTACTTCATCGACTGTAGTCATGATCCAGACGTGAAAGAAAAATACATTCTCTGCATTAGCATTTAAGAAACTACTTGTCTACTTACAAACACATGCCAGAGAGTTGTTCTTCACACTGTCCAACCAGTATCACCCGAAATTCCATACCTAGCCTCTTCAAGCACCTTTCAAAAAAAAAAATCCAAACCCCAAAACACCTCCCCACCCCCAAAAAACCCCAAACACATAGTTTATCTGAAGATAGATCGATGGACTGATCTATCTATCTATCTTGTGTTTACAGAAGCACAGACTGAGCCTTTGGCCTTGGCAAAGTGTTGGATATAACACTGGAGACATGAAACTTTCTCAGGAGTTTATGAGTTTACTTCAGCTCTTGTAACTCTAGGCACCACCATGCATTTAAAATTGTCCAGGACATGGCACCTGTAACACCTGTGCCAGGATTATGGAATGTATGTGTCTAGAGGATAATGTGACAGCAAAGACAAAACTTCTATGTTCGTTAACCTATAAAAGCATAACTTGTATAGACCGAGTGGTTACACTGGTACTTCCACATCGGTTTAATTAGCTTTGATACAGCTCTTTAAGGTGAATTTAACCAAGATTCTCAATGATTTTTTTCCTGTGAGATACTTGCTCTCAGCAAGAGAGGCAATTCTTCATCTACACCAAAGCTTTTTCTTTAGGGAGATAATGCAATAAATACCAAAGTATTGTGACATTTTATTCCTGCTTCTTTCATAATCCATAGTAGCTTTTTATATCCACTGCATGGTTGCAATTGAAAAAGAGCAAGAAATGTAACCCTGCAGTGAAATAAAAGCAAATATACTAAATACTTGTATAAATAACATTAGATTTCTGTAACTTCTTGATTTTTAGAAAGCCTGTGCAAAACTTTTGAGAATAAAGTTTGATAGCAAAGACATCCCCTCTGACAAGACTGATATTTGTCCTCGAGATGTGCTAGACTGTCATTCCAGAGTCTCTTTAGATTTGCTGTAGTCTAACGATATATTACATACAATCCAAAACACTGCTAAATTAATGGGATTAGGAAGCATAACATCAGCCTTTGTCTGAGCTCTATTAAGTAGTAACTACTTGCTTACTCTTCCATTAGGAAGAATATAAAACATGTGACACTTAACTCCCACATGTTTATTTACAGGATTCTTACTTCAGGGATTTGATAGGATATTTTTGTGTTGCAGTTACTGTAAGGACAAAAAGTGTGAATTACTTTAAATATGGAACGAAAATGTCAATTCACTGACCTCAGTTATAAAGTGTTTGTACAAAAGCTTTAGAACTGTTTATAACTTCCTAGCATTAGCACAAGTTGGTTATCTAAATGTAAATGAAATTTATGTTTCCCATCAGTATCAATAAAATTATCATGGGATAATAAGCAAAAGGAAAATACATAAACTCCTGTAGTGATTTTAAGTCTATGAAATGACTCTATTGAGGTCATTAACCACAAGGTCAAAGCACATACGATTTTAT
This sequence comes from Astur gentilis, assembly GCF_929443795.1. NCBI lineage: Eukaryota > Metazoa > Chordata > Aves > Accipitriformes > Accipitridae > Astur > Astur gentilis. Next base: position 20,946,588 of record NC_064899.1, on the reverse strand, counting down.
GCAGAACAACAGTACCAAAGAAGAAAACCTGGTGTTCCCAGAGGAAATTCACTGCTACTTTACTATTATTATATTTTCCCATGTAAATTAGAGTTACATTCTCAGTGTCCTGTTATGATTTCCCTCTTCCTGTAACCTCTATTAGAAAATGAAAAAGCAGCATGAAAGAAAGCAGACTGACACTAGAACAAATTAATTATGGTGCTCTGACACGGGGGATTGGATTGTTTTATTATATTAACCATAATGTAGATTAATTTTAAAGAACCCTACTGGTCCTACTTCAGAGAGACTATAGATGCCAGAAGAATATTTTGTTAAGGAATAATTTCCAAGGTCAGGAATGAACTGAGCATGGCATTATTTGACAGGAACATTTTCAAATACTTCCTATGACTTGCAAACATGTTTGACAGCTACCATCAAGTCAATTGTGACAAACCCAAGGTTTCATTTTCATCCTGACATAACCTGAAACTATCAACTAGTCTATTCCCTGAGAAAGACACAATATTATATCCCAATTTATTCAATATTCTTTCCTCTCCTCCTTAAAAAAAGGTCAAGGTAAGGAAAAATACATGCACTACAGAACCCCTTTGGTAGGTGACTCTGCAGAGGGCAACTCAAGTAAAGAAATGTATTTTCTTCCTCTGAAAACTGAAAACCATAATATGAATATGCATCTTCTGCAAATGCTTTAAAGAGAACTGTAACTCTGTCATTACAAAGGCTTCTCACAAGTGCTTCTCCCTTTATCTTTTAAAAGTACATTGAAGAGAAATCATTTGCAAGATGTAACTTCATACTTTCTATTTCATACACCAATCTTTGATTAATAACCTATTTTTCTTTTCCACTCCTCAAGAGAGATTTCAGAAATCAATGCATTTTCCTTCTGCAATCAAAAAGGTTTATGGATCTCATAAGATTTTACACTGATCTCTTCAAATGTGCCTAAACCTTACATGCCAATAGAGGAGGAGATTTAAATACTTGCCCAAGATTCTCTCAACCCATTTCAGGTGAAGTAAAAGTCAGTCATTAAAAATTTTATGACCCTTTCATGTAAAGTCAAGTCTTTTTATAAGAGCAGGTATGAACTGAACTCCCAGTTGAAATTAAAGCTACTTCAAATTCTGTGTAACCCAGAGCAAAGCAGGGATCTGCTGCACAATGGCAGTATATGCTACTGCCATCATCCTGCCTGGCAAAACCAGTTTGTAGCCCTGGTACACAACGTTCGCTTCTAGGTAAGGAGGCTTGAAAGACAGCAGTCAATAGTCCTTCACAGACCTCACACAGCAAACTGGTGGGACAGTACAGAACTAGAGTGGTGTAAGTGACATTAAAATTCAGCACTTCAGAGCAAATAATAATAGTTACACACCAGAAAACTGGCAGCAAAAATCTTGGACCTCCAGAGACAGATGGAGTGCCCACCTCTAAGCGGCGGCTGCTCTCCTGGTCCAGCAGTGCTGTTCCAGGGGCTGCCTGAAGCTCTTCACAGACTTCAGACAAGCGCAGTTTTAATTCCTTGCATTTAGAGCGCTGTCCCTCATGGCAATACATGACATGATAAGTAATATTTGGCACAGAATCTCTAATCTTTAAATAACATTATGAAGCCCAGTTTTATTCAGTTATTAATCACAGTCTTGTATCTATACTTGTCCCTCTTACAAAAATATACTTGAACCTGTATGTTCATGCCTTCAAAGCACACATTTACCAACAGTGACATAATAAAAAAAAGAAAAAAAATGTGCTAGAACTCAAAGTTCCATACATTAAAACCAACAAGTTTTCTCTTTTAAAATAAACATAAATGGGAGAGCAATAGGATTTGGGAGCTTTTAAAAGTGTTCTTTATAGCATTCATGATATACATTCAACTATTTGCTCATAGTTTTTAATTAAAAGATAGAGAGAAAAAGCAACTGCTCTGGAAAGTTGTCCAGCTTCACAGTGCTTCACTGTGTACTTCAGTATCTCTGGCTAACATGGCATAAGAGTTTTCTTTCCTTCTAGCAGTTCCCTTTTCACTGTACCCTGGCTGAGACGCCTCAGCTTCTGATAGAAACCATACACTGGGAAAAATCAGTGCTTGTTTCACCTTCGGTACTACAGGAATACCATGCTAAAAAGAGGTACAAAAGGAAAGGGTATATTGGTTCTTTCTATACTGATATTAGTATATAGAATCATAGAATGGTTTGGGTTGGAAGGGACATTAAGGATCATCTAGTTCCAACCTCCCTGCCATGGGCAGGGACACCTTCCACTAGACCAGGTTGCCCAAAGCCCCATCCAACCTGGCCTTGAACACTGCCAGGGATGGGGCATCCACAGCCTCTCTGGGCAACCTGCTCCAGTGCCTCACCACCCTCACTGTAAAGAGCTTCTTCCTTATATCTAATCTAAATCTACCCTCTTTCAGTTTAAAACCATTACCCCTCCTCCTATCACAACACTCACTCCCTGATAGAGTCCCTCCCCGTCTTTCTTGTAGGCCCCCTTTAGGTACTGGAAGGCTGCTATAAGGTCTCCCTGGAGCCTTCTGTTCTCCAGGCTGAACAACCCCAACTCTCTCAGCCTTTCCTCATAGGAGAGGTGTTCCAGCCCCTGATCATCTCTGTGGCCTTCCTCTGGACCCGCTCCAAGAGGTCCATGTCCTTCTGATGTCGGGGACCCCAGTGCTGGACATAGTACTCCAGGTGGAGGTCTCACGAGAGCAGAGTTAAAGGGGGAAAATCACTTTCCTCAACCTGCTGGCCACGATTCTTTTGATGCAGCCCAAGATGCAACTGGCTTTCTGGGCTGTGAGCACACATTGCTGGGTCATACTCAGTTTTTCATGAACCAACACCCCCAAGTCCTTCTCCTCAGGGCTGCTCTCAATCCACTCATTGCCCAACCTGTATGCGTGTTCGGGATTGCCCCCACCCACATGCAGGACCTCGCACTTGGCCTTGTTGAACTTCATGAGGTTCACAGGGGCCCAGCTCTCAGGCCTGTCAAGGTCACCCCTTTCGATGGCATCCCTTCCCTCTAGAGTACCAACCGCACCACTCAGCTTGGTGCTATCTGCAAACTTGCTGAGGGGTGCACTCAAGTACAAATAGTAGTCTGAAACCCAAAGTAATATTAGTGAACACTCCACTGTTTTCTCAGAACACTTTCCCCTTTCGCTACTTGTTGATGTTATCCAGTTGTCTGAGTTGAGCTTGAAGAGCTTCGTAGCCCAAGGTCTTCTATCAAAGGGCCAAGAATGGATAATGAATTGGCAAATGGTAAGTCACTGCTGAGTGATACTCACCCAGGAGATTGACAGGGACAGGCAGGAGCTCAGCAAACCCACCGACACCAATATTCTGGATGGGGCCAGGGGCCCTCAGGGACCACAAATTCCCTCCTGCCATCCCAAGGGTATCGCCACATGCATGTTCTCAGTCACTCTATACAGTTTACCATCCCAGCTTCTCCCTGCAACCTGCACTTCAATTCATTCCTGTGCGCCCTCATACACTCATGGGATCTCCTGAGTTGATGGAAGAAGACAAGGGGACCATCAGAGCTCCCTTAATTCCTAGGCAGCATCTCAGGACAAAGTAGCACATGCATGAGTCTTCTGAGGACAAGGAACCAGGATACAAACCAAATGAGGGGACTAGGAGGTAATGAGCATGTAATCAGTGCTGAAGGGCACACTGCACAGTCTATTGCTTTTTTTAATGCCTGCCTTTTACAGTTTTTGCAAATTAACACACTCAGCAGGCTGGTGGGATTCTGAGTCATCTATGACATAAAATAAATGTATTCAAATGTCAAAACTAAGTATGAGTTCCAATTTTTAGGACACATTTTTAATAGCAAAATTATTAGCAATTCTAATATGTCCACTTTTACTATGTCAAAATCTAACATTTTATTCAATAAATAAAATGTAGAACTATTATTCATACTACTTTACGTTTGGTTTTAAGCCCACAAAGTCAGCTAATCTCTGTGGATACTGCAAAATCCCATGATTAAGATTGACTTTATAGACACACAGAGAAACATTTCATAACAGAGCTAAAAAACCAGAAGTATTCAAAAGAATTTAAAGATTCAAACACAGTATTTTGTTTTGCTTTGTTAATGACAAAGTATCTCTGATTCTTATTACATTTTCCCTTTATGTCAAAAGAAAACTTGTTGATTCAAAAGCAAGTAATTAGAACTGTGAGGGAAGAAAGAAGCACACCCCTGAACTGAAACTTTACCCATACTGTAATTTATTACTTTAAATATTTAGATGTGATGTAATATAATGTCTCCAGCGCATTCCAATCTGGTGCAACTGCAGGCTTCCCCTGAAAAAAGAGCTCCTGTTTGCCTCTTTTCCCTCACCCCTCTCTCCCTTAGCTTCTACTCCACCAGATCTAATAACTCTGTGGCCAGAAAGACAGTCCAGCAAGCTCATCTGACAGAAAACATAGTCTTCTGCCAGGCTCCAAAAAAGAAAGCACAGTTTTACATCAGACCAGTTTAGTGGACTTCTCCTCCCCCTGGAACAGGGAAGTGTACAAGTACAGAAACATAATAGCAATCCATTTCTTTCTGTGGCAGCTGCAGTTCTACCAGACAGCATCATGTCCAGCCACATGCTCAGGGTGTAATTCTAAGCTAAAACTGACCTAATTTTATGTTGCCCTTTCCGCCCCCCCCCCCCCCAAAAAAAAAAAAAAAAAGATCGTCCTCGCTTCTCACTTGTGCCAGATTAGCACTGGTGTAGGTATATGACCTGCAAGGTCTGGGAGCTGATCAGATACTTCATCCTACAATGCAAAAAACCCAATCCCTTTCCCACTGGACCATGTCTATTATCCAGTTAATCATGCTGTTAATGAATGCTAGCATAAAAGAGGGCAGCAACATGCGGTGGGTGGGCAGGGGGAGGACAGGGATACCCCCTCCAGCAGAAGCACAGACTTACAGACTTCAATGCAAAACCGAGGACAAGTACGATTCTTCCAAGGGCCCAACGTGGAAGTAAGGAAGGAGGGGACATCCACCTCGTGAGGAGAACACAGACTGGCACGTTCACTCTCTGTAAACCTTAACCAGTCCCCGTTGCAATGGATGAACACCCAGGCAGACATGAAACTTCCTGTGTTGTAGTGGGGTTTATGGTTTCCACACCCTTCCACTCCCTGGTATTACTATTTTTCTTCTGAGAGTTTAATGAATTATATAGCAGAGTGGTCCCACTAAAGCAGCACCACTTTTGCAGTAAAGAAATGAGTTTTCTTCCTAGTCCATTACTGTTTACTAAATAAAACCAAACATCTTATTGTACACTGGAAGCATCTGGAAATCTAATGCCATATGAATGTACAATAACTGTACATGCAACGTTTGTCCTTTCACTCCTCATCAGCTATAAATAAACATGTGCATTTTAAAATACCCCAAAACACTTGAGTATTCTTGGACTTTTTCAAATGTATGTGAAAATGCCAATTGGCATAAACAATATATACAAGCTTACATATTACACAGTATTTGCCAGAATAAAAAGCAACACAGAAACCCAAAAATGGGCCAGTTCTCAGCTCCACAAAGGCAGAGACAGAATATAAATGATTACAAGTCTATGAACAATACTTGTACTAGCCTTGACAGAAGAACGCCAGGCACAAAACCAGGTATCCTCAGAAGAAAGTAGAAGCCAACACCTAGTAGCACTTACAAAAAAGCTGCTTCCAGCTGCTCTGGACTGTTTGAATTCATTTTCAAGACTGTTTTTCTGAGGTCAGGAGCAGAGCCTATGCCAAAGAATGTGATCTGTTTTATTAGTCAAAAGGGAGTATTTAGTTTGGGAAGCATCAGGAATGTTTAAGGGGGCATATTTGGGTGTTTTTTGCAGGTTACTACCAGGAAAATTCCAGCTTATTGGGGCTAAATTACAGGAGAAGAAAGTGATGTGTAACTACTTAAAGGCTAAAAAGGAGTTTAATATGCATTACTACACACTAAGTTTGAAAAGTAGTCAGTGTTCCTAGCCAGAACCACATAAACGAAAAAGATTCCATATGTTCATCCAAATCAATCTGTACAGAATTTAATCATAATTACAGAGAAGGAAGAGTGCCTTCTCCCACCACTAACTGCATTCAAAATTTCCTCTTGCACACAGTTTCTGCCGGATGGTCTCACTGCATGAGTATCTTTGGCATCAGGGATGTCCACAACATGAGAAGCAGACTTTCGTACTGCTGAGAGAGTGTGGAAAGATACTCCAGGATACATGGCCTTGCGTGAATGAAAAAGGACTCTTACAGCTTATCTACACAAAGAAGCTACTCTGTATTAATTGAGGGTATGAATTTACAGAGCAAATTCAAATGCTCTACAACTCCTTCCACATGCAATGAGTTGAACACTCCAGGATAATTAACTACTTCACATTCAACAAGAATATTCAATAATACCCAAAACAGCCTCCAGCGTGGAGCAATGGGTGTTGTGTACATCCTGACTTATTCCACAGCAACTTCTCTTGGAAGACACACCTCCAGTATCAGTAAAACAGAAACTTAAAAAAAAACAAACATACAACTAAACAGTATAACTTAACACCTTCACTTTTTGCAGATTGCCAAGAGAGAGCACACTCCCACTTCACAGTTTGTAGACAAAAAGCTTGTTTACACAGAGACCCTCATGCTACTGGCGCAAGTCCTGCCAAATCCTGCAAGCAAAGATGTTCAGGAACACTGAAGATGTTACCCCTTTTCGCTGCCTGTCTCACCTTCTGCCAAAGACGGCCATTGCTGCAGCACAGTAAGCAATGTGTCCTTGCCTCGTGACTCCCAGTCCACAGTCCATTCTATTTGCTTTCTCTCAACATAAATTTGTACTATGTACCATTCACAAATTACCCCGGCTGCACAGCGAGCATACGTGTTGTTCTGCTACTCTGGCAGCAGCCTAAGGAGAGAAGCAGAACAGAGAACTAGACATAACCTTATCATTCACCCTACCAAAACTTAGCAGCGTTTATTAGCTAGAACCTTCAGGAAGATTAATTTGAATAAGCTTTTAAAATGCATTAGTTATATCATAAATAGAGCCTAAAAGTGGCTGTAAAATGCTTTTGTTTAATATACTTTAGAAGTCAGCTAAACCAACAAAAGTCACTTCCAAATAAAAGTATCCATAACAGATTTGAATGTGATTTAATTAATAGACTTTTGAAGTTAGCTCAAATTCATATTCCAGGATGTCCATGCAGGTAATTTGGAATATTTTTTCTGAATGTTTCTATGTATGCAAGCCCAGAGACTGCTATTCATTTTTTCTGAGGCACAAAACACAGTAAGACAGAGGGCTGTGTTTAGCACTGGGCAGGAAGGTAGCTGTGAAGAAGTGTGAAGTGAAAGCGTTTCAAGCAAGTATTTTTGCAAGGCACTCACAAAAATGACAAAAATGGCTCTGTTGCTTAGCTCATTTTTCAACTGAATTACTTAACCAGATGGAAAGCCAAGATATGTGACCTTCTGTGCCAAGTAAGGTCACATATCTTTTCTTCATTTTTTTTTGGTTTTTTTTTTTTTTGTTTTTTTTTTAAATAGAGTTTAAAAGTAGAAACTACTCTGAAAAGACAAGCAAAACTTTTGGTGAAAACATAAGGTGAACGCATTTTCTAAAAGATAACTGCATAGGCAATTAGACACGCAAAAGAGATGTAATCTAACAGCACTCAGATTTCTGAGAAAAAACATGTATTATACCTCCCCTGTATTACTGATCATTCTAATGCATACTGCAGGCCAAATTCTTCCTTGGTAAGTCACCTCTTAAGCACACCAGAAAAAAAGAAAATTACATACCTACACATTTTAAAGGAGAAATAGCCATGACATAACTGAATTCCTACTCTGAGAGCCGTGGCATTTGTTTTTAGTAAGTCTTAACTTCCATAGTTAATGCTAGATCCTGCTTTACTTTTCAGTACCTGTATTCCCTCCTAGCAAAGCCCAGAGCGGATTAGACAGAGGCTTAAATTTATAAACTAAACTGACATTTATATGTCAGAAGTGACACACAGAAACTCTCTGCAATTGAATCACTCAACCTGCATACTTGCCCAGCTGGCTTCCATAGTGGGATACATCAGGTCAGTATTTACTGTGGGCAAAAAGACTTTTCTCAGAGTAGCTTCATCCAGGACTCCTTTAAAACAGTGGAAGGACTTTAGCAGGCTTTAGGACATGACAGATCTTATACCCAACTTCAATAAAAATTAAGCAAATTTTTAATGTTTAGGACATGTTTACTTTTCGAGACTAAACCAGGAAGTTTTCTAGAACAAGCAGATCTAAAAATATTACGTATTAGAATTTTCTATAAAGCTTTAAAACCTCTTAACCGAGACAGCAGCTATGTTACATTATTAAAGTCTACAATCCTGCACACAACCTTTAGGTATGTGAATATTCCATCTTTATTTGGGTAGGCAAATCAGGTAACCACTCTCATAGGTATTTATAGCATTGGGATTACAGGACCTATTTCTGAGAGGTGAGAGGCAACTACTTCTTCCAATTTGCCAGCATGTTCAGGTTACAGAGCTCATGTGTGATCAAGGATCTTGTAATCAATGCTGCAATCCACCACCAAAAAGACTAATTCTCATCAATAATAAAAGCTGCTTTACATAGTGGGTGTAAGTATTTCCCTTAAGGCCTAACTAAGCATTCAGGGAAGCCCAATTCCACCAAAGGTAGCAGCAAGTGTAGCATGTGTTAATTCATGCTAATTCACAGCAGTTTAAAAGCACAGCAGTACAAGCCTCACCACATGGTAGCAACCAGGGTACAAGTTTCTCAAAAAACAAATAGCATATAGCAACTAAGAATAAACTAGAAACAGACACCAGATTTTTAAAATATTTGTTCAATCTTTTATTTCCAAAGTAATTAAATACTCAATGAGAAATGGCCAGGCTAAAACTGTCGAATTATATAGTTGTGTTTATATAACAGCAGCCTCCTTCCCCAGCTACATTTCAAATGGGAAAAGTATGTAATTATTTATTTATTTATTTTTAATCAAAACCAGGCAAAGGATTTTCCCATAAGCTTTCCAGGGAAGTCAACCTCTGGACTGAAACCCAACATAAAAATTTCAGCAGGAAAGGAGAATATTTCATTATGTTATGAATATGCAAAGGCAACATTCAGACACAAAACTATGGTGAAAATTCTTATGTAACTTTCAATTTAGCAGGCTACTGCAGACTACCTATTGTAACAAGAACATAACATAACAATTTATTTAAAAAACCCCTCAGCTGAATTCACAGACATTATATCGTGTGCTCTCTACTTCTGTCTGATTTTCATATATTAATCTTCAGTATCAGGAACAAATGCTTAAAAAGCATGAGAATGTGTTCTGTTCCACAAAGACACTTTTGTCCACATAACTATGCATGTTTTGTTCCAAAAAGCAGTAGATAATTTCATGGAATCACAGGATTTTGCCAAGTTTGACAGTTAAGATTTTTGCCAAAATTAAAGAGTTTCAGTTTATTTATAAAATAATTACTTGGAGAAGCTAGGTTATTTATTTTGATATTTCATATGCTCTACCACCTTCTTGTAAGCTGAAGAAGTACAACAAATACCTGCAACAACAATGGTTCTGTAACCAGAAAAAGAGTTTGAAGTATCTTGTGAAATTATTTTTATAAAAGCTGGGAAGAGTAATATCTGAAACACTCCAGAAACTTTTGTAGAATATGAACAAGCCCAAGATCTATTTTACCAATTCTTAAATCATCTAAAATTACTGGGAATAATACAACTCCCTGTGTATTCTGGATCATTAATAAGATGCGAGACAGTTGTTCAACATAAGCCTAAAAAAAAGCATCATATTAACCAACACATTGAAAAAAAAATACCAGTTTTAAAGTTAATTTTGCATTTCAAGGTCTGCCTTAAAATCTGCTTACAAAGTACCTAAAAGTGTGGAGTGAGGATACAGGACATGTCAGACCTGTGGATACTTCACTCTCACTAACACCTCTTTGCCCTGACAATAGGGCACCTACAGTAACAGTTGTTTGGTTGGTTTTTTGCTGAAATCCTGAAAAGCACAAACAGTGCAAGTTCTAAAGTCATTCTTCAGAAATTGAAGCAAATAATTTTGTCACATTTTTCATGCCAGCACAATATGCATAATAAAACACATATATGTTCTCAAACATAGAATATTTGGAAGTGAAAAGTCATCAGTGAGATAGCTTATACTGGATATAAGTTTGTACAACATACGTTTGGTTTTCTGCCCTACAGCTGTCTGCCACAGATCACAACCTGATGTTTCACCTTAACACGTCCAGCTGTAAAGCACAGAGAGGCTGCTGTTCCATAGATGGCAAAACCACTGAAGAAGACAGAATGGGTATCATAACCATTTCCATATAAGCTATCCCTGTTAGCGATTAAAGCTCTGGTGGGACTATACAGTTTAATCAGCTTACTCCGCTCTCTTCTACTGACTTTGAGGAAAGCTGTTGTAAATTTCCACTTTTTTTCCACTGTCCATGCTGTATGGATGGGAATCAGAAGATTTGTAGCCATTTCCAGTTCTGTTATTAAATGATATTCATACTATGTTATTCCTCATTTTACCAAGTCATAAAATGAAACAAACAAAAAAAAAAAAAACAACCCCAAATCAAACCAACGACAAAAAAAAAAAAAAAAAGACAACAAATGACTTTACCTGAGCAGCCAATCCAAATTTGGCATCTCAGAGGTTATTTCACTTAGAGAGACTAATTGGTAAACCCAGTATTCCATTAATAGAAATTTATTTATTTACAACATATGTATATGGGACAGAAGAGGATGGGATAGAGGAAAAGGTAAGACAAAGAAGAAAAAAACCTTCCAACTAGTTTATGAGCCCTTCTGTCACCAAGCATTTAGACTGTTATATATGTAATTGAGGGATGAATATTAACTAGCTAGCCTGTGAATTTTCTGAAAAAGCTCAACCAACTACCCACAGATGCATGTGGGTAGTGATGTGATGTTATTCCTGGAAAGTCTATTTGTAATGTCCACATTTCAGAAGTGGTATCACTCATCCTCAGGCAACTGAGTACTCAAATTCTGCCTTCTGTGACATCCTTGCAATAATTTTGACATCTACTGGGATTGCTGTAACCAAAGTATTTTACAGAGCAATCTAATTTTTAGAATTACATCAAGTAAAATAGTGCCTTAATACTGTCTGCAAAATAAATAGGATAACTAAAGTACTGATTTTCATATAAGTGGATACTCTCATGTTTGGGTATTTTTACCTGGAAGGCTTAACCCAACTTTATAGGAATTAACTTTAAAAACTATATACAATTCCACTAAACATTTTGAGAACTTATATAGCTTCCATTCACTAGGCATCACACTGTGTTTCATTTCTTTGAGCAAGCTTCAGAATATCCCTGTAATTATTTCCTCCAGATTGTACCTAAAAAACCCAGGTACAGAAACCTTCACTAATTTGTCTTTGATGACACAGGAGGTGACTATTAGATTCATACACACAGGACTGGAAACGTGTCTTCTAATTCCATACTCAAAAAGTCTTTCCACTTTTTCAAACATGAAAATTCAAGCAATATTTGGTAAAATACACTTAATTCTTGAGCAAATGTTTTCTAAAATCCATCAACACATGTAAATACACTACTTTGTACTAGGAAGATTTCAGAATCTATTTCTGTTATGGTCATGAGAAAAAGACTGAAATATGAAAAAGTCTTTCTGTTTAAAGGAGCAATAAAACTTACAACTACAAGCTTCTCTTCTGTACAGAAAACTAAAAAAAGTTGAGCAGCTGTTCAAGATCAGCGACTTTAAATCAGTGTCTTCCTCCACAAAGAATGGCTGAAGTCCTAGGAATAAAATTAGGGAGAACTCAAATTCTGCAGAACTGACGACTGCAGCCTTCCCAGTAAATACTCAGCCTTCCCTTTTGCATGGCAGCATCTCTAATCACTTCTATGCCAGCATCTTCATCCATTTATACTGTATCAAAGTAATGAATGCCCTTGAATTTCACTCCTGCTTGTGAGCAAAATCTTCCTCATGTTACAACATCAGGTGGACTCTTACCTATTATAATGCCTGCAAGCCAGATTGCTTTATCTTGTAATTACCAAGGTGCAATCTTTATTTTAACTTCTTGTAAGGAATGAATTTTTATCACCGTGTCCACAGTTGCTAGTCAGGAATGATTAGTTTCACAGCTTTCAAACCTTTCCACGTCATTTGAATGCACCATACAATGGCACATTTCAAAATGACAGGCTTCTTGAGCCAGCTACATCCATTGGAAGAAGTGGAGAGTGATTCAGTCCTCTCAGCCTAAATGAACTCTCCCTTTTATGCTTTTTCTTAATCGTTATTGCATATGGATACCTCCTGGAATTATGTAATGCATGCATGTCAGTGCAAATCTACCATGCTCCAAACTTTAAATGAGAGGCATCAATTGAAATTTACTTAGAAAAATTATAAATGAAGCAGCAACATGGTGATGAAACGTAGTGACAGAATTCACAATTACAGACTTTTTACCTTTGTATAATGTTTAGATTAGGCTGCAGCTCAGCAGAGACTTCAGAATATTTACCTTACCTTTCCCCTTCATATGACAAACAGTTCTCTGAGTCTTGCATTCAAAATCAGGCCTTAAACCATATGTCTCCTCCAAAACAGGGATACTGCTATCAAAAGTGATACTTCAAATAAGCATTATCAAATTTGTTTCCACTTAAAAGTATTGTTACAATATTTAAGTAAGTTTTTGCCAATCTGTTTCTATTCGCTTATAGACATCAAATTTCTGTATAATAAAAAAGATGGGCATTTTCCCTTTATAGAAGTTAATAATTTGAAATATGTCTTTCTAGGTTCTCACACTGTAAAAAAACTTTACCTCAATACCCCCTAAAGATGCATTAACATAGAACAGGATGAAACCAAGAACCTGACTTAGAAAACTGTAAATCGTCTGTCCTGTGCTAAATCTCTGCAGCTCTCTACAGTCCTCCTGCAACTTTCCTTGGGGTCCTAGACGGTGGTGGAGCCCACCTCACACTAAGAGGAAGCTAGATGCAGAAATCTGTGAAGCCTCTGAGGTCTAGCCATCAGAGAGGAAAATATGAGCTTCCTATATTTAAGTTGTCTCTATTTCAGAATGTCATTACTGGAATTCTTTCAGACTTTTTTTAACTTTAAAAGTCCTTCTCATCTTGACTTTGCAAGGCTATTTATGTGTGTACACATAAAATAGTTTCCCTAAAGCTTTTACTTCTGTCATAAGAGAATTTCCACTAAAAAGGTTGTCAGAACTGAACGCTTACAGCTTTTAGGCACACAAAACAGCACTGTGGTTTCTTGCCCCTCCTGAAAACACGTGCTACATCTATATTTCCAATTCTGCAAGTCCTGCCTGTTTAAGAGGAGAATTGGTTAAATTGTGCATTATCCAATTTACATACATATCCTGTATTAAAAGCTAGGCTTGAGCTGGCTAAAGTCACAAAATATGACAGAAGCTATTGAACAAATTCAGTATCCGGTTACAGTCAGGTAAATCTAGAGTAACAGCTCTGAAACAAACAGAGTTACCATGGTGTAAAGTCTGAAGTAATCAGGAGCAGAACTTGGCCACCTGGCATTTACTCACTTCACTAAACCTAAAGCCCTGGAAGGGTCAAACAATGAATAACTACATAATTTGTGAGAAGAAATGCCTAGAAACCCAGGATACGGAGGTGAAATGAGGATAAACGCTATGCTTCCATGCTGAACTTTTTGGATTTTGTTAGTCTAAGCCAGGCCATGGATATTGCTTTAATACGCAATGAATATTTTCAGTGTGAAATTCCATTCATTTAAAATAAGACGTGATTCATACAGAATTCACATGGCATGCCCTGGCTTTTTAAAGTAGCTTGAATATAACAGGCAGACATATAAATCTGTGAGCAACTTTAGGTGGGCTTTCTTTTTCTACATAATAATTTCAACTATGGACTGTGAATAGTTGGAGACTTTAATATTTGTTTCTCTATCTAGTTTATGTGTTTCAGAATAAATACTAAGGGCTCAAATCTGGAAAGCGAGAAGGTTGTTCAAAGTAGTAGCCTCTTCGAGGCTTAAAAGCTTTTGTAGGGTTGCACTCCCACCTCACATGTGGCAAAGCGTACCTAGAGAACAGGTAGGTGGAAAATACCTTTAAAAGCCTGTTAAAGTTACAGGGAATAGAGGCTTAAATGAAGGTTATCTAAAAAAATTAAAATCTTAATTAAGCTTCAGAATATTACTTCTAAGTACATAAAATGAAAGCCCCCACTGAATACCATCGCCACACTCCGCGAGCCCTGGAGCGAACCGTCGAGCACACCTGCCCCTCGCAAGCTCCCAGAATCGAGAGGAATCGCACTAAAGCCCCCCCAAGCCGAGAAAAGTTCGCCTCTTTTGCAGAAGATAACGCAATTAACACGCATGCCCCGAGCCAGCAATCACCGCCTGTTCACCTGAAAAGGGGGGGTGGAGAGGCCCGCCTGCCCGGCTTCGAGCGAGGACGGAAGGGGGCTCAGCTCGCTCCCCTCGCTAGCGCAGGTGCCCGTCGGTGCCGACCAGGGCGGGGGGCTCAGGGCAGCCTCCACAGCCCCCGCCGTTCCCTACCTTTGCCCCTCGCCGCCCACGGGGCCGCGACGCCTTGAGCCTGGCAGCGGTTTTCTCCTGGACGCGTCGCAGCGGCGGGGGGGGGGGGGAACGGGGGACGGGACACACACAACGGGCGGTACGGCCGCTCTGAAGCCCCGGTCCGCGCCGGCGTCCTCCTTCCCTCGGGGTTCTTCTTCCCTCCCCGTCCTTCACGCACCTGCCTCCTGGCCGAGGAGGCTGCCGGCCAGCTGGGGACCGGTGACCCCCCCCGCCGCTGCGGGCGGAGAGCGGAGTGAACCGGCGGCCCCGGGCCGAGCCGGGGAGGGGGGGCGGGGGGGGTGTCCCCGCCGCCGGCGGCGCGCCCGGGCGCGTAACTCCAGGCGCCGCCGCCGCCTCTTACAAAGGGTAAATTCATGTTACGTTTCCCCAGCGCAGCGGTGGAAGAGCTGGGAGCCGGCGGAGTCCCACAGCTACCGGGCGGTCAGGGGATCTCACTCTGAAAAGGAAAGCTTCTCGTCTTCTGGAAAACATCAAATTACACCACGGCACGTTGACGAATTACCAAGATCACCTTAAATTATTAGAAAGCGACAGAGTTTTCCTTTTTCTCGTTTCTGGGTGTTTGAGTGTTGGCTTTTTTTTAAACGCAGGTTCCCACCAACTACACGCGATGCACGTGGAAAACCACCAGTTTTGCTTTGTAGCCCAAGTTGGCGATGAGCTAAATGCAAACTTGTCCTAGTGCAATGCTATAATACCCCTGGAAACGCTTTCCATTTACAATGAGTTTAAAAACGTGCAACTAAGTTACCAACTGTACCAAAACCTATAGAGCTGCCCAGTAGAAATGTACAGTCTCAAACCCTAAATGAATTGACAGTGTTTCTTTTTCTGAAGTGTGAGTTACATAACATTTACATAGTGAACTGGCACATACACACACTATTCATTGCAAAACTCTCTCAAAAGTAGCAGGAGGCCGGTAACTGAGTGAGCGCATTCACCGCAGGTCAGATACTGTCCTCGCGGTACTTCTCTAGGGAAACCATCCGGCTAACAGTTCTCGATCAGTGAGCAGCATGTGGGACCTCAAGGTGAAAGCCCTGTTACCACCCCTGTCCTCGGCATCAGCAGATGGACACAGGAGAGCTTACAGGGCTATCGCCTGCAAGAGCTACGTGTTGTCTGTTCAGAGTTCCCAGGCTCTACCTGTAGATCTAAACACTAGATCTAGTACTAGATCTAAATACTTCCTAGAACACGTAACAGCCATGCGTGCTTTGATTGAACATATACTTGTAGATGTTACTAAACACACACAAAGCAGTAACTTTCAAACCCAGAAGAGTAAGATTTAACTTCACGGTAACTGGACGGTTAACAGAAATCCCAACACAGAGCTCCATCTGACAGCATACAGTGTTGTCACTCATTATGTACTATTTTGATTCACTGTTTCTGATGTTTCTCATTATAATTCTGTTGAATATTTGCATATACTTACCCTGGAACATGACCCATACAGAGATTTCTAAAATATAGTGAAACTGCTTAGATCGATTCATATCAACTACTCATTTCATGTTTGCGAAAATTAGTATTTACAAGGACAACTCTTTAAGCTTCTTAAGGGTAAGAAACAGCTGACAAGTGTGGATGATGCAATAGTCTGCTAATCCTGAAACACTTGAAAAGGGGAATGCAGGATGTCAGAAGTGAGCAGGACTCCCTTAGGAAACACTTTGCAAATTGGGTATTCTTATCAGTCAGCAAATGTGAAATACCTTGCACAATTATGCAGTGTACACTTGGAGATACTCTGCATATGCATATGTTATTAATCACACCATAACTTAACTACATACTGCTCAAATAGTTTTCAAGTTTCTCTTGTCTTGTAAATTGTGTTAATTAGCTCAATGATCAGTTCACATTTAGATTCCTGCTTTCAGTAGCAATCATATAACCCTTAGATCCAAAAGCCATATCATGCCTCTAACGTTAATAAAGATGTACTTGGCATTTATACAGGACTTTTCTCAGCATTTCATAGACAAGCCACTTTTGACATTTCTACAAAGCATTTAGTCACATGACTGTTACAGAGAAACTGAAGTGTGTACATATATTTGTATGACTCATACAAGAATACAAAGCAACAGTACCTACATTATTAAAAAGTAGCATCCCATAATTTGTTGCTGTGGTATTTTACTCTATGGATAAAATTCCTAATGGGAGTTCCTGAGTACTTACTCTGATGCAGGGCACTTTCTCTGCAATCTATAGATGACCTTTTCTGTAATTTCACCTGCAGCAGATCTCCTAGTTTCTAGGTTAATGGCATGACACCGCAGTAACCAGTCACTTTGGAAACAAAACAAACACACTCCTGGGGGACTTTGAATACTCTGTGAAGCTTACACTGCTATTCCCAAAATTTTCTCAAAATCTGCTGTATGCTCTATACTGAAAGCCAATCAACATTGCTTGCTTATACAAGCTGCTCTGAACTAACTGAAAAGAGCTATTTATATTAATTAACAGAGACTGGTAACCTTGTTTAAAATTGCACTGCCTGGTGCACTCCAGCATACAATACAAGCTTGTAGTATATCTTCAGACCCACCAGCTTCTTCTTTTTAAAGAAGAAAGGTGCTTTTTAAAGCACCTTCAAACCATTTTTCACCATTTAATTCTACTGAGTTACGATGTCCAAGAAACATACCCTTTGATATCTAAAAGTGAGCCCAAGGTACCTCCGAGATAACTATGTTGCATGGAACAGGTGTTTGCAGGTGGAGCTAGCCATCAAAACTAGGAGAGTGTCCTTAACGTTGGGACTATAGCAGAAGAGCAGCCTCTCTGTGATGGAAGAGGAGCAGGCTGTAGTAAGCAGCTCTTGCATTAATTCAAAAACCCTCTTAGAATCACTTATCCCTTTCCAATGTAGCCTTCTTCCAGAACAAAGGCTTTTAAGTTGCATTTAGTACCTTTCACTACACTGTGTAAACACCTTAGATGACAATGCAAACATTTTATACCAATATAATCATCTCACATAGGTCTTTCAACTCTCAGCTGAAACTGTATCAAGCTAACTTCATCAGGTTGGGTGGAGAAAAGGCAGCAATATAGAAGTGTCAATACAGTGAGGCATCCCAAAGCATTATATTGAGAATGAGCATTTTTACTCATATTAAAAATGAGAAGATAAATTCTAGAAAAGAGACCAAAACTGGTTTAACAGTTTCCCTTTAACACGTATCTAAAATTTTCTCAAATTCGCCCTTTTTCTCCCAAATTCTAGCTTCGCCAATTTTTTCTAAGTCTTTTTAATCCATATTGTCTCAAACTTGTCTGGGAGATGCACCAACCAATTATTAAACTGTTAACAGCACACTGAAACTACTCCATAGACTTATAAATCAAAAAAATACTATGAAGGGCAGAGAAGCTTTCAAAAAATAGAATCAAGAAAAGCTAGTTATCATAGCTGTTGAAGTTCTGCCAGAAGAAACCTGTGACAAAACACACTTTACCTGCACTATCAGTTCCCAAAATACCAGCTTCAGCCTACATTTAAGGGTCTGCCTGCTACTAACGTGATACACTCTCACTGAAAGGATCAATGAAGCTGTTATCTTCTATTTCTCCTCAGGATGCAGCACTAACATGATATGTGTAGGACATTAACAGGAGTAGTATAATTAAGTAAATCATCTCCATTGGGCAAACACGTCCCTCTGTACAAAATGATGGTCCAATTTATCATCACAACCTGAAGCACAGCCTTTGGACGTCTTCTGTCGCAATTCTGAACTAATCCAAACCTATTCATCTTAGAGCAAGTAGTCTGTTGTCTTCAAACATCTGTCTTGTGCCATTTGTGTAGCCCATGGCTTTATGATGAGATATTTTTGTCTCCTTATTGTGTGTTAACTTCAGGCTTGTCTAATTATGTATTGTTGGTAAATAATTTACATTTTCCCTTTTAAGACCACCACCATCTGTGGCTGCACCAGCCTTAAAAACTTCAAAAAAGGGAATCTGCATCTCCGTTGCCTAAATTGGGCAGTGATTAACATACACTCCCCAGACTTTCCTTTTGTACACAGTATACAAATTGTAGTACTTCCTAAGTATTTTGCTATTCCATATTCTACTATTTTGTAGTACTTATACTACACGTGTTTTCTAACTTCATTACCAATTCTACAGGACTGTGCTTCACACGTGCCTAAGATTAACCATTTGCATCAGCGTGACATTCTTCTCATTCCCTCTCTCTTCTCACCCCTTTACCTGGTCCTTCCCAAAGTAAGGGCGACCTACCGAAGCTACTCACACTAGCCAAAAAGCTGCCCTCAGTACCGTGTGGCTTCGAGGCAGCCGCCGGCACTGGCTACTTCGGGGTACCTTCTTCTCCAACCTATTTGTCGAAGGCATGTTAAGGCCAGCCGGGCCTCCTCTCTGGTTTGAGGATGATGTCTTCAACTCTAGCAGGCCACAGCACGGGGAGCGGGCCTTTGCCCTTTCAGGGGCCGCCTGCGACCCCCACATTTCACAGGGGTTAAGGAGGAGACCTCGCTCTTTCAGCCCCGGCTCCTGTTTCTACGGCCACTTCTCCTCGGCCGGCCTCGGCCTGTCAGCGCCACCGCCGCCCTGCGCTTCCCCGGCCCCCGCAGCCGGAGGGAAACGCGGCCCTCAGGACGAGGCGGGAAACGGCGCTTTGAGGCAGCACCCGCGGAGCGCAACCAACCGGCGGGAACGGCGCGAGGCGGGGCGGGGCGGCCCCGCCCCTCCCTTTCCCCTCCTCAGCGGAGGCGGCGGCCCCGCCTACCCGCCGCGGGCGCCCCCCCGACGTCACCCGGCAGGGGCGGACCCGGCCGGCCGAGCGCACGTCACGCACATCCACACACCCCGCCACAACAACCCCTCCCTGCGCGCGCACCCGCCCCGCCCCGGCGGCCGCCTCCCCGCGCCGGCCGGGCTGCGGGCGCTGATTGGCCGCCGCCTTCCCGCTTCCTTCTCCCCGTCCGAGAACCCGCCATTTTGAAAACCTTGTTGATTCCGGGAGAGAGAGAGAGAGAGTGACCGACCGACCGACCGACGGACGGCGGGACGCGGAGCGCGCGCGTGTCGCTGTGCGCCAGGGCGCCCGGCCCCGCCCCCTCCCCCCGCCCTCTCCTTCCTCCGGTAACTGTCGCCTCCGGCTGCCGTTGCTGCCGCAGCCGCGCCCGAGGAAGGAGCCAGAAGCCGGGGTTCGAGCTGAGGTGGGTCCTGCCGCCATGGCCGTTAACGGCGCCCGAGAGCGCCTTCCCGCCCCGCCGCCCTCGGGCCGGGCCGGCGGGTGACGAGGCGAGATGAAGGGGGGGCGGGGGGGACACACGCAGTGTGCCGGGAGCGCTTGTCGCCGGCCGACCCACCGGCGGCCGCGGGGGGCCGCCTCCCTCCCTCCCTCCCTCCCTCCCTCCTTCCCTCCCTCCTTCCCTCTTTCCCTCTCAGGCCTCCGCCGGGCGGCGGGCTGCGTTTTCCGCCCGAGGTGTTTCCTGGGCGCTCCGTCCTGCCCTGCGGCGGCAGGCGGGCGGAACGGTCTGGCCGCCTGTTAGTTCGGGGAGGGGGACAGCGCTCGCCGCTGCCCCCGCCGCCCTTCTCCTTGGCCGCCGGCTCCTCCGGGCGCTACCCGGCGTCGTCCCTTTCCCCGGCCTTCGGCTCGCTAAGCCGGGAAGGGGACAGGTGGCGAGTCCGTGTCGGAAAAGTCCTGGGCGAGGGTGGGAGGTGCTGTTGTGCACAGTACCCTCCTCGGGGCGGCTTGCGAGATATTTCTCCTGGCCGAAAATACCCCCGGCTTCAGCCTTCCTAAAGGTGGGTCCCAGTACCCTCTTTCTCGAAGCAAGTCATTCTCACGGACCTGGTTGTTGAAAAGCTAAAAAAGTCTCTTACTTTCCTATTCCACTTCTGCTCCTGCTGAAAGGGGAAGTACTTTGCTTGCTTTTTCACTTGTGCAGACAAGGAAAATTCAGAGAGTAGTATCGTGAAAAAGCCGGACTACTTTTCTGTGTCAAGTGCAATACTGTTAGTAATACCCTGAGGGCAAAATTTTTTTTCCCCCGGTGATTTAGCAAAGAGGAGTAAACTTTCTTTTTTCCCTGACTCTTGGTAATGTAACTCGTGTTTTCTGTCATTTGGAGTGCTGCTGTTCTCTGGCACCTGCTAATGTTGCATATAAGCAGTTGATTTCATTTTGTTTATTGAGTCTGACCTCTTGCAGATAATGTTAGCTTTAATATCAGAAAAAGAAAGTGGTTAATCATGTGATTATTTTTTTTTTCCACAAGGGCTTATACAACTGCAGCTGTATTTTGTTCCGGATCTGTAAACAGTGAAAGATTTTGAAAGCTAGAATTTTTCTAAAGTGAACAGATATGGCTATCTTCCTTTGTTAGATAGACATTCTCTGTCAGTAGGGAAGTGGTACTCGCCAAAGTGAGATATTCTCAAGCTAACATTTAAGCCGCTTCAAATGCTAAGAAAAGACTCCTCTTAAATATGCTAAGTATGAACCATTTATTCCTTTTTTTTGTTGTAGGTCTGCAGATTAAAACCAAAAAGCATTTTCAAGCCCTAAGATGTCACAACTATTTGAATTCTGGAAGCAGTGTTAATTTTTTCCAAATTGCTCATAACTTTTATTTTTCATTTTTCTGTTCCTATTTCCCATCTAAATATGTAGCTTGTTTAACTTACTAGGAAACTTGTATGCATGGTTAACCATGATCAGAAATAACTATTCAGTTTATAATATGGTGCACTAAAGTTGTGATATCTTTAAACATTACAGTTCTTAATGGATAGCAGCATCAGCTGCTTTGAGCGGGTGTTTCCAAATACTTCACAAAGCAAGCTTGAAGGCTTGTGTGTGGAAAGAATTTATAACCTTTTAAACTCTTTTTAACCAGGCTAGTTGCAGAATGGATGGCAACTCCTCCTGAAAAATATTATGTATTGTGTGTATGCAAAATACATTAGTGTCTTAAAGAATGTGAATAATCACAATATGAGCACTGTGACATTAATTCTACCATACAAGAAGATTTTTTAAAAAGCAAGAATCCTCAGTTTTTCATGTATAATGCTATATTGATGATGGTTTCCCTGACTGCTTTTTACAGAACTCTACACCATGTCTTCTGTTGTTTCATCAAAAGAAGACACAATGTCATCTGAAAAAGCAGATGAGAAAAAACCTGAAACTGAAAACAAAGCTGAGGAAAGTGATGAAGATGAAGAAGAGGAGGAGGAGGAGGAGGAAGAAAAGGGTACTTGTTTTCCCACTGAATAAGTTGTCCTTTAAAAAATGCCAAGCTTACTGAATGCAGTCTCCTGTAATCTCAGCTAATTGTACAATTATTGTTTAGGAGATTCCATGGTACATCTATCTCATAGGTCATAAATCGCTTCCCAGTAGTCTATAATAGACAACACTAGAAACAGCGATGATGGTGTTCCTCAGGAAAGATTGAAGGAATTTCTGGCATCTTGGATTCCTATGCTAGGGTGGTGTTGTTGGTGGTGTTGTATAAACTTCTAGATGATTATAAGAGATAGCATCCTTTATCAAATTATTTGTATAAAAAAGCATATCCAAAAGAGAATCCTTTTTTGCCAGTAACACTCTGAAGTGATCCATGTTTGCAAAAGAGAGAAACTTGAGAAATCTGTGCTGTAGCTTTGGAAACAATACAGATGTCTTTGCTTAACTACTGTGAACTAAATTACTGGGTACCAGAATTTAATTATATTGGAGGAGGGATATTCTGTCTCACTAATTTTGTCAAAAATCATGGCGATATCATAGGATGAGCAAGCAAGGCAGGTTCTATGTTGTGGCATGTAATTGAAGAGGGTAGCCAAGGTATACAAGGTGTGATGAAGGAACTACTATACAAAAATGTTAATTGCCATCCTGAAGTCTCTAGGCACTGGTTTTGCAAATGAAAGCATCCATGGAAGTAGAGCTGCAGTATGGCACAGCGAAAACCAAGTCACTGATGGTCTTGGATTCTTAAAAGAGCTGAAGTCTGTCTTTAGAAAAGGTAGTAGAAAGAAAAGAGATTATGCTGTTTGGGAAACAATAGAGCAATTAGAATTAGATTTTTAGAAATAACTTTCTTGAGCACACACAAGTATGGTTTGCTCTGTTTTCAGCAGATACATGTCAAGTTTTGATTATGTTCATACAGATTTTGAAGGTGCTTTCGTATGTTAAAGCCAGGATAGCCCATCTGTTTAGCGCTAAGGATAGCTTGATTTGAGGTCAAGTGTTTTAGTATGAAGTGTTTAGGTGAAGGTTTGGGTTTTCCTTCTGACATGGTGTCATGTTTAACCCCAGCCAGCAATTAAGCACCACGCAGCTGCTCACTCACTTCCCCCCCACCCAGTGGGATGGGGGAGAGAATCGGGGGAAAAAGAAGTAAAACTTGTAGGTTGAGATAAGAACAGTTTAAGAGAACAGAAAGGAAGAAAATAATAATGATAATAACAACAATAATAAAATGACAATAATAATAATAAAAGAATTGGAATATACAAGACAAGTGACGCACAATGCAGTTGCTCACCACTTGCTGACTGATGCCCAGTTAGTTCCCAAGCAGCAATCCACCCCCTGGGCCAACTCCCCCCAGTTTATATACTGGGCATGACATCACATGGTATGGCATACCCCTTTGGCCAGTTTGGGTCAGCTGGCCTGGCTGTGTCCCCTTCCAACCTCTTGAGCCCCTCCAGCCTTCTTGCTAGCTGAGCATGAGAAGATGAAAAATCCTTGACTTAGTATAAACACTGCACACCACAACTGAAAACATCAGTATGTTATCAACATTCTTCTTATACTGAACCCAAAACACAACACTATATCAGCTACTAGAAAGAAATTAACTCTGTCCCAGCTGAAACCAGGAGATGTGGTATCATTAAAGTAGTGATGTGCAATGTATACATAAAACAATTTAAACGTATTCATTACTAAGCAGTACCAGAATTACTGGGAATGCTGTTGTAGTATTTGTGACACTCGTATTGTGCCCTGCAGAGTGCCACACTCCGTAGCCCTGGGAGGTGTAGTACAGTCCCACTGTGCTTGTGCTTCTGCCTTTCCTGCTGATAAGTGTGGGTCCTCCAGTCCAGTAGTGGGAAAAGAAAACATCTGCAGGCATGCTGGACTCTTCTTTTGCCCATCTGGGGGTAGTATTCTCCCTGAGAGAGCTCAAGTGGAGCTGTGCGTGTAGGGGCTGCAGCGTCCAGGAAAGAGACTACACAAACAATGTCAGTTCTGTACCTCAGAAAGGCAGTGAAGGGAGAGAAGGATGGGTTTCTGAAAATGCATAGTGCTCCATTGTGGGGTAAAGTCCTCTTTAGGAAATGCCCAGTCTTGTCTTCAGGGTTAAGTTGGGTACAGGATTGTGGTTAAGAACTAGACTCCTAGTTATATATATACAGCTCCATAGAATCCCGTTGACCTATTAGCCAAAGGTTTGAAAATGTCATAGTACCTGGTTATATCATCACCCATTTTTGGTTTGCAATTCAAAGATTCAGTGTTGTATTGCATGTCATTACAGTTGAATCTGCTCGTATAATGAAAAAATACTGTTTTTAAGGAAGCTGTCTTTTGCAGAAAAGAGTCTCATTGTTGAAGGAAAAAGAGAGAAGAAGAAGGTAGACCGACTGACCATGCAGGTGTCCTCATTGCAAAAGGAACCTTTTACAATTACACCGGGTAAGCTTGTACTCTCATGTAAGAATTTTGACTGTCGGGAATGATAATTAAACCTCTTAAAAGATCAAATTATTAATTTGTTGTAGATAAGACCTCATTTAAGAGTTGTGATCCATTTTTAAATAGTAAGGCTATTTAATTATATGAAAACCCTCTTTTATTCTGTAGCATCAATTTAAATCATAAAAGTTCTATAATGTTTAAACTTTCCTGGAATAGGATCTTCAGTACCTAGCCACCACTAAAAAAGGCAGAAGCAGCTAGAATAAAAAGAAATGTACCCTGGTCTAGGTGGTATCGAGTAAGGAAGATAAAGAGACTGTCAGGATGCCTAATTGATAGGAAAAGGCCTGCTTAATGTTTGATATATTATAATGTCTGATGCTATTCTGAAATAACTTTTTTGCTTTTTTAAAAACCACTAGATGTTTTGAAGTTACAAACATCGGTAAATATGAATGTGATAAATAGCGTAATTCATTTTAACTGTTTCAGGAAAAGGACAAAAACTCTGTGAAATTGAAAGGATACAATTCTTTCTGAGTAAAAAGAAGACAGATGAACTTAGGAACCTGCACAAACTCCTCTACAACAGGCCAGGCACTGTAAGAATTTAAAATCAAACTTGTATATCTACTAGTTCTCATGCATAGTGAAAATGTTCGTAGTATAGTTTTTTTACATTTGCACATGTGGATCTATTTCAAGTGTCATTTATTACAAGCTACTTAAAAAAAATGAATATTACAGGACCAATTAAGCAAGCTCATAATTTTTCTAACTCCTGTAAACTACTCTCCCTGTAAAAATCCTATGGAAAGGTGAATTGTAAGTCTGCTTGAATATAGATTTGTTTGTTTGTTCTTTTAATGGGAGAGAGGGATAGTTTAACTTATGAGGATGAGTTGGAAATAATTTATGGTTGAGGTGCTAAAAGCTGCTGACATGTGGATTATAGTCAAAATACTCCATGTAGTTATTTTGTTCAACATAGCTTTTTCTTAGTCCTTCTGTTTCTTTTATGTTTGAAACATATTGGGTTTTAATACATTGCTACTTACCTAGTTGCTTTCTCCTTTAGTTTGCACTAAGCAGTAAAAAGTAAAACTACATTATATGTAAAATCTTAATAGTGATTTTTGTCACATTTATCTAAGACAATTAAAATATTAGTTAAAAACTGGTATGCTCGCTTTTGTATTTAAGAATGAAACTTGAAGAAAATATAATAGCAAGTCTTTCTTGGAGCCCTTTATGTATCAGTGATTGTGCCTTAGATTTCAGAGTAAATATGACCCATTTTCCTTGCTAATAGAGGTAAAACAGATGTAGAGGAAATAAGGCATATTAAATTTTACTATTTCAATACACTTACCATATTTATAGGAATTTGTTTTTAGTCTCTTTGTGTATTTGGAAACTTGAACAACTAGCACAGAAACCAGGAACCGAATAGTACTAGTGCAGATGCATGCTAGCTGTAACATCTCAGACCACTGCTGCAAATGCAATGGTTGTTTAAATGGCAGAGGAAGATCTGTTGCCTCCAGTATTCAGAAAAAGAACAGTATATATTCATTAAAACTTACTTCTGTGAATTATGCTATTTTTTTCAGTATGGCAATAAACCAGACTAGAGAATTTCTGACTCGGTGCATGCAGAGTTTTGCAAACTTTTGGATTGTCCTGACGTAGAATTTAATTGTTGGATAGGAAAGGTACAAAACCAGAACCATGTAACTTTCTGATTTAACTGGCTTTACTGTGAAAGTCGTCAAACTGCATCCATTTACCCTTCATGAAACTGGTAATGCTTTACTACTGTATTTGGGTGGAGGTACTGGGATATCATTACCTCAGAATCCATCTTTCCCACTTTAGATTGGAGATCTGAGACATAACTGATTAAGAGACTGTATTGTTTATTGATTATGCAACACACTACTAAGAAACTAACAACTCAATTACACTGCTTTTAATAATTGATTTAGTGATCAATAATAAATAATCTAATAAACTAATAGACACATAACTATTCACAGTTTCATAATTACGTGCACATGATGTAATTGTAAATTGATACTTAACACTCCTAAATAATACTAACTAGACACAACTGCTGTTGAAATAAAGCTCTTGCCCTTCCCTCCTACACCACTTACTTCGTTGCAATTCTACCCCCACTTTGTCCTCCCACATTTAGTCTTTTGGACATAGACTTGTTGGAAAGTCCAGCTGGATTGCTGCAGTGTCCCAGTGGTTTGAGTGCAAAGATACGACAATATGTTTATTTGCTTGGACATATATATTGATATGGTTTCATCCAAAACTATACTTAATCAGAATTGTAGGGAACTCAGAATGCTGTTTAATATAGTGAAGATCAGATGTTGTCTTGTATGCACATTCTGTATGTGCTTTGGATCGTAGTTAACATTTTTAATAAAACATGCCAATACCATCTGCAAATTTTCTCTAGGTGCTGGACAAAGATAATTCTCTTTGGAAAAGGAGCTTAGCTTTGGTAAAATTATAAACTAACGGAGAAAGACCAGGAACAAAATTTGTAGAACTAGAAAGTGAGTTCAAATTATTCTTGCTAGTGTTAAAAAGAATTCAGAAGAACGAAAGATTTGGGGATGGTTTTTAACTTTTATTTTTGTAAAAGGAGATGGAGCAAAAACAAAGAATATATTTGGGATCTTGATGGGAGCAATTTTCCCATTATAGCGGCTGTTGCAATGAAAGTTCAACCCTGTTCAGACTGCAGGTATAATGGCAAAAGTTGTAAATTGGGTGGTATATAAATGCAAAAATCGATCATGCTAAATAAAAGGTTCAAAAGTACAATCATGATCTTGTGTAAGACTTTAGAAAAGCAAGTAAAGCAAATGTGCTTTAGCAGATTATATAGTAAAAATAAAATTCACTGTTCTATAACAATTCACATGGTACAAAGCATGCAACAGGCTTCATATGATCACAGTTGTGTAAACCTGTAAATAATCATGCAGTATGTTCTAAACAAGCTTGAAATGGCAGGTGATTTTACCTAGCAAGTTATTAGAAGGAATTAAAAGTATCAAGATGACAAGAACTTCGTTGTTGTAGTTATGCTGTCATGAGATAAATAAAGGCATAATCCATGTAGGTTATAACTTAAAGGGTATGACTTTTTGTCAACAGAAAGCTAAATGCTAGAATAGATTTTTATTGTATGAAAAGTTAACAAATGTAATTGGATGAAATCTTTTAAACTTCTTGCAATGGAAAGTAATCTGTGTGTTCTGTTCTAGGTTGCTTCCCTAAAGAAGAATGTGGGTCAGTTCAGCGGGTTCCCATTTGAAAAAGGAAGTGACCAATACAAAAAGAAGGAAGAAATGTTAAAAAAGTAATGATCTTTATTGCTACTTAACATAGCTTGACTCATGCTATACACTCCTTTTATTTTCAAAATTTTACTTCAGATTAAATTTAAACTTTAAGCTGAGTGGCTGTTTCCTGGAGCTCTATGATCTGTTTCTGAGCTCATTTTAATCACACAAATTGGTCTCTTAAGACAACTTGAAATGTGTTAAAAAGAGTTAAATTGTGAACACTTTATTCACAATTCCTACAGTCCTGGCTTTAACTGTTGCATGCTAACTATCAGATTCTTCTGCCAAGTGAGAGGAAGATGTTATTTCTCCAGGGCAAGCATAGTGTTGGGAATATATCGTGCTCTATTCATGGTGCAAACTTGCATCCTTCTATCCCTCAAAACCTCCTTCACAATCAAAGCCACTTCTGCTTATTGTATGTTAAACATACAGTCTTATTCCTAAAATTGGTCTAGCAACTAGTCTAGCAATTTTTTTTTTTTTTTAGCTTGGTTTTGACTGGACTGAAAGGGTTTAAAAATGTCCTTGCATATTTATGTAGCTAGTTGTAACAAATGAAAGAGCTAATAACTTCTACACAATTGATTCTAAATTGGTTTTTTTAGTGTCAGTTTGTTGATAGTAGAAAGGCTTCCAGAATCTGGAATTTGCAAATCTTCCTCAGATACGCACTTTTCTAGGAGTAGGCTTTGTCAAATACACAAGTCTACGAGACAAACTCTCTCAGGATGGGAGTTTTGACCGCTTCCCACTGATTTAATGGGATAATGTTTCCCCTTATCTGCAAAACGTGACAAAATGAAGTATTTTTGCACATTTTTTTCATATTTTCCATATGAAAGAACTGCTGGTTAAGTTTTGTTACCCTTCAGTCTTCAGCAAATATTCTGAAAACTGGTTGCATTGTCGCTCTTGTATCAAGGTACTAGGTGCTGTGTACTTGTGTTACTGTGGCAAGTTCTGCTGCTGTTCATAGCTATGTACGAAACACTGCTGATTAGATTATTAATTTACTCTGACTGCGTGGTTGATTTCTGCCCACACTGTACACTTGCATGTCATCATGTTTTAACAGCATTGAACAAGATAAAGGACAAAATTTACTTTGCAGAATCTTACTGCTCAGGTTATAAACTACAAAGAATGAGGTTTGAGGTTGCTGTGTGGATTAGAGTTCATGGATTTTCTAAGTTGAAACTACTTGCTATGGAAGTTATTGACTCAAAACTTGTGTGCACGTGTTTATTCCACACTTGAACTGCATTTTAATACTTGGTACATTATGTTTGCTGTTACCTGCAGATGTACCTTCAAAGCATTAAAAGTAAGAAAGGATTTGGGGAGTGGTACTTATTCTTTATATATACCAGTTCTAACTTAAGTTAAAATACAAGGACAAATGCCATGTGTAAGATAAATCATAAGGAATTTTAGTTAAAGCAGCAACAGAACCATAAAATCCTTAATTCGGTATATAAGGTCTTGAAAGTCTGAAACTAACTTTGATGCTATGTAGTTTTTAAATCCATTAACAAGTTAGGTGAGTTTTAACTCTATAGTATTATTGTCTCTTAAAATGCAAGAGACTGACTTTTGATTTTGCAGGAGTACCTTACAAGTATTCAGTGTATCCCCAAAAGCTAAACAGGAAGGCCTTATGCATGTTAAGATTGTACAGATTTTTTTATAACCTTGTCTAGAAAAATGATTGAAAGATTTTAGTTCATTGTTGGAAGGATGGTAGATGAACTATACTTTGAGGCAGGGAGATGCGCCAAACCAGTTAGGATTTTTTGTTCCCATGCCCTAAAACATGGGAGAACAAAGTTGTTCTGCCCCTTGGAAAGTCTGTAGGTCTAAAGGGACAGTCTGAAATTAAATGCTACTTTAGAGAAGTTGTAGGCCACCATGAAATAGTTGCACTGACTTTTAAATGAACAATGAAGAATAAGTTTCCTTTGACGTTGATTACCAGGAATAGCTATTAAACTTGTGAAAAGTGGTTGGACAATGAAATCCAGTTTTCGGGCAACATCGTACAAAATGAATGAAGAGGAAAGCATAAGCATGCAAAGGGAGGTAACAGGTAGAATAAGTAGGGGGCTTTTTGTTCTGTTTTTAAACTCTCATGAAGCTTGCATTCTGATGTCGTACCTTCACAGGATTTGACTCTTTCTTTCCACTTTTTTCAATACCGGTGGGACAAATGTTAAAGTGGAGTAAAGGGGGTGGATGTCAGAGTTTCTCTTAACCTTCTATCTTCATCAGAGGTACTTCCATAAAGGGGTAAGGAACCAGAGAAAAAAAAGGGAGGCCCCCTGCCCCCTTTGAGTTCAAGTCTTGTACCCACTAGGTTTATTTTCCAAGATTGATTCTTTCCAGTGTGGTAAATTGGGAGAGATTCTGGGGAATATTTTTTATTAAGATTCTATAACTTTTTTATATATATCCTACTTTACACACATGTGGATTTGGGAATTTTGTTTTATTTTGCTTTATGTAATGTGGTGGTGGTTCTTTGCTTAACTATGGATAAGACTGGAAACATAGCTAAGTGTATATATTCATGCCTATTGTCAGGTTGAAAATGCAAACCAGATAGCAGCTTCTATCAGTCAAATGTTGACTGATTGTTTAGGATATGATACTGAATCTTTTTTTCTTTTATTTTTCTCTCCAGATTTAGAAATGCAATGTTGAAAAGTATCTGTGAAGTTCTCGACTTGGAAAGATCAGGAGTTAATAGTGAGCTGGTAACCAGAATCTTAAACTTCTTAATGCACCCAAAATCTTCAGGCAAGGTGAGATGCAGGTTGTTATCCTTGTTTTTATAGCTCTGTTATGCAGCTGTCTGTATTGCTTATTATTTGCTTGTTATCAGTGGTGATAGAGTTACCGTTCTAACTTAGTGAAGTAGCAATGGCTTCTTGAAAGAGAGTAGTTCTACTTCTGCAGACATCCATAATGCAGTGAGGACTTAGACTATATGCTTACACATAAGTGCACCTGTTACACACTGTTAGCACACAAAAGTGAGGTGAATACATGAAGCCAATTAGAGGTATCCATACCCAAATACCCTAAGTAGCTTCTGCTTTGTGGGTGAATGGAGGGGAGGAGACATAGTATGTGAGCAGGAAAGAAAAAGAAGAAAAAAAGGTGTCAGAGCAAGGAAATAAAACATGAAAGAACAGGAAAATAAGCTGTCAGATGTTATGTGGGTATGCTACAAGTTGGCAAGTGTGATCACACTTGGTCATCACAAAACAGAATTTGTTGCAAGGCTAGGAAAACTTGCTTTAACTAGTATATGCTAGTACGCTAGATGAAGCTGCCAAGACTGCTAAACTCTATTACTAATCTTGGACCTTCCATTTTTGATCTAAAAGCAATACTTAAATAGTTGGACTGTTGCTCAGGAAATTAAATTTATTCCCAGCAAACACTGGTAGGTGATGTAAAGAAGGAGTCTGCATGTTATCTTAGGGACACTGGCACTGAGTGACAACAAAATGCAGTTTTGCATAAGACGTGACAGAATTCCTACCTTTAAGTCTTCTGAAGAGTTGTCAGCTAATTTGTTATCAGAAGAAAAAGCTTGCTTTTATGAGTTGGGAGGGCATAGGCAGGTAAAGGTTCCTTCTAGATTGTCCTTTCTTGCTTCCTTCCTTAACCCACAAGCCTTGAAATTTTATTTGGTTAGGGGAGTGGAAGGGGTGCTTGGCTTAGACTGAAATTTCATTTTACTCAGCTCCATCTCTGGAATTAATTTCTGCTTACTGCAAAATGTTAGGGCTTAAGTGTAGTACATAAAATAGTCCTGGGTTTTGTTATCAAGACTTAGAGACCTCTATATTTGTTTACTGTTCTTTCATGTGATTTGAAGGATATTTTTTAAATTCACTTTTGTATTCCTACTTGGATCCCTGTCTCTCAGCCATTGCCAAAGTCCAAAAAAACACCAAGCAAAGGTGGCAAAAAGGAACGCAGTAGCACTGGAACAACAAGAAAAGCAAAACGCACCAAGTGCCCAGAGATCTTGTCGGATGAATCCAGTAGCGAAGAAGATGAGAAGAAGGAAAAAGATGACTCTTCAGAAGAAAAAGAAAGTGAAGATGAGGTAATGAGGGGTTTTGTTTGTTTTTCAACATAGGGCTAAAAACATTTGTCTGTAATTTGTCATTATGTGGTTGTTATTGATTGGTAATTCTTGGAACACGCGGAGCTGGGGGTTAGTGATGTTTAACTGAATGAATGGTTTGAAAGAAAAGGGAAACCTCTGCAATTTATAAGAGATTTTCATAATTTCTTAGTGCATTAAAGTTAGAGAATCAGTAAGCTAAAAGGCAAAGATTCTGATTCTTGGATGCATATATGCACCTTATAAAACCATTTGCTATATGTCATTTTGGGGCAGCCAGGATTTCAAACGTCTTGTGGTGACTTTATTGTAATTTCATAAAAACTCCCAATATCTATATTTTTTTTTTCTCTGTAGGGTTTGATTGGATGCCTAGGGCTTAACGTTGAATTCAGTAGAGGTCCCTGACCTACCTGGCTGCATTGTGTTTGGATCTTGGTTCCATATTTCTCCTGGATTTTATGTCCTAATCGCTCTTTTAGGGTTCTGTGTCTTGGATCGCAAAGATAAAGTGAGCAACATAGTAAGCAGCCTTACAGAGATCTCTGCAATCTCCAAAGTGTTCTCATCTCGCTGTGTTTTCTGTTCTTCTGTTTTCTTTGAAGCTTCTTTTAGCCTTGCATAGTAGGAGAGAAATTAGATGATCTTTATATTTAAATAAATGCAAAATACCTTTCCCTGTGCATTCACTTTCAGCCCTGTACTTTGTCACAGAATAGACACAAAACATGGAGGGCCAGTACAAGTGTACAGGTGATTTGTGTACAAAGCATATACAGATTTGTCCATATGCCTGAAGCCTGGAAAAAAGAAATTAAAAGGAGCTACAGGCTCCATCTTATCCTATATTTTGATATAGATGGTACTGCCACCTTAGCCTTAATCAGACCACTGCAACAAACAGCGGTTAGTTGACTGATGGTGTCAGTGGAAATTCTTTATATAAATTATGGAACCTTTGGCTGTAATGTAAGACCATTATTTACTTGGGTTAAATTCTGTGTATGCAGTGGAAGTGTGACAGGCTGTTAAGTAAATAGTCTGAACTATAGAAAATAGTAACAAAAATCTTCTGTTGAAAAGCCAATTTATGTAACTTTAACAGTTTGTTTTGTCACTGTCATTTTGATAGGTGCTGGTTTTAATTTTAAAAGATGGTTCAAGGAAATTCCCTATGCCTCCATGAAACAAACTTAATTCTTGGTTTGCCTTTTTCTTTCCCCACAGAAGGCAAATTGA
The DNA here is from genome assembly GCF_929443795.1 of Astur gentilis. NCBI lineage: Eukaryota > Metazoa > Chordata > Aves > Accipitriformes > Accipitridae > Astur > Astur gentilis. The sequence continues at coordinate 20,913,294 of NC_064899.1, read as the reverse complement.
AAGAGGGCTGAAATACTAAAAGTTAATTTTATATTTGTTCATCTCTTCAGCAGAACAGTCTCCCTACTGTGAGGAGAGGAGGGAGAGGACTCCTGTCACTTTCAGAGGCAGGAGTTGTCTTTTAGAAAATTTTTCAAGAACTTGGTTATCTAAAAAAACCCAAACCTAACCCCCCCCAAAGAAACAAAAAAAATCCAACAAACAGAAAAACCTCATAGTAAACCCCATTGATCTAACTGGGTTTTCTTTGCCTTCTTTCAGAAGGTAGGAGTTAGATATGTCTGCCAGGCAATAGTTGAGTAGTCTGCAGTCTTTGGAAACTGAAGTTGACTTGCATGGAGTAAAAGCTTAATTATTACAAAAACACTAGTATGTCAAATTAGTTTGAATTTTAGGAAATGGTGAAATGGAAAATGTCTGCATTTGCACAGCTTTAAGATTGCAGTATTTAAAAAAAAAAGTAAGGTTTATGACACTCTTTAACGTACTACAGGTGGAAGGACATAGGCAGCAAATCTAGTTTGTTGCCCCAGCTCCGTTGGAATCTTAGGTATGGAGTGGCTGGAGTAGATTGTCCTCAGAGTTGCATGTCTCTCTTAATTGCAACTCTTTCCTTAAACAATACAAACAAAGAAAAAAAATCTTACAGTTACCTGGAAGCAAATGATACCTGAAATATTTTTGTGTGCTGGGGGAGTGTAATTTTATAAAAAACTGAAACGTGAGTGCCAGGTTTAATTTCTGACTTTGTAGCTGGTGGTGAAGCTTTAGCAGAAAATTGAAAGCTGAAAAGTTACAAACTACAAACATTTATTGAGAAATGGAGCCATCTTGAGTGTATTTTCTGAATTTCAATAGTGAAAGTCTTCATCCTTCATTTAACACTGCAGAGCAAGTGCAACTGTAACTGAGCAAGCCAATATAAATAAATATAATCTGATTTATTAAATATTAGTTTCATGAGTTGCACCAGGTACTAATGGCAGAAGCAGTTAAAAGTTATATGAGCTAATCTTAAGTGTTTAGATGTTGATAGTTTGCTCAGTTGACTACACTGCCATTTAAAATATAAATTAGAATTATGAATTTAGTAACTACTGTTAATTAATTTCTTTTGTTTCATGATGGTTTTTCTCTGAAGTATGGTTTATTCCTGGTCAATGTTCCATGTTTGCTTCTGTGAGGAAAGTTTTCAGCCTTGTCAGAAGTACTGTCTAAAGATTCTGCGTGTTGAGGACACATTTAATTGTGCCAAAAATGCAGTGCACTGATATGTGTATACTGTATGTATTTATGTTCCCAATTTCTTCTGTTGATGTTAACTTAATGCAATGATTTTGGGGGTTTACTAGTCACAATAATTGGCCAAATTATGGATTAGCTAATGTAGTTCTCCTCAGCTAGTGCAAAAAGAATTAGCCATGTGTAGTCTTAGAGAGCTATAGCATCTAGAAGTAATTGAATACAACATACCATGTCCTTGTTTAAAGGAACATCTTTAAAGTGACTTTATAAGCTAATTATAAGTAATTATGAATGGAAAGTTGTAGCACAACCAAACTACTGGTATAATCAAAAAGTTCTAGCTGTTTGAGCTTAAGAGTCCATGTAGAAGGACAATGTGAAATTTAAAAGAATGTAGGAATACTCTTTGTGGACATATTCCCCCTATGGTATAGGAGTAGAAATTGCTAGTAATATATAGTAATTAAATTTGCTGATTTAGTTTGTATTGACAGAAGGGATAATTTCCATTGTGGAAAAGATGTATGGACTGTTAGGATAGAAATCATCATTTTAATCTTCTGTTTTTCTTCTTTATAGCCCCCTAGAAAAGCATCTAAAAGAGAAAAATCTAAAAAGGTGACTTCCAAAACCAAGAAAGCTGTGAAGGGTGCGAATGTCAAGAAGGCAGATAGCAGCACTACTAAAAAAAATCAGAACAGTTCTAGAAAAGGTAAATGCCTTAAATCTTTCATCATACATTGTCTTGTAGCTTAACTGGCATGCTTATTAGAAAGGAAGCTTTTGCACCTAATTGTGAAAGAAAATAGAATTTGTTGAATTGTTGGCTTACTATTTCTTTCCTTGCAACAGTAATTAAAAAAAAAAAAAGTTCTTAGTTTGGGTATAGTTTATGTAATTTCTATTGTCTACATATATTTGCATATAAACTGAAAGTATCAGCCTAGTTCTTCATTCTGCTGGAAGAACGTTAGCAAAATTCTGTTGGTGCCTCTGTAGTGATTTCATGTGAATCTTACAATTGATCCGGTAGTATATATCATACTGTGTATCTTTGTTCAGCAGCTTAATGTGGTTTTTGTTAACATAGATATGGGTTCTACATGCATCCTGTTGCTATTGGTTTTCTCATATCTGACGATATGCATAAAAGTATACATACAATGAGTTTCTTATTACCTGTGCAAAGATCACAGCAGTGCAGGTGGGGACAGTAGTTTCTTTCTAAGCAGCTTTGCAGAGAAGGACCCGAGTAGGGGTTCTCACAGACAATGAGTTGAACCCAATTCAGCAGTGTGCCCTTGTGATAAGGAACACTGATGGCACTCTGCGTTCTTTCTGCAAGCGTGTAACCAGCAGGTTGAGGGAAGTGATTAGGACCCCCTATTCCGCACTTGTGAGCCTGCCTCGGGAGTGCCATGTCCAGCGTTGGGCTCCCTGGTACAAGACAGATGAGGACATACCGGAGCAAATACAGTGGAGGGTCACCAGTGTGGCCAGGGGGCTGGAGCACACGATGTAGGAGGGGAGGCAGAGAGAGCTGGGCTTGTTCAGCCTTAAGAAGAGACAGGTAAAGGGGGATCATACTGCAGTCTGCAACTACCAAATGAGAGAGGATGGGGAAGGCAGGGCCACGCTCTGCTTGGAGGTGCACAGTGAGAGGACGGGAGGCAACAGGCACAAGCTGACGCCAGGGAGGTTGCAATTACACGTTAGGGGAAGAAAAGCTTCACCGTGAGGATGGTCACAGAAACGGGGCCTGGAGGAGTTGTGGAATCCCCGTTGTTGAAGCTGTTCAGAACTCAACCTGGCAGGGCCCCGAGTGACCAGCTCCACGTTGGCCCTGTTCTGTAGTGGCTTAAACCAGATGATCTCCAGAGGTCCTTTCCCACCTTAAATTCTCTGGCACTCTCTAACAGCCATGTCTCTGTTACAATTGCAGTATCAGTTATTAATGCAGCATGTATCCATGCTGTAAACATACTTCACTTAATGCCAGCATTGGCACACGTATACTATAGCACAGACATCAGATTAATTACTCTGCTTGTCAGCATATTAAGAAAAGGAATGGTTAAACTCTTAGGCATGGAATTATGCTAAACTTCTTTCATATCCTTATTTCTCAGCAGAGTAAACTCACCTGTGCTGAACTCAGTGTATTTTCAGGTTGGCTGCTGGCAGTACTGATGTGGCTGACACTGTGTGTGTGTGTGTGTGTGTGTGTGTATGCTTTATTTTGTCATCAACATATATATATAAAAAAAAAATTACCTATGTGTTTTGCATATATGTTATGTAATATGTTCATAATTTACCCCTCCTGCATTTCTGTTTTGAGTGTATGTTCACAGTACACAAATCAAAATGTTAAGTAGGTCTTTCTGCAAGTTCATCATCTAGATTGTTTGGCATCTGCTCTGAATTTTGTCTTGTCGGCAGTAGAGGTACTGAGTGGATGTTGGAGTCATTCAGACTAATTTTTTTGCTGCTGGAAAAGACTGTAGGAGTGTCCTGTGCCTCTTCACTTAACTTCCTTTATGATTCTCTTATTTGCTGTCATGGTGTTCTGATAGCATGTTCATTAATACAGCACTGCAAAATTACAAGATCCTAGTGCACAGCGCTGCTGGGGGAAAAAAAATTCTGAACTCCTTTTAAAAAGCAGATAAGTACTTTTTTTAGGGCCATAATACCTCAATTTAGAATTGTTGTAATAAGCCTTTTTTTTAGTTTGATAGATTAATCTGTCCCATAGTTTCTAGGGTACATATTGATTTGTAAACTGATGGTTCATCAACAGTGATGCAGATTCATAAACAAATGTGGTACTGATAGCATTAGCTTTGTTTTTAAATGGAAGGTCTGGCAAGATGTCTATTTTAAGTGAGAACATCTGTATCAGATGTTTGGGGAAGGTTCTGATGGCTTCTGTTTTGGAGGAAGAAAGCAGACAAATAGAAAATCTTTTATTACAATTCAAATTATTCTTCATATTTAGAAAGTGAGTCTGAGGATAGTTCGGATGATGAACCTTTAATTAAAAAGCTGAAGAAACCACCCACAGATGAAGAACTTAAGGAAACTGTCAAGAACTTGTTGGCCAATGCAAACTTGGAGGAGGTCACAATGAAACAAATTTGCAAGGAGGTAAGCAAATATGATTTTGCAGTCTCTTTAGGCAGTGTTTTTTCTGTGAACTGACTTTTGTCTTCATTTCAGAAACAGAGGCTTGCACTCTGCACAGTGGTTCAGAAACAAAGTAGTTTTGCATTGATTTATTTACTTGCTAATAGCTGTAACAAGGAGAGCTTTAATCTTAAGATATGCAACAACGATACCCAATATTAGAAGGGAAATCTCCAAAGAAAAATCAGCTACATGGAAAGTAGCAGTAATACCTCCAAAACAACTGCCATGTCTTGAAGTGAAAATATTTGAGATGTTGAGTCGGTGCAGCAGCTTGCTGTTATCAAAAGGGCTGTATCCTGGTGTCTGTACATTTTCCGGCTCACCTTGCTCTCACTCTTCATATGTTCTCTTTAGGAGTCCATTCAACTCTATTCTATCAGCAAAAAATGAATAGGACTCAGCTGAGTTAGTGAGTTGAATCAATTCAGCAAGGAATCCATTAATTGTCAGGACAGGTGCCAGGAAGGGACTATGTGGCTGGAAAATGGAAAAGTGACCAAAACACAGACAATACTGTTACCTTGGTATTTTCTATTGTCAGTTAACTCATGTTTGTTTTCCTGGTACTTCCAAGAAGTTGTCTTGAGAAAATTAAACCAGAAGTTATTCTTATGAGAAAAATGCACGTTTATATTCTGTACAAACTTTTTGTCACGTGTTTAGTCATCCTAGAAGTCTGAAATTTGGTATACTGAAATAAAATACTCTTGCATTGGTTGTCAGTGTTGGCATCTGTTTTTTGTTTGTTTGGTCCTCTCCCACCCAGTTAACCAAAGAACAGTTGTAGAATAGCACTCAAATATGTTGACTCCCCTATTAGTCACTTGAAAGGATCACAATTGTACATATTACCAAAAAATAAATAAGCCTTGGGATTTGATATTTGTTTAGTTTCCTACACTAGTGCAGGGGTATCTGACTACTTAGAGAGCACATAAGACAAAGATGGGAGAATTCTTATTTGCTGGACATGCCAAGATAGACATTCCAATTTGTTGATGTGAAAAATTATAGTACCAGTTTAGTCAGTGACCAAACATTAAAAAGTACATGTATTTAAATATTTACGTGGTCAAAATAAGGACAGGAAAATAAGATTGTCACTTTCCATAATTAACAGAGGGCATTTTGGCAGTTGTAATACTGACTGTTTTGAATACAAAGTACCACACCAATTCTTGCCCTAACTTCATTTAAGCTCCTCCTATTCATACAATACATTGAATGAAAATAATTTGAGGTTTGTTTTGGTTTGGTTTTTTACTTTTTTTTTTCTTTTTTTTTTTTTTAGGTGTATGAAAACTATCCTAGTTATGATTTATCTGACAGGAAAGACTTCATTAAAAAAACAGTCAAAGAGGTAAAGACTTTATCATTTAGAAAACATTCTGGGTTGGGTTTTTTTTTCCTGCAGCCTATTAGAAAGTGGCATGGCATCTTCTTACACTAGTTTTAATAGACTCCTGTATATTGGAAGTTTAGTTTTCTGATAAACCTGAACTCTGGCTCTGAATTTTTTTTGTCTTTTGTATACCTCTTTCAAAAATAACTGCTTCAGACTCTTATTTTTTAGCATGCCACTACTACTCTTATGAATTTCTTTGGTAAGCAAAACTAAAATTAAAGCTATCATCATTTATGATGACTTTTAGTCTCTGAAAGCTGTGCATTGGCTTTAAATTACAGCGTTGGCTGCAAGGTGCACTGTAATTGATGCACTGACCACATACATTCATAGGTAACAACGCATGAGGTTGTATAAGCTCTGCAGACCTGCAAGCTCTGGCAACGAAAGAAGGGAAAGAGGACAGAGATGGATAGCTTTTCTCTGTATGCGCTCCTTATAGCACAGTTACAATGTTGCCTTTGAGTTTGCTGCACTGAAGATTAGGCCTAATCTAATGTACTCATGACAAAGGGTTTATTGTCCAGTCTGCGGTTGGTAATTTGTAAAAAAAATTTCAAGTTCAACTACTTTTGCTTGCCCCAAAACTAAAAATGGAACTAGAGAAGTGAGGTTCACTTAGTGGAGTTAATAAAGTAACTTTTCTTTCTCTTGTGGCTGCATTTGCAGATGTTGATATATGGCTATCTAGAAATAGTTGTGTCTGTCCTGTGCATACATGTGTCTCTATCAGCAAAGGCATAAGAGAGCAATTTGTCTGCTGTAGGGATGTTCTTGGTTTTTTGTGATAGCAAAAGTAGAGTGTATTTTCTTGATAGTCTGATGCAAGAGGAGAGGCTGTATGTAATTGGATTGAGAGAAAGGAGAAAACTAATACGCTTCTCTTTTCAGTTGATTTCATGATCTGATTTGACTGTGGGAAATGAAGATTCCTGGTTTTATGTTCCCATGGATTTGAAGATCTGATAGGCACCAGCAAAAGGGATGTGTCTTACCCTTGTGGTATTTAGTCAGAGCTGATTCTGCTGATCTAATGTTAAGAATGTTGATGTAAATTGCTTTGTGTATCTTTTTTTTTTAAAAAAAAAAAAAACAAAACAAAACTGCATTTGATGCAGGTTTTAGTTGAACATAAGTTTCGTGCATGGCAATAAATGTTCCCTTTTTTATAGTTTTTGTACATTTTGAATTGCTTTGTATAACTAGATTCATTAGAACCATCGTAGCTTTTTAGTGTGGATTACTAGCTTGCAGGAGGTTTTAAAATCAAGTAAGATGAAAGCTGCTTATCTGCACATATACATGCAGAGACTGGAATATTGCAGTATTGGTTATAAAGATATTTTGAATACATATCCATTCTGAAAATAACAAAGAGTTAGTCATATGTTAATGTCTTTTATATTCTGATACATTCTACAGATGCAGAATTATTCTAAATCTAGATTACTGTCTTGCATGTGTAGGCACTGAGAGAACTGTCAAAGCATGGTAACTAATTGGCATATAGATGTTATTTTTGTACTTTTAAAAGGCTTTCTGTTGTGTATATAAAGTTATTTCAGATTTCTTTTGTGCAAATCAGTTTTTTAATCTTGTTATCTTAGGTTTTAGGACATGAAATGTCAGTGTTCAGCAGTGAGGCTGTGATGATGGTATGCAGAAGTTTAATGAAACTACAAATGAGTTGAGGTTTTACGATGTTTGTCCCATCTTAACGTTGTACAGAAACTAAACTGTAGTTTTTATACTTAAGCTTTTCAGCATTTAACTTTGTACAAAAGACTACAGATACATTTGTTTCAATGGCTTGACAGTAAATAAAATCCCTCCAAAGGCTATAGGAAAATTTCTGAAGTTCACTTTGCAGAAAATCTTTTAGTGTCTTGACTTGATGGCCTAGCATCTCAGAAGTGGGTAGCCAAGATGTACAGCTGGGAGGCTCGATAGCTTTGGAAATCCACAGTGGGGCCTCTGAATCGGGCAGCACTGATGTGAGTGGTTAAGCTGTCTTCTGTATGGGAAAGCTCTTCTGAACCTGAGCCTTGGTGCCTCAACATGGACAATGGTACTTTTAAGCCTGCAGTCTTGAACTTTGGCCCACAGCTTTTCGGATCAAAGTGAACTCTTTGCATAAATTTTTGTTGTTTAGGTTCCTGTTCTTGGTACACCTTGTTGCTAATATGGGAAGTCCTACACTTCAAATCATTAAACTAATAGTTGCCAAAGTGTGGGCTGCCATTAACGCCATGAGCACAGAATCCCTCTGACTGTAGTATTGCTGGAAAGACAAAGCATATTTTTTGAATTTTATTATTGTACAGTTGAGAAATAAGGGTTCATAAATGATCTAAATTCTGAAAATGTTCAGCCAGTTAGACTATTAATCTTCACACACTTTGAATTTCTTTGCGTGTAATCATTTATAATAAGGCTGAATGTAATGGGGGTTTTTTGTATTCAATAAATGTCTTTCACAAAAATGTAAATCAGTTTTGATGATCTAACATTTGCTTAAATGTATAGTAAAAAAAATATCTATACAGAAACAAGGTTGTTGTCTTTATCTTATCTGGTAGAAACTATTCAAGCCTGATTCAGCAGTCTTCTCTGATTTAAAGATACTGTTGCTGAAAATTTATGTCCTTGCACCACGATAAGATTATGTGTCTTCTGTAAGGTTGGTTTGGTTTTGGGTTTGGTTTTTTTCCCCCCTCCGAACTAGATTAGCATTTTAATTTGCAATTAAAACATTGAAAGTTTCCAAGTCCTGCTTAAAAGCAGAAAGTTACCTGTGTCAAGTTTTGTTGGGGTTTTGGATGGATATTCTACAAATACTTGAACTGCCTTGTGATTTTTATGTAAATATACCCGTTGGCTTTTATTATGTGGGCCGAGAAGTGTTTTTAAAGATGAGTGACTCCCAAGTATAAACATTTTTAATAGTGTAAATTCTAATGAAAACTTACAAAAGGATAGTGTACTTCTATTTATTGTATATATCTATTACTTGCCACTTTGGAATTGCACAGATGGAATGGAAATGAACTCAGCATCCTTCAAGTACTCTGTTTAAATGTCTTAACTACAACTCAGTGCAGTCCTCAACAGAGAAGAAATGTCTGAGCTGTTTCCCTGCTAATCCGTACCAGTCTGGCTGCAGCTGATAAAAGATTCCAGTTCTTTCTACAACTGGGGGAAAAGCTGCAAGACAATACTAAAAGGTAAATAAAATGACCTGCTTATCCTGATGCTATTGGATTAAAACCACAGCTGATCAGGGCTCTAAATCCTGTATCGAGATGCTCATAAAAAACAGAAGCTGGCTAACTGGATAAAAGGTAACTGAATAAAGTGCTCAGGCATATACCTTCCAGATACTTAAGATTATGTCCTGACCATTGTATTCTAGAAAAAAAGTCCTAACATCTTGATTTGACCGCTTAGAGCATAATTCCTACAGTCCAATGTATTGGTTCCTCTGTTAAGTCTTTGGTATTCAGTATTTTGGTCAGGGACCTGCAAAACCACACAAATTAACCTGAATTACATGCTTATATAAACAGCTATTGTTATGAGTGAGCTTGGCACTTGAGGTAACAGTGTATGGGCCCTGTAGGAGAAAAAAGGTGGAGAGGGCTAGGTGGGGAAAGGGAAGAGTAGAAATTTTGAATGAAGAGAGGTTACATGTCTTTAGGAAAACAGCTGAGTTGGACTTATGTGGTAGCCCATGGAATACTGCTCAGGCATGTCTAACCAAGATGAAATTAGGAAGACACAGCTTTTAAGTGCCCTCCCACTTTTTTCCGGAAGCTCTAATACCCTTCTTGGACCTGAGCAGGCTGCTTACAGCATCTGTGTTCTTTCTGCATTATCCTGTTACAAGGCACATGACAAAGTAAGATCTATGAATGTCTGGGTTTAGATTAGCCACCACTAAGCTGGACTTAAAAATAACCCTTCTGGAGGCCAGTGCTTCATCTGGCCAGATAATGCCCCTGGTGGTCAGCATGGTGATACCAAAAAGGTTTATCAGCTCTTGTTATTACAGAGAGAGGGTGGCTCGTGACCACTTGGGTAGATCTAATTATTCCTGTTTCCAAATCAGAAAGTTGACTATAATCAAGTAGCTTCGACTAAGCTAGATGAAAGCATTCCTGAAATGACTTGTGGTGGTGGTGGTTGTTATTTTAGTTCCCATTATTTAGGGAGAACAGTGGGAAAGTCTGTAAGGCACCAGAATACCATCTGAAAACTTGTAGTAAGAAAATTAGTAAAATCAGTGTTTCACTTGCTGAAAAAAGTTAGGAAACATCTTGAATGCTGAAAAATGTGTTATTTTCCTTCTGGAAAAAAATGTCTCTCCTGCATTTGATTTCAGAAATATTTATTAAAGCAAGTAGCTGGAAGTTGTAGGTCTAACAGTTTATTCAGATGGTCCTTGACTTTTAGGAGGAATGGGCTGACAGGAACCTCATAAAGGTCAACAAAAGCAAATGCATCATCCTGCTTCTGGGATGGAATAACCCTGTACAACAGCGTGGGTGGGGACAGTGGCTTCTTTCTAAGCAGCTTTGCAGAGAAGGACCTGAGCAGGAGCAGATGTTTCTCACAGACAATGAGTTGAACCCAGTTCAGCAGTGTGCCCTTGTGATAAGGAACACTGATGGCACTCTGCGTTCTTTCTGCAAGCGTGTAACCAGCAGGTTGAGGGAAGTGATTAGGACCCCCTATTCCGCACTTGTGAGCCTGCCTCGGGAGTGCCATGTCCAGCGTTGGGTTCCCTGGTGCAAGACAGCTGAGGACATACCGGAGCGAATGCAGTGGAGGGTCACCAGTGTGGCCAGGGGGCTGGAGCACACGATGTAGGAGGGGAGGCAGAGAGAGCTGGGCTTGTTCAGCCTTAAGAAGAGACAGGTAAAGGGGGATCATACTGCAGTCTGCAACTACCAAATGAGAGAGGATGGGGAAGGCAGGGCCACGCTCTGCTTGGAGGTGCACAGTGAGAGGACGGGAGGCAACAGGCACAAGCTGACGCCAGGGAGGTTGCAATTACACGTTAGGGGAAGAAAAGCTTCACCGTGAGGATGGTCACAGAAACGGGGCCTGGAGGAGTTGTGGAATCCCCGTTGTTGGAGCTGTTCAGAACTCAACCTGGCAGGGCCCCAAGCGACCAGCTCCACGTTGGCCCTGTTCTGTGTAGCGGCTTAAACCAGATGATCTCCAGAGGTCCTGGGGATAAGGGGATGGCAATATTATGTAACTTTCCCTGCCTTTTCACCTGACCTTGTTCACTGGACTGCACTCAGTTGCAGACTTGCTACTTCACTTTTATTTCTGATCTAAGTTTTAGACAGCTGGGCTAAAAAATTCCCTCACACCAACTATTTTCTGAAGGACTGTCATTCTTTGGGGGAGTGTGATGAAATCTACTGATTTGTACTTTATTTTAAAAGCAGCATTAGTATTTTATTTCCATTTTAAAGATCATTATTCTCAGAATGAAGTTAACATTTTTCAAGACCAGTGTCAGATGTAACAAAAATAATTTCCTGCAGCGAGTTAGCATTAGGTGAACAAAGCATGTCGTCAGGATGCAAACTTTGAAGGGGCAAGCGGTGAATCTTCTACATGGTAATGCTTTCACTGGTTCAGACCTACATGTGTTACTGGTTTAAATAAACTTTCAAAGGGACTAGGAGTATTTTTTTTAAGTAAGTTACCTGCAGTCAGACTTGCACTAAATGAACATCTAGCGTCCCATTCAAGAAGAACAATGTAGATAAGTGTTATCAGAATTTGTCACTGTTCGTATTTTAAATGTTTTGGGTATGTAGTCCGGCTTGCACATCCTTATAATGATCTGTGCTAGGAGGAACCTTTCAGGAACATGATCCTACAAAGTGTTCATACTACAATTATTCAGTGAAAAGCACTAAGTGGTTCTCTGGTGATTTTTCTGGCTATTTTAAAATTATGGGCAGTGCTTCTAAACAATTACAATTTTAGCTTAAATATCCTCTGGCTAAGGAAAGTAATCTGACACAAGTTTATGAATTGCTTTGTAAACTTTTGAGGCAAAAGACACTGGCTATTATGTATGGTATTGTCCAAATAACAGCAAAGTTAGTACTTATAGTACAGAGAAGGCTGTAGAGCAGCTCTTCTGAGGAATTGTCTAGCTGTAGGAATAAACTAAAATGAAATCTTAAATCAATATCGAATGTAACAAAAAAGTAGGCTTAGTTACTAGTTAAAGGGGAAAAACCAAAAACAAAACATGAGCATCCTGTGGATACTTTCCAGTTTTATTCTGCTGCCATAACATAGTCACACAGAAGAGTTGAAGTGTAACAGATCATGCTCTGCATTCAAATATTTTTTATAACATTTAAACAAATATACTCAAAGAAAACATTCCCCAGTTCTTTATTTGCAGGGAATAAATTAAACACAAAAGAAATAACACATACATGCTTGAAATAAATTTTAACATAGATATTAAAAAAAATTTGGGGGAACATTAATTAAAGAATGAAGTCTCAGAACCAGCCTGATGTTCTTATACATTTCAAATGAACGTAAATTAAAATGGAACATACTTATTTTATTTACTTCTCAAACTTAAGTGCAGCACAACACAGTTTAAGTGCCTTGGCACCAAAATAATATACAAATAATTAATAGACTAGACCATTGGTAAATTTATCATTTGTTATACTTTTTTTAATGCTATAAGAAGTGTGCAGCAGCTAAAGCCAAACGTGACAGTATTTTTTTCATGTCCATCTCTATTCTTTAGAATACAGCATTTATCTATCTGCAAAGTTGTAGATAAATTTAAAACCCCAAGTACAAATTAACATGATGGAAGCATATGCTTAAAATCAAGCATGTTCACACAAACTTTCGACTGCAGAAATGGATGCTGAGCTCAACTTCCCAGACAGTTCCTACCTAAATTGTAATGTGTTTATATGTTGTTATTAAGCTGACTTAAGTTTTGACCAAGGTCAGCTGAAGCAGCTATTGAATATAATGTTTTGGGCTTGTAGTAATAAGCTTTTTTTCCCACCTTCAGAAGCTCCTCTCCTAATAATTTTGTCATATATGATCAACTGGGAAAGAAACTTGGAACTGAAACGTATGCACTGCTTAATCTTTCCTAGTTATGCTCTAAGTTGACCTGAAATTACTACATGAAATTAACAAAGTGCAAATGATCACCAAAAGCAAAATCTGATGTCTGATTATCTTTTATCATCAGAGGATTTTGTCTTGCTTCTTATAGCCTTTAAATTACAATTTAATACTTGGAAATACTTTAAAACTGTACATAATAGCATTTATGTGGAGGAAAATTATGAAGTTACACTTTTCCTGTTAATCCATATAATTCAGCTTTAAGAAGCAGAACAGAATATATATCTGAAAAACATCTAGTTATATAAACATCTTCACCTTGTAAATTAGAGATTAAATAAAGGTATTTAACAATATCATAGCTACTCTAAAAACAAAATATTAGGTATTTAAAAAGAAGAATTGCATTTATTCAGTAGGATTTTTCTTAAAGTTGCTTGTTGTTTTTTTTTTTTTTCCAAGGATACAGCTTTATGGAAATAAGCACTGTAACTCAAAAAAAGTTTGCTGCGTCATTTTTAAAATGAAGAGATTAAAAAAAGAAAAGAGCCTATACATGAGAATGCAGGGGGTAAAAGAGTAAGTGCTTACTTTCCTTCCAGAAATCATGAGGTCTATGCAGTAAAGTTATAGGGAAGGTGTGGGGGAAGAAATCTAAAAGTTGGTTTTAGTTTTTTTTTCATTAATACCATTTTAGTGGAACAGTATTACAACAGATACACTTGTTGTTGTGTGTTGAAAAGTATTTCATTTTCTTCCCTGTCCCACAGAAAAGCTATTAGATAGACGCTTAGCCCTTACTGAATTACTCCCTCAAGTTGTTTTTAATAATACTTTAATAGTAAAAGAAATAAAAAACTTCAAGTCAAAGTGCAAGCCACCTTGTTTCAGCCCTTCATAAAAGTGTTAATATTTTTCCTCATTCATCTTCACTTATTTTTTTAAATATAAAAGCTGAATGAGCCATTAGGAACTTACAGTCCTTCACCTCCCCACTGAATACTCATATCAGTAGATAGTGCCTCTACTCAGCCCAAATGAATTTGGAAGTTGTTTTCAAAATATTCATAGAAATATAGTATTTTTAAGCTGTCCTGTTTCTCCATGATCACAAGCAGTAAGCAAATCTAAACTTAGCCTATTATTGTAACAAGAATTTCTCTGAATAAGTAGCAGAGAGAATATTCCAAAGTTTCTTAAAGTAATGTAAAAGTTACTTTTTTCAAGTTTTTATTATCTACAATAACCTTTCTATGATTGCACTGTAAACTGTTCCAGCCATCTGATTTAAAGGAACAAACTTGATATTCCAAAGCCCACTTAGTGGAGGCTAAGAATATGAAAAATATTATAGAAAAGGTTATTGATTGCAAGTGGAAAGAATGATAGTTGAGTTCCTTCCTACAATAATTCTAGAATTTGTCTAGGCTATTCAGGCTTTTGGGAGCAAGTTTGAACTCCTATAAGCATAATCAACCTGAGAAACACAGTTAGTGGAAAATTCCCATCGTTACTACTAACTGCCAGCATTTTTAATGCTGTATGTTAACTTAGTCTTGCTTTAATCTGACCTTCTGAAATGAAGGTTTACAATAGCATGACTTGAGCCATACAGAAGAGGACTCTCAAAAAAAGTTCCATTAGTTAAGCTGTGGTCAGGGACTCTAATGTCACTCTTGCTAATAATATCTTAGCTGGAAAAAAAACCCCAACAATGTGTATCATCAGGGCTTAAAAGGAGGGTAGGGGAGAAAGAAGAAAAAGAAGATGAAGATTTTATCTCCAGGTACCATATACTATTTAAGTACCACTTAAGAAAAAGGCAGCAATAGGAAACTTGAAGATAGTTTTACCCACAGAAAACAATTAAAAATATATCTATAAACACAAACTTTCAGTACTTAAAATGCTGCTATTTTGCTCGCTTCTCGAACCCCACTCAAGTAAGCTCCTGTAACGGTCTGAGGAAAGTGCCTATTTGTGGCCTGTATTTAAAAAAAAGAAAAAAAAAGAAAGGAGAAAAAAAAGAAGTGAATTGTTTCTAAAACTATTAGAACAGATAGAATTTCAGTAAGATCCTTTTTGTTTTCTTTAAGTATATACCAACATTTTTAAAAGCCATGGAAAACTTAGAAAGAATTTAGGAGGAAATATTTAAGATTTTTAGCAACTTCAAAATTTGCAAGCAAGTCAACTAGCAAAATTAGTAGTCTGTTTTGCCATCTGCACTTTAGTGGGGCAGGTAAGTTCTGTTCCAGTATAGAATGCACCTGTACCATCAGCAGCGTGCTTTTGTTATGTTACCCACAAATGGAGTAACAGGCAGACAATTTGGCTAAAAATAAAAGTGGATTGTATAGTCTTGTCATGTTCTGCACTTATTGGTTATGCAGTTCACTCCTGACCTGAAATATCTAGCAGACTCTCCATGCCCAATAATAATATGAATAAAAAGGGTTCTGTGTCAAAAATCAAGAAACATTAGCATATTTGTGTAACAGTATTTATATGCCATCTCTAGATTAATGGTGTTGGTTAGCAAAAAATGATCTTTCATAAGAAATAGTTCCCCAGTCAACAGTAACAAAGATACTTACCTCACCAGCAAAGAAAATTTTCCCTTGTATGTCTTCAGCTATAATGTCATAAGCTTCACCACTGCCCCCTGTTTTCACAAAACTATATGCCATCTGGAGCCAAGGGTCTTTGCTCCATCGAGTAACAAAAAACTTCACTGGGTCAGGAACCTCCTGTAAATCAAAATAAAAGTTATGCACTGTGAAGAAAAGCTCCTAATTGCATAGCTTTTTCTCATAAACAGTTTCTTGTAATCTTTAGAGTATGTAGTAGTATTAAAATACAGATTTGATTACATTCCAGAATTAAATTGCAATTTTCTTTATTATACTACTGACCACAATGATGACTTTGTTTGCTAGACTTGCCTGATGCCTGAAATATCACACCTGCACCGTTTTGAATGCAACAAATCTGGATATTGTAATATACCTAGAACTACACATGAGGGAAAAAAAATTCCCTTCAAAATACATAGATACTCTTGCAAACAGATAAAATACCAATATCAACATCATTCAACATGTTTGTATGTATAACGTAAGCACTTTTTATTGTGGTAAGGCATGATGCTTTGCTACTTCTAGCTTGTTAAATCTCAACTGTAATCTTCGTTTTGGAGATAATTTTATTCCAATGGATAAATAACATTACTTGTCTAAGATCAGAAAATGAGCTGGCTTGAAAACCGGGTTCAGGGAGAAAACAAAAACCAGGAAGTCAGAGTGTCTGTAGCTAAGCCATGACAGTAATACTGTGTATTCTTTGTCACATTGCAGCATGCAAATTCCACACAATCTACCAAAAAGAGTCTGGATATCAACTGTATGAAGGCTTAGTCAACTACAGCTGTGTCTTACTCTTGAGGAGCTTGTGACAAGTAAACAGAAGCACCCCTGGTTGCTTCTTACACGTCATCTGGTATCCACAAATAGACTATTCCATTCAGGTAGCACGTGAGAGACTAAAGCTCATGCAATCAAGACAGTGGCTAGTGAAGTATGGCAAGTTTCATGGACATCCCAGAAGAAGTTCTGGTACACCCCTGGAAGCTGTCTTGTCTTTGAAACTCCTGCTGCATTGTGGACAGATGACTGAAATTCACAACTGCTATAAACCATGGAGACAGGCACGAAAATCACTCTTCTAGACTAGAGTGGCACCAAAACCAAAGACCTGTTTGCTACCTCTACATTCTCATGAGATCAAAATAGCAGGTATGTGGACTTACATTGCACATGACTGATATCTATAAAGCCATTCCTAAAAGTATGTTTTCTAGGAAAAGTCAAGCTTTCAGATGCCAAAGTTTTTCCAAGATCATTAATCCTAACATCTGAACCATCACTAAAACTTGAGAGATCACCCATGAACAGTAATGCAAGCATTCCTTGGGATCTACCTGCTCTAAGGAATTTTTAACTAAGGCATTACTGTCTATAGAGTGGAATGCAAATAACATTGCTAAGTGATCGTTTTCTGCTTGCCCCAGATTTCTCTGATCTTCCTATCAGTTTTTATCCTAACAATGAGCTGGGGGAAGGAAAAAGGTAGAAATTTTTATCTAATTTTTTTTACGGTCAGGATATAGGGCCCTTGATACCTCATTTTGGCTGTACCTCCATCCCAAGACAGTTCAGGAAGGGTTGTTTCTTATTAGAAGAGTTAAGAGATTGGTTTGGTTTGGGAGTGTTGTAATTTCAGTTGCTTTTTACGGGGAGGGGGATGATCATAATCAAATTCATCTAGCTTAAAGCTTTGATCATGTATTGGAAGCAGTGATGACCAAAAAAAAAAAAAAACTTTGGAAAAAGTGACAGCTAAGTAAGAAGTGTATTTGTGTTACCTGCCTAAAGTACTGCTTTTAATTAATTTTCCTTTCTAAAAGCACTTTAAAGGATGATTGTTCATTTGTGTTTTTCAATTCATTACCATTTTCCTTCAGACAGATCTAAGATAATTCACATTTTTCACACAAGACCAAACGTGGTTTTAGTGTCTCTCAAAGGAAGCACATTCCCTCAAACTGACAAGAAAAGAAAAAGTTTTATATGTCAAAGGTTTTTTTATACACCATGAAATAATACAATCAAAAGCTTTACATTTGTTGGCAGGTTAATTCATCTTTTAGTAGAAGCGGCTTCTCTTACCTGCTCCTTAAATAGCTCTCGAAGTACAGTCATACACTGTTGCAGTACTTGTTTATCATCTAAATTCTTAATGGTTGTCACAGCATCTCCAGTGACTACTGACATTAAAATGCTTTGTTTGCCCTAAAAACAAGGCATTACCATATAAGATCATTTAGAAATTATTAGGTTATTAAGTATTTCTTGAAGAGTGCCTTTTAATTGGCATTGACAAAGAGATTTTCAGCTGCAAAGCAACTTTTATTCTAGAGGAAAGTGGGTTTGATTCCTTAGAATAAAGGATGCAAATTCTACAGTATTTATGCTCAAATTACTACCATGCCCTGATGTCTTGTTCACAGATCTGTGTTACAGTCAGCCCCTTCTACAACTTGCTGAATTAGCTGAAAACTTTCTATCTACCTATTTAAAGGCTACACCAAAAGATTTGACGTTTATAGTGTTATTCTTTGTGACAGACTTCTTAAGCTCCAGTTCCGTACCAAAATTCCACCTCAACTGTACTCCAATTTCAAAAGGCGGTAACAAAGAGAATCTATTTAAATACTTATGGTTTGGATTAGGCCAATACTAAGTTCTTACCAGCAGATTTTGTCTCAAGAAATGAAAGCTCAGTTCTGCTGATGTTCCCTTCCACTTCAAGAAATCTGCTACCATACAGAAGTTTCAAAGATGAAGTGGTAACTAGAGAACAGCACACAGGCTCTCAACTACTTTAAAGAACTCTCCCTCTCTTGTTTAGATAAGGCAATTCTTCTGTTATTAAACTTGATAGCTAGCAGAGAATAGCTATCAAGCAAATTAAGAATTACATCTAGTGTCTCTGGACAGCATGAGCACACTGAACCTTATGTAGAATGAGCTTAAAAGTATTGAAGAGAAACCTTGTTTAAAGAAAGTCATATACAGGTACAGATAGTGTAGTAACACAGCACAGTCTTCACAGGATGGTTTCCTTTTGGAGTAAGCCATAAGGTTACAAAACGGCCTTTTAATTGCTGCCAAGTAATAAGCAGCAGTTGTTGTAAAAGCATGAAAAGGTAAGATATAAATGTGTAGTGTGTGTGCTTGGAACTGGTGGAGAAGAGAAACATGATGTCAATGCACTAGTTTGAATTTCTTTTGAAATTCATGAGTTTGGGACTGACCCTACAGACCTCAGTTTCATAGAAAACCTAGTGGTTTTCTTTTCTTCTGCCATTCCACATAGCTATTGAGGCTAGTGCAAGCCATTAAGTGTTAATAAGCCAGCATGATCTTTTTAACAGGATTTTTAGCTGATATAAATAAGGGAAAAGAAATCCTAAACTGGAAGTGACTGGTAGACTTTTTCCCACATTAGTAGATCTATAGTCAGGTATTACAGACTCATTTTCAGGATAGTTTGAGAATAAAAGCATTAACTTGCTTGTATATTATTTTGTATCCAAGTGTAGGAAAACATTCCCATTTATTACAATGAAGTATCAATCAGCTTTTTCTTGATAAATAACACTGCTTCCACTTCTTTTAACAGTTGCGGGGGTAGGGAGAAGAAGAAAACTTTCATTGTTCAGTAATTATTGCACCTAGATTCCAAACTGAATTTCTGAAGGGCCAACAGAAAATACAGCTAGCATATGATACCTCTGGATCCATGTCATAGAAAACACTGAAGAGCCCACGTTGGCTGGAATTGGGTGGAACATGACCAAAAAAATCAGCTCCTTGAATTTTACTGTCCCAAAATCTGTAAGGAAACTGCAAGGCAATCTAGAGAGAGAGTAAGAGAGAGATATGGAATTAAAGCATTTCATACCACAAAACTCATAACTGGATATGGTATATGTTGTTCTTCTAATCCTTTTTCCCTTTTCTACTCAATTAGAGACACCCAGTTCTATGAGAGGGTGTCAACAGAGAATATATGGGCCTGTTCTCCCAAGGGGGACAGGGAAAGAAAAAAAATGCTAGTCTCAAAAATTGCAAATGCACAGATTATCAAATTCACAATGGAATTCACTATAGAAAACACTCAAGAAATTGAGCAGTATTTTTACAAACCTAACATAGAAGTTAGTGATCTCCATGTTGGGGGGTGGGGGTGGTGGTGTCTGAATCTTGCCTTTAAATTTCAACACTGTTATAATCCCGTTTCTGGCATTACTTCTGTTACTGTTTTGTTCTAAGCAGATCTTACTAGGGATCTTTTCAGGAGAGGCTGTCTTTTTGCACTGGGAAAGGGTAGGAGATTTTACACTGGTCAAATACACAACTTTCAATATTCTGAAATAGTTTATGTATTTATTAGGTTGAAAGGACCTAGAATAAGAATATTATTAGAATTTTGGAAGATCTAAGACCATCATGAAGGCTTGCTCAAAATTAGGCACAGAACTTAAACTGTGAAGTGATTCTGCAAACAATTTCTTTAAAAACACCATTAAGTTGGGAAATCTAAGAAACAGAAATACATGTGATCCCCGATAGCATTTTGCTCTTCTGGGCTACTGTATACAAGTAAAAGTAAATGCATAATAAATCCTGAGAAATGCACACCAAAAGCAACAGGGACAAAGCAGCCAATGTTTCTATGAAAAGAAAATGAAATCTGAAATTACTTACCTTCTCGATGACTCCTGCTCCCAAACTATTAATGGCTTTAATTTTTTTTTCTGACAATGGAGGATTAAACTGAATGGCATTTTTCTGAAGAAGGGCCAGTGGTACAGTCACTAATACCTGAAAAATAATTATAGTCACAACAGTAGAAAAAGCTCAGTACTGCACTTAAGCCTCACAGCATCCTCTTAACTATCTTGGATTATTCTTGTAGGATGCAGCATAATACTCACCAGACATCTCTAGATTAGTGTCTGGTTTTATTCCCTGTTAATGGGAGACACATGCCTTACGTTCAGGTGAGAACAGATCCTGCAGTTCACTGGTTTTAAGTTGTAGTCTGTTGAATTGCTTGTATCAGAGCGGCTAACCATGCTACTAATTTTAATACCTCCTGTAAATTATAGTCAATGGCTCTCAGATTAACAAAACTGTCGTTTTGAAAGGAGAGAAGATGGTCGCTGGTTTGGTTTGGTTTTATTTCCTTCACAGAACCTTTCTCTTTAAAAATCCAATCTTGGCCAAGTTTACGTATCATTTTAAAAATTACTAAAAGCTAAATTATACAGCATGAAGCAGGTGGTGATACAGGGATTAAGGGAGACTGAGAAATATGGGTTGTCAAGCCCTGCATACCAAAGGGAAAAATTTTAACAGGGCAGATTCACATGCTAAATGGGGTAAAGCTGAGCAGGGAATGGAACCAGGAAACATAACTGTCACTTCAAAGACCAGATAAAAATCTATTTGCTTCATGTTTTTATTACTACCTTTATAGTGCTTAGTTCTTCAAATCAACTAGTACTCAAAACTCAAGCATGCTCAGGATGACTCTAGGACATCCAAATACAGGTCACTAGAATATATGAGTTTTCATCTTTGTGTGGGGGAAGAAAAAAAAAGAGAGACAAAAAGGACATGTACTGTGGTCAGTATTGTTCTTGTGTACCCTAAAATCCTTAATCCTGAAGCATATTAGGTAGGTACCTTTTGTGTTGTCCATACTGTTCCATCTGCAGTAGTGACCTGTACTTCTTCACCAGAATAGTCAATACTCTGTACCTATTGAAAGTCAAATTGAAGAATATTATACTACAAAATCTACATATGCAATGCAAGTTCAGACAAGAATAGCTAATATAGCACCAGTCTGCAAACCAGAAATTGAAGAACACAAGTTTCCAGAGAAATAGTGAAAGATAAAAAAAAGCCTCCATGGAAGCTGAAAAAGAAAGATCATGAGTCTAACATATACGCTTATCATATTATAATATTTAAGTACTGATACTCCTCAAAGAGGATTTCCAGAAATACTGAAATCGTCCTCTCTTTTCTTAAAGACAAGTCGATATAATCACAGGCACAGATTTGCCTGGTCCAAAAGAATACAAAGAGATGATTGGGAGCTTCAGAGCAATCCAAGACAGGCACTGCATCAACATTTTCCAGACTCACTGGGAAATTCAGCCGGATGTCCAGCCCTTCTGCCAATTTATCAATCACAGTAGAATATCCCACAGTTAGAAGAGTGTGATCTCCAGCAAACTGGGCAAAAAATTCATTGTGGTCCCATGAGCGTGCAGATACCTGTGGACAGAACATAACTAGCCGTCTCTACTGGTGAGGTGACATGGGTACTAGCAAAAGTCCCACAGTTTAGAGGAAGCCACCCTAGTTCCTGTCACAACTGGAGAAAAAAAGTGTATCACCAGAATGTATGGCAATGCTGAGAAAAGCAGACAGCTTATTTACCTAAGGCCACCATACAACATATGAATTGCTAGATTAAGAAATGTTGTAGTATGGGCTGGTCACTAGCAGGTAATTTATACTTCTGCTTGGTAAAGAAAACAAGGAAAGTAGTACAAAAATCCAGGTGGATTGCAGTGTATTTATTTCAGTTTCTTGTCTCTAGCAAAGAAATCAGATTTTACAGCCTTAAGACTTCAAATAGAAATGGAAATATTTTATTTCCCAATATGAAGGGGAAGATAAGATACAAAAAAATCTCAATGGAATTTTTCTGTCACCTTGGAGGTTCTTTCATGATATCTTTCATTAACCTTCTCCCCCAACCCCTGCAAACTCATAGTTAGTACAACAGTGATAGTTGTACTAAACAATCACCACTTACCAGTGAAAAATCTGAAGCACTTCTCAAACTGCTATTCACATGCAAGTTCCTATCACTGCAGTTACATTTACTTCATATTTTGATCTTTAAATAGAAGGCAAGATAGATTTTAACATCTTTCTTACTTCCCCTGGGTGGTCATGAAGTGTGAAAGCTTGACATATCAAGATATTTTCCATTGACTGCCCTGGTATAGCATTGTCTTGCAGATTTTTGTTATGTTCTTATGTGCTTCTCAGTTCAGATCAGATTTGTGCATCTGCACATATCAATCAGCTGTCCCACTACTGTAGTCCAATTGACCCTAAACATCTTTAACCCAAGTAACAGGGCTGAGTAAGTAATGCACTGCAAACAACATTGTACTTTGGTATTTCCTGAACCTGCTTAGTTAAAACTGAAGTCACAAGGAAAACCAAGTATCACATAGTCAACAGAATACCTAGGAGTGGTGAACTGGGGCCCACCATCAGGGTGTTGGAACACTTCAGAAGTTAAATGCATTTATTCTCAAGATACCTAGCAAGGTAGAGAAATACCTCAGTTTTTAAACACAGAACTGAGAAGCAGAAGTCACACACAACATCTGAGGAAAAGTAACTCTCCTGTGAATCCTACCACCCAGCATCTCGGCAAAATGCCCTACTCCACTGCACCATCTATTCTCAACTTCTACATTAAAGAGGATCTTCCTGGAGGCATGTCATGAACTCCCATCAGATTACCTAAGGCAGTGCTGGAGTCTGTGTCTCAGTGCTTTCAAAGAACAGGTTAGGGATGTAGGAACAGTTTAGGGATAGCTGATTCTTCCTTTGGGGCCATGGGATGGATCAGATGACTTCTCAATGTTACTTCCAACCCTATTTTCTACAAAGCTCAACCACTTCAGAACACAGCTGTCAAAACTCACCTGAGAGAGATTGCTGCCACAGGCATACTCCAAATTACTGAGATGGAACTGTAGTACTTTTTCTTCCAGCTCACTGAACTGGATACCAGACTCCTGAATAAAGGCTTTATAGATCTCTTGTATTTTTTCTGTGAAAGAACATGTTTAAAATAAGAATATATCGCAACTCATCAGAAGTCTTACTGCATTTCAACATGCTATTCTCTGGATCACAAGATTTTCAAGCTTATTGCTGATTTGCACTACGATGTTTTTCTTCTCATAGAAAAAAACGCAAGATCTCTCAGGTGATAAAATACAACTTCATTGTATTTTATCCTAATTGTATTTATCCATTGTATTTAACCTAATCATAGGTTTCCCTAGTAAAATCTTCTTCAAAAAAGGAAACATACATAGCTTCAGGAAAAAAAGAAGTTACAATCATTTCAAATAAAAAAAAAAAACCCACACCGTGCAACAGCACAGCTGGGCTAGCCAACTGACACAGAAGAGAAATTAATTGTTTAGCTATCATCAATATATAGTTGAAGATACTTCAAGGAAAATAAATACACTTTAAGATAATGGGAGAATCCTTGCAAATAAACCCCGCTTAATTTTTACAAAACCAAAAGAGCTGAGAAATATGATCCAGAGTTCACTGAAGAACATAGGAGTTGCTAATTCTGCCTTACAGAATCCATGTTGAAAAGATTTGGGAGGCAAACATTTCTAAGCAAGTTTATTTTTTGTTGTTGAATGTGCTTGCATGCTGTAAGTGTGGTGGGAGGCATTACCAATGGAGATGGGACTATTCTTGCCAGCAGAAGGCTTTGATCGGCTCTTTTTTAGACAATTAGTCAAAAAGTGTAAAAGTTATGGCTAGCTATGGCCTGCTTCAGCAAGAAGCTTTGAACTGCTAGTGCCACTAGTTATACTGAAAAAGCTACCTCATGAAAACAAGATACTACATCAGGAGTTGTACAGTATTACAAAAGCCATCAAATTAGGCTTCCTTAAAAGTTACAAGTGACATTTTGGTCTGTGTGTATACGATAGTCAATCTCCCTTTGTCTTGCTTAGAGACAGGTTATCACTGTTGGATTTAAGGTCAGATGTACAGCCATACACTTCTAAAAATGTCTGATGTAAAAGCCAATTTAATATAAAACTCTATGAACACAGCCAACATCTTTGCTTTGCAATACATCTCCCACTTACCACCAAGAGGAACATCTTGATGTTGGGTTTTATCTTTTCTCCACTCAGAGACGACATCTAGGATGGCATTGAAATGAAAGTCCATACGTTTATCAATAGTGGGATCTGTTATCCTTCCACCTTCCTGGATCAAGTCACATTTCTCCCCTAGTTTGTGCATTTTAATGCCAAGCTTAAGAAAAAGACATTTTATTGCTTTTTAAGTATGGAAAAACTACAGTGCCTAGCCTGCTCAAAGTTATTTAAAGTAATGCCACTTAAAAAACATCCATGACTTTAAATAATTAGTCAGATAAACACTTGTTATCCTAAAACTGGAATACCAACAATCCTTCTATCTGTTAATTGTCCACAAAGTGTTTTAACCCACTCTTCCATCTTTATGGGGGATTCCCAGAAACCTTATCTCCAACTGTCCTGTGAGGCCAGGGCCTAGTACAGAGTTGTTGGGTCTGGTAATTAAACATGATGAACCAATCTCCTCTTCTTTTCTACCTCACCTTATTCTCTGAATTGCCATTAAAATTAGTTCTTTTCTACAACTTTCTGGTGCCTGATGCCCAAACGGTTTGCTGCGTTCAGGAATTGACAGGATGTTGCTTGCCAATTACCACCAATTTTATTAAGAAACAAGCAAAGAAATTGTTTGGAATTAAACCTAGTATGTTCCTCTGCTTGTCCATCTTGTATCGAACATGCAACAGACCTAAATCAGAATAAAGATGTTTCTATGTTCTACAGTCAGTCTAGAGAAAGTAGCACAAATACAGCGCTAATTTCTTCCCAGGGCCTTGTTACTTAGGGTGTGCTCTGGTGTTTTTCACATATCCTCACATCTCTCTAGGCTGCTGGTCACCACTGCAGATCTTTTCTCAAGATAGAGTTGTACTTTGAATGAAAGATGACATCAAATGACTACAAAGGGATGGGCACTCAAGGTGTATTAAGAAGTCATTACTCCTCACCTCATAACTAAAACATGATTAAAAAAAAGTTTCCTCATGACACTATAGAGCACTAAACAGTTAAAATAGCATGGGCTGGATTTGCATGCCTCTCTGAACCAAATCCATACTCGGGTTCCACTTGAGAGAAATTCAGCTTCCCACCCATAAAACCCCAAACCAACCCAACAGATAAAAAAAAAAAAAAAAAAAAAAAAATTGAAATGCAGTGTGTTTGCATCAGTAGTTGTTAGACACATTCATCGTAACTTGTGCGGAATTGAACTAGAAATATAGAGGCTGAGCAAAGCCAGGTGAGTCACAGAAGTATGTATTATGAAAACATAGCATAGCTTCCCACAGTAAAGCCTTTCTTAACTCTGAGGAAGTCTACTGGGGACCTTTTACATTACTGTCTCCAGAAAAAAAGGGGGTTTCTTCTGGTTCTGAAGGTGGAGCTGCCTTCTTTTTCTTTATATAATGTCTCCGAAATGATTGTACAGCCCTTCTCTGTCCCCAGCCATTACCAAAGATAGAATAGCAACACAGTGGTGTTTTAATCATGTCATGAAAAAGGAACCCCACCCTTCCCCAGCCACCTGAACCTGGCTTTAATGACAGTTTTTCAGTCGTGATAACGCATGACCACTGCAGGGAACCCACTTGCTCACACATTAGTGCCATTGGGTTGTTGACACATCCATTGACGATTTGTGCACCTCTTCCAACAGTGACTCCTTTGAAGGTCTTATCGTCCCAAACTCGGCCACCAATTCTGTCTTTAGCTTCTAAGACAATGACCTGTGACACAATGCAGCTTAGTAAATTGTAAGGTTTGATTATATTAAACATATCTGTTCAACTCCAGAGCAAAGGAGAAAACAAAACACACAAAAAAACCCCCAAACAATCCAGCAATGCTAACAATCTTAACACTTTATTTTTGTTTGTGGATATAGTTCATTTATGCATTTAAATTGTCTTTTAAAGGTTACCTTTTGGGGTATACACCTATAAAATAGATGTTGCTTTAAGAAACAACCCTAACAAAAGTAAGCCTTCTTTTTAAAAAAGCTGAAGACCTATTCAGGAAATCTCAAAATTGGAGTTTAAGGCATGCTACAGGCTATTGAACACAATGATCTGGGTGCAGTGTCCATCTAAGAAAGTCCATATACCTTTTGGAGAAATTTATTCCTGGGATGTTCCAAGAAAACTCCTTTCTCATGTATTTCCACCATTCATACATACCTCCTTCAGCATCCACTACTTGTCACAGACAGACACAGGATATTGGAGGACGAGACGGATATCTGACTGAATATGTTTACCCTTACTTACTTACGTTATCTTTTTATTTTTAGAGAAAGTCTTTTTAGAGAAACTCCATCTCTCCAGAACAGTAGAAAGCAACAGTGTCTATATATAAAAATATATATAATATATTTTATATATTAAAAAAAACCTTCCTGCCAGTTGGTATTTTACTGCAGAACAGCTTTCCACAGGACTTGATGTACAGAAAGGCTGCACTGCAATATACTATTTAACCACCAAAGAATGAGAAAATGGGCATATAGCATTCAGGGTTTTATATAAATATACACATATATGAAAATATAAATCCAGAAAGTCAGATGCTTTTTCATTTCCTTAAACGTCAGCCCTGCAAACACTTCATGGGTAAAGTCCCATAGATTTCACTGTCAATGATAAATATGAGGGAAAAGGGAAATACATGTGATTTGCTTGTTTTTAATAAGCAACAAGTACAGTAGAGTGCACAAATGAAAGAAAATTTCACCTCATTTAAACAGCCATCATCTACAGTCCCATTATTCGGACATGAATATCCATGTCTCCCCTATCCTCCCAACCCAAGTCTATGTAAAATATTCACTGCATCCTTTGCTGAATTTTAGATACAAATAAGTGCTGTTTTTAAACAGCAGATTCACTCAGTAAAACCCCAGATTTTACAAATGAATTAGGGTGCCCTATACATAAAAGTTTGTAACAAGAATGTAATTTTTTTCATTTGGATGAAGAACACTTACAACGCAGAGAGTGTCTGATTTTTTTAAGTAAGGTACTCTATAGTTTCTTACCTTAATTCCAAAGTTGTGCAGTTGTCTGGCTGCTGCTAATCCTGCTGCACCAGCCCCAACAATAATGACAGATTTCTAAAAAAAAAAAAAAAAAATTAAAAAAAAAAGATAAAAGATTTAAATAAATAAAAATAGTTTGCACCAAAATAGAAATTATCATCACACACTTATTTTTCTTCTTGCTCAAGTTAAAAATACCTGTAGGTTTCAGAAGTCTAGGCTCTCTTGTCCTCTAAGGTAATCAGTGATAACTTTTAAAGATGATAGTGCATTTAATATAAAGAAGAGATCAACTGTAGCTTTTAAAATAGTTACGATTTTTAAGGACTTTAAAAGCAGATGGTTCAGTGTTTCAGTTTATTTTAATGGAACCAGCTGAAGTTATCAGTCAAGTAACAAAATCTAACAGAAGTTATCAGACAAGAAACACACTTACCTTGTAATGATTTCAATCACAGATTGGGTTGATCAGTAAAAACTAGTTAATAATTAAAAACATGTACAAATACACTTTCCAAACATAAATCAACTTACAATTTCTAGGAGATATTCCATTACAGAATACATTAATTTGATAAGTTTCTGCATGCTGTCAAGCAGATTGCTAGTCATAAATATGTACCCTTTAATCTGGCAAACCAATATGGAATAGAAGTTTCCTCACCTATGAAAGCAGAGTTGTATTACAAGGTTAAGCCATGAGAAGAACCTAAGTGTATTGTGTATTTTTTCACACAGTTCCCATCCATCTGAAGAGCTCATAAGAAGCATGAATCCATAGAACTGAAGTCCATAGATTTTAGTGGGAACAAAAACCTTGCTGGGAAGAGTCCCGTGTCTGTAGTTTCCATAGCCATTGAAGGCAGATGAGAACCATGTGAAAAACATGCAATGTGTTTGCTTTTAGATGTAATTTTTACATAAATGGTTGCAATGATAGATAATGAGCAAAAAATCCAGAACCAAAAAAAATTTACATGTGCCATGCAGTTTTATAGTACTAATAACATAGGGATTATTACAGCAACTTACATTGTGGTATTCTTTAGGAAGAAGATACTGGTCAGGACTAACTGATAAAATCCCTGTATTAATTAGCCCTTTCCTTGTCATAAAATAAAGTATCCTCTCCATTTCCTGTACACAGCGAATACGCACAAGCCCCCGAACAATGATGTGATGGATACATTTTTGAGGGGTAAGAGCCTCCTGCAAAGGAGAAACAAAGAATAGAAAGTGTTGATTTTCTAATATTCAATTTTTTCATGCATTTACATCATATTTAAACTTTAAACTAGATGGTAAAATTAATCACGAATTAGGCTTCTGAGAGCATTTTAAAAGCAAGTTTCTTGGAAGTTTAAAAGCAAGTTTCTTGGAAGTTTAAAAGCAAGTTTCTTCTTCTGGAAGTTTCTTGCTAGCCAGCTTTACACAGCAAGGTAACAATTTATTAAACTAGATTAACATGGAATAAACGCAAATAAGTCTACAAGATACTCTTGCAAACTCCATGGTGTGCTCCATTAGTACAGGAATGGTATTGAAATGCATCCCTGATTGCAAAATGAATGTACCTGGTAGCAATGCTCACAATGACATTCCAGTAAAATCCATTCCAAAATGGCATTCCAAATAAAAAATAGATTAATATCCAAAACCTTCACATAAATACAGACATCAGTATCTGAAAGCTTCCAGTATGTGAAATTCCAGCAATTCCACTGAAGGCAGTGCCATAGAGTTAGCATAAGTAAAAAGAAAATCACTTCCCTGTCCAACAGTCATATGAAAAAAAAATATCATAAAGCACCCACAAACACTGTTTAGAAATGTTCAAGCATCACTTTAGAAGTTAATAGCTGGGGAGACTCAGTAGAGTTTTAATACTTTTAAAACTTTTGTATTTTACTGCAAAAGAAGCTCGTAGGCATTAAAACTCAACACTGCCCCGCCCCCAACAAAAAAAACAAAAAAACAGCCAAACTTAGAAGTGATTTTCAAAAGGTTGGGAGCAATTTTTCTGGTGCATAAGGAGATGTCTAAGAGTCCAATACTTAAGAAGAGAATCCACATCCCCAAAAAGTAGCTCTTATTTGTAAATAAACAAATTGGCTATTAGCATCTCTTACCTTGCAGTTCGTGTACCACAGAGCCAAAATCAGGTTTCTCAAAGCCAAGTACATGGTAGGGTCTCGTGAATATTCTGGGAACTCATAGAGTTCATCCAGTTCCATGACATCTGGCCTCACGCAAAGTGCTTTCCCACATTCATTGGGCTGGTAAAAAGGCTGGAAATACTTGTTCATGCCTGCAACTGAATAAAGACACACGAAGAACTAGTCGTATTCCATCACATCTTCATCACGTCCTTTTCCCTCTAAGACGATCCATTGACCTCACACAGATAAACAAGTAACGAAGCTTTGCAGCCTCTAGCCACCCTCAGAATGATTTCAGTTTTTTTGCTCTCCCCTCTCCTACTCTCTAGGCTGTGCAATATTAATAATTACTGTCCTGCCACCTGATGGGTACATCTTGGACCTATCGGAGCTTAAGTTTGTCAGAGAAACAGTATGTGCCCTCAGATGCCACAATGAGTCCAACAAGGAACAGGATCTAAACTCAAGTCTAAGGTCTAGCATCACTGTGCAGACTCATGCAGTACTCTGAACCCCTTTCATCTTCAACTCCCAATACTGCCCAGAGTGGGTAGTAACTAAAAGTAATCATCTTCCACGTGCAGTATTGGTAGCTCTGTGTAATGAAGTTTTCTATTTGTTAAGCAGATAAACATCTGTTGAATAGATGAACAGATTTATTTTCAGCACCTAAGGAGCGCAAAGCCTGCTAAGACAACACAGAAGCTGAACTTTTCTCAAAGTGTTCTCTCTGAGATGAGTATGGGAATCCTGAATTACCTTTCTCCATACCTGACTTATTCTGCAGATGCACACTCCCAGGCTGTCAGCATCAGAGCTGTCATTAGCAAAAAAATTAATCTAAACAGAATCCGAGTGCCTTAAGAAATCAAATCCTTTTCTCCAAAGCCCCAGAGATCCACAGTATTGAAACTAGCAGAATCATGTTTTGTTTTGATGAAACTTCATTTCCTCAAAAATGCAATCTTTCAGTACCTGCATGTTAATTTCCCATTTCTATAAACAAATGACAGGTGGTAAACAAAAAGCCTATGCAGTCTGTGCTTACTCCCTAAAAAAATGCCATACAAAACATATTACCTTTATCTTACAAACGAATAAATTGCATCAAAGAAGTACAGAGGCAGTCACACAGAGAATGCGTATTAGTGCTGAGAACAGGACCGGTATTTCTGAATCAGGAGCATTATGTGCCTTATAAACTCGTAAGACAAAATTTATCACACCTATTTAAGCAACAGAGCCCTGCAGATGGCCCTTACCAGTCAAATTAGGCACGCTCTTTAAGTGCTCTAACTTCACAAGGTTGGATTCACCAGGTAACCGATTAGTGCTGGTACAGGATGGACTCATGCCCACGCAGTCTGGATAATATGCAGCTAGAAAGGGAGCTGCCACACTGTCTTTCAGCAAAGGAGGGAGTATGAGCATGGAGTACCACCAATGGTCTGAAACTTCAGCCACTCTCTGGCCAAGCGGAAAGTGAAGGAAAGAGGGGAGAAGAGAACACGTCAGTACTTTGAAAACGTTGGAAAATGAACCAATTCCCCCCCTCCCTCCAAAACTGAGACCAAAGAGCACTAGAAGTACCAATCTCAGAATTGCAAGTCATAAAGACATTTTCTCTCCCTCTTTCCCCTACCTCAGCCTGACACAGAAAACCTGTAGCATTCATCTCTTCCTGAGAAATGGAGCTGAAACTTCACAAACTCCACACCCATGTGGAAAGCAAACAGATGAAACATGCCATGACAACACATCTATGCCTTATCAGGCCCTTTATAAAACATTTACAGTCATTTATGCATCCAGAAATCTGAACTTAGAAAAGTCTACACTAACTGATCAATTTAATTTAGATTCTGCTGTCCCCATCAAAGACCTTCTATGACCCTCAAACACTGGTGATTCAGCCTTATTTTACAAATCAAACATGCATTAAGGAAACAAAACCACAAAGCTTCTACAAGAGTCAACAATAAGCTTGAGCATGTTTCCTGGGACAGAGGTACCTCAGGTACACTTGTCAACATTGGCTTACTGAACATCAGATCATACTAAATCTGAAATACAGGGTTACATGATCATAAACCCATTGAAACACCAACATACATCAAGTCTAGTTCTGTATTACGAGGGAGAGGAGAGAGAAAACATGTTTTGATGTTCTCCTGCAGTCTTCAGAAAGAGGAGACTAGCTTGACTAAAGATAGAAACCACCTGAAAGACAGGGAAATTTTAGGATGGGGAATTCTGTTTGAAAGGTGGCAACTGAATGCTGTTTTGCCTGATCAAAAATAAGAATTAGGAGTAAACCTTGAATCACAGGCCACAATTCAAAGACACCATGAACCACCTGAAAGCTAATTGGTATGGTAAGGCAAAAGAGGGAAAAGAGGAAAAAGATGAAAAAGTAGAAGGCCTTAGGCTCTGTTGCAAATAGTGTCTGAGTTTCCTGAGCAAAACGCATAAATACCGCCATAATTGGCCAAAGGACCAAGAAAAGAAAAGAAATATGCTGTGCTTTAAGACTGTTTTCATATTCTAGGACAAATGAGGAGGAACAGCCACTACTCACCAAGTCCTCAGGCATGGAACACTGGTCTGAGCCCTCAGTCTGAAAGAAAAGTGAATGGTATCAGAGCTATTCTTAAGCTGTACAACAAAAATTGAATATAATACAAAGTAATTTGTCTATGGCATAGCTCTTTAAACTTAAAAAACAAGCCAAAAATGTGTTAGTGTTAGCCTTCTGTAGCAGAGACGATTATGTTAGTAAAAATAAATAGCAGAGTAATGCATAGTTAAAAACCATAACACATCATAAAGTAAAAACACCCCAGAAAATGTTTCTCATTTGTTAAGTTAGTTTCTGCTGATCAGATATTAAAATATACATTCTATTCCAAGAAGTGGAGTGGAACACTGGAACAAACAAATTAAGAAAAAAAACAACGGAATTTTGTAGAAAAATTCTGGAAATATCCCACATTTTCCAGAAAGACTCTTCCAGTCCACTATGAAAGAAAGTTTCTCGTGTATTTTAAGAGTATCTTCATCATAAACTTTCAAGATTAAATGCTGACCCTTCTGATTTTCATATGGTCAGTATTTTCATGTTATGTTTTTAACTATATAGATTCTATGGCAGTATAAGTACTCTTCCAAATTTCAGGAGTTGTCTTCATGCCAAAGCTGAAAGTTTTGCTGTAAAGCCCCATGACAGACTTGCTAGAAATTAATAAAAGCTCATTGAGCTTTCCAGATGCTTTCCTCAATAACAAAGTATGGCCGAACAAAACCAAAATAAACATTTTGGTGTATGTCTATTTTGTACATGCTGATAACCTTTCCATAGCTTCAGAATGAAGGATTTCACAATTGGCTGGGCAAAGACATTCCAGATACTTCTGTATTGATGTTTCCAGTCGGGAAACAAGAAGTCCAAACAGCATGTAGGCCTGTCACTGTGCAGCTCTCCAGGCCATCAGACAATCATTTTGACATTAGAAACATTAAGCAGCAAACAAGAAGAAATTAATGTCTGCAAACAAGAAATACCAAGTTGTTGTTAGTTTCAATATGAGCAAAACTCTTCTGTGTTACCTTGGTGGAATTGTTCAGTTTCATACCACATCTGTAAGTTTTAGCTATTTGTGGTGTCAGCTGGATTTCCTTTGTCAGCTGACGCCACTTACCACAGTCTGGCTTTGTGCACTGCACCTACAAGTCAAAAAACAAACATGTTTTTACTTGTTGCTGTCTGGTTACAGATAAGATTAATGAAGCATAACTAACCAATTAGAAAGCAGGGAGATGTGAGGAACTTGTCAAATATAATAGTTAAATTCATTCTCATGTAATCCTCAGACATTTGGTATACAGAAACCCTTTGCCCATCTCCTGTAAGACTGAATTTCTCCACAGAACCTAACTTCAAAATCAATTCAACACCCCGTTACTATGGTCTTAGTGGGTTTTGCAAGCATTACTGCAAAAACATATTGTTCACCACTTCAAAACCAACAACAAAACAAAACCACCACCACTAACAATAAACTTCCTTCCATTCCAGTCTCTCTTCTTTTGCTCTCTTTACCAGGGAAATACAAAATCTGTTTTGGAAGTCTTTCACATTCATACTTGCCTTTTCCCTGCCTTTCCCTTGCATGCTGCCTTTTCCCTAAAAAGTCTTATTCTACCTGAACATCACACATCTTAGCTGCTACTTCACTGAAAAATCAACAGAAGGTTGTTCTTTGTGAGGCGTGGAGAAGGTCTCCAACAATGGAGAAGCTCATCAGAATTATTATCTTGAGCTTTTCCACAGTCCTCTAATACTAGAACCCCTCCAAAAAACCTCAGCTGACCTGCTTCTTAAACATATAATACCAGAAACTCACATCAAAATATCACATTGAAATATACCCTATTAAATGAATCACTCTCCATCTTACCCAGTAAGGAAGCTGTTGATCAGCCATGAAGGCTTTTGGACTGGGCTCACTTTTACCATTACTTGTCCAAATCCTTTTCCAGGCAGTATATTTCTCATAACCATCTTTATGGCTAAGAAGAGAGAGAAAAGAAAACAGCAAGCAGTCAGAAAATTGAATATCTAGTTCATTTCAAGCAACAGCAGTTATTCTAAAATTAAACATTTTATACAAGGACAGAGAAATAAGGCTGTAGAGAGTACTGTATTTTTCGTATTAAGAAAGGAGAACATCACGGTTATTACAATAACAATAAATTGCACCCTGACCGCTATGTCCTCTTGATCATGAGCACACTTCCCAGTAGCTAAGGCCTGGACTGAGTCACAGGTATTGCTGAGCACATAAGCACCCAGAAGTCTTAGTAGAGCTGACTGGATTCAGCTCTCACTGAAACGGGAAGGAGCTTGGAGCTGAAAGCACTCTGTGAGCCTGACCAGAGTCTTCAGAGTCACTGAACCACAAGAGTTAAATCTGCTCACTGATTCAATATTACAGAGAGGCAAGGTCTCCTGAACTCACATTGTAAAGTGAATTTGCTTTATAGAGGAAAATGGATTTACTTAAAACTGTTCTCATCATTTAAAATTCTCTGTTGTTGTTTTAAAAAAGACAAAAGCTTCAGAATAACTGTACACACAAACCAGCCTGCCCGAAGTAACCAGTTTTGTTCACACTGCTGTGTTTAGGCTGATGATTAGTCCATACAACACCTGCAGTTTTGGCACCAATATCTAAGCCTCGCTTTGAACAAAGCAAGCACAGAGGACAAGTCTTTGTGTCATGTTTATGTCCATGATGTTTCAACAGTTGTAACGTCTGCCAAATTTTAATAAGCACTGAAAAAGCACAACCTTGACTGGCAAATCTACCTTCGGTAATAGTGGTCAAAACATTCATTGCAGAAGTGTTCCCCACAGGAAAGATGATACCATCTAGACGTATACCCATTTTTAGCACATCTGTAATGCAGGAGACATAGAAATAGTTTTAAGATACATTTAGAAAAAATCTTTCTGTTGACAGTAGCACATTCTAGAACGTGAACAAAACATTCAGGACAAGCCAGGGCTTTACGTTACATTCACGAAGGCTGACTTGCACAAGGCGTTACAGTCATACAAATAACAATAAGATCATTTCAATTGTCTCAAACATTTCCAGTTTCCAAACTAAGCAACACCAGATGCAAAGGAGGCAAAATGCACACAATGTGCAGTTTTATAGTTGGTCTGGCTTCCAGCAACCTCCCACTAACAATGGTCAACTGAGCCTGTCTTTAGTACCCTTTAAGCGGACGTTTCCTGAACATGAAATAGATTTGCTCTTACAATATGTGCTGTGACCCACTAAGCGTTCTGCAAATGTATAAGAAGGCAAAGTCCTCTCCATAGGAACTTACAGTTCCTTTTACTTTGTTCCATTTTGTTCTGATATTAGTGCAAGGGTGGGAGGGTTCATTTAAATCAGTATTTTTCTTGTATGTGTGATCAGTTGATTCATAAATCATTACAACATCTCGTCCCCAGAACAACTGACAAAGCTATAAAGGCAAATCTGAACACAAAACAGATGTTGCCTATTTTTTTCACATGACCGAGTTGGCTGCGATTTTAACCCAATGAGAGAAAACCTTGAGGAAGCAGTTACACATTCTGGATATTTATTCTTTATTACTCTCAGAAAGAAATATCCATTAGCAAAGATTATATTCATCAAAGCAACTGCTCTTCACTTAGAAAACTCTCATTAAACTCAATGAAATGGTTCAAGATAAATGCATGAGGTAAAAAGCACAAGAGAAAAGCAGTAACCTAAGCTACTAACTGAAATAGCTAGCCATTAAATGATCTCATCTCAAACAAATAATGTTGAAAGTATGTACTTGGGGGGGTGGGAGGGGTGGAAATCAAAATACTAAAATAACAATTCGAAAAGATGACTAAGCACTATCTATTGTTTCCTAAATAAAAAACATAGCATCACCAATGCTGATCTCTCAGGTGCTCATTTCCCCTATGAGTCTCTTGCGCAACTGCCAAAACACCTGGTTTTCCTATGGCAACATCCAGAACACATTGACCTCCTGCCACCAAAGAACAATCCACACAGGTAACTAAATGAAGCACTGAATTATTTTATATCATTGGAAAAAAAATAAAACAAGGGAAGTTTGTCTCAGTTAACCAGGGAGGTAGGCATGGTATATAATTACAGTCTGCCTGCTGCATAATGAGGTCTAATGTGTTGCTTATTATAGATACACCTGGCCAGTATCATGCATTCAGTACCGCCAGGGTCAGAATGCAAAAGGACTTGTGCAAGTACGCAGAAAGCTGACAACAAAGAGTTCAAATAAGTACAACTGTCTCCCAAGACCTAAAATTTCAAGGTCAGAATCTCACCTCGGACTGCAAAGTGTGCCAACAAAAGTGTGATACTTTCTGCAGTAAATGACGGTTTCATTTTTCTATCTTGAAAGCAAGTTTAGCTTCCTCATATTACACTAATATGCTCTCAGTTTCACAGAAGCAAGGCGTGTTCCAGAAGACACCATTAATAACATAAATAAGTGTATTCTAAAGATATTCTATACCTGAATTAGCAACTTGCACAGTAGAAAGGTATTCACAACAGGAATAACTTGTGACACTTTCCTGGCATCTTAAGACTTGTGTTAGTACCTTTCGATTCTCCCTCTACATTTAGAAATGAAGGGATTTTGCAGAATATAGTTAGGATCATAAACTTCAACTGCAAGATTAGAGAAGTCCATGGAAAATGCAAATAAAAAGAAACAAACCTTTCAGCTGCACTGGCAAAGCAAACGGGACACGTTGCAGTGCATCCAGCTTTTTCACATTTTCTGTATTTCTTCTCTGATGCTTCATCATCATCATCTGCTGCTTCAGCTGCTTTCTTCTTCACCTAATAAAGAATAGCTGAAATCTGACCAGAAATGACACAAATGCATCTTCTACAAAATGGCATTCAAACAGTTCTGCAGCTTGTGGGTAGCATCAAATGGTTAAAATGGTACTAATGAAAATTTTTGTACCCATTGTGAAATAGCTGCAGCATGAAACAGCTGTCAAAGTAGGTCAGTTTTTCTAAAAAAAAAACCAAACAAAAAAAAGAAAACCAACAGTAAGGCTGGAAATATCATTTAAAGCTAAAAATGTCTTGCCTTAGTCTAACTGATGCCATTGAAGAAACTATAAGCAGAGCTTCCAGTTTAAATCATATTTTAAGCTCCATCACATGCTAATGAGTCAAGCTTCATGCATTCATTCTATTTCTTCAGAAAAAGAAATTCTCTTCTTCACATACTTACTGATACTAATTAGTGGCAACCTTATCTGCGTCTCAAATAAAATATTAGGATAAGCTTGGGGCTTTTTTTGGACTCCACATACAAAGCTGTATACCAAATGTCTCTTCTGGGCCTCAAAGGCACTGTGTATTATGTTGGTTTAGGCCTCTGTCTGGATGGGCAGACAGCTTTGTCTGGATGGGCAGAAATCTGTGATTGTATTTTTAACACATCAAGTATTTACAGGTTATATAGAGCATTTATCTTTTCTGAACATTGTTCACAAATGAGACACTTTGCCTACTTATTCATGGAATTAACTAAATCTCCCTCTCTCTGGCTAAATACTCTTAAGTCCTAACCTACCAACAATGAAGCCTGCTTTCTTTATAAATGTTGACAGAAAATAAAAAACACCAGAGTACAAACCCAGTGTTTTTAAATTATTATAAATACCTGTCTTCCAGAACTCCTCAGAGGAAGGTTGTCTGGAGACTGGTCTGAAGAACATGCCTTTTTTTTCGTTCGTACCCTTCCAGTTGACATTGTATTATTGGATCTGCAAAAAAAGGTAGGCAGTAGTTAAGAAAAAAAATTAAATTGCTTGACTTTGTAGAGCCGTCTAATCACCTGGGCAGTACAGCCACTACTTTTGTCAGAGTTACCTAGGTAAGAATCTGTTTAGCTTGACTATCAATTCAGGAGGAAATCAGAGAAAGAGGCATTACAGGAAAGGAACAATACTACTATTTTAAACCAAGTTCGGAGTTAAGATTAGATCCTTGAGTACATCTTGACAGGCTGTTCCAGATCAGCATACCCTGGATTTCAATAATCTGATTTGCATTACGTGAAGACCTGGACTGGAGTTTGGCTTGGCAAAGTGAACAGATATCAGCTCATAATGCAACCACTGAAATACCACTCTGCGTAACGCTCGTCCTGCTAACTACTGATTTATTGGTAGCAAGAGATTTGCACTATAAAGCACCATTCCAAGCAGCGTACTGAAGAGATGTTTAATACCAGGTGAACAACCCGTTCCAAGACTTGCACACCCTCCTATGAAAGTACATCAGAATTTAAAGTCTAAACTGCAGTTGCACTGCAATTATAGGTGATCAGAATATTACAGACTTTGTTGTTAAGCATACTACAGGATAGAAGAAAAGGTTTATGCCATAAGAGAGCTCTATAGCTGTCCTTGACTACATCGGTGGGAACATGGAAGAGACCACAGTTTTATCATGTAAGCTGGAAAGCATGGAGTGTGAGAAAGTATGCCACAGAAATATGAAAGCATATTTAAAATGGTATTATCAAAGGCATTCTTTTCACAGGGAGTAAAACACAAATAAAGAGAGCCTAGAGGAAGAATTAAATCTAAACGTGCTCCACCACACACAGAAAGGAAGTGGAAATAAAACCCTTATACAACAGCACTGCATCATGAATGTTATCCTGTTGTAGTAGGGATCAGTTTGTAATTTATTTATTTTTTAATATTTGAGACTTCTCAATTATCTCTGTTCCAGGCTGCATCTTCCTTGTTCAAGCTGACAGTGATGGACATGGCAGCAGTAGCTTCGTTCAGGAATTCTGCTAAAAGTAAAGGTAACAGGAAGACAGAATGGACATTTTTACAAAGTTTCAAACGAAGCTGATGCAAATCAAGTAAACTGGTGCTTTATTCTCCTCTAAAGATAGAAGAAATTGATTTGGGAGGGGAAGGGAAGTCACATGATATCCACGTAAGTGAAAAACTAGTTCAGATAACCCAATACAAAAAAATAACTTTCTTTTTCATATGCGCCCCCCCAATTATAACTAATTAGAGGAAAAAAATAATTAAGTCAGTCTTTATTACCTAAAAAACAAAAGCATGACTCCACCATAACTTACCAATGCATGGGGGTGGGTAAGGTTGCAGAGTAGAGAAAAGAAAACCAACCAGTTTCGTTTACATGAGATTTCCCTAACTACTGTGTAACCCCCCAGGAAATGGTGGCTTTTTTCCCCAGGAGCTTTCCTTCTGGATCAGCGACACAACAGTATCTCTTTCTGTCACCTTAACTTCTGACGCCAGATAATCATTGTGGTGTTGCCCTTACAGGCGGAGGCTACGAACTACCTTGGTGGTGAGCAAGGCACCGGGCGACTCATTTTGGTGACTACCAGGTGATCACAGTCTGCTGCTGCTGCAAGGCCCTTTATCCGTGAAGGTAAAAGGACACACATCTGTTCCATTGCGTGTACGGGGTTAGAAAATAAAAGGCAGCAGTTATCATTCACTGAGAAGGTTGGTGAAAATATTTAAGATTCAGAGAGGCCTCCTGTTTTGAAAGGCCAAGGCCAGGCATAGAGAATCATAAACATTTTTGCTGTAAGCACTACGGGAGGGGGAGGAGGGAGGTGGGAAGAAAGAGAAAGAAAAATAGATCGGCTTATGCATGTAACTGTAAGCAAGGCCATTGCTTTCAGTTGTATGCCACTTTGTCCCCACTTCCCCTCCCCAAACAAGCAACACCCTCCCAAAACCCCACAAATTTTTAAAGAACAAGCAAACATCACTTACTTTCCTAAGCTTTATATGACTCTGCATCCTATAAACATTATCTTACTGGCTGAGAAAACAAGCCCTTTAAAAGGGGGGAGAGAGAGATGCCTAACACACTGTCACCTTCTATAACATTTCATCCGTCTGTAGGGTTTACCTGTGCAGCTGACAGCAAGTTTGTCTTGCGGGGGGCGGGGGAGAATAAAAAAAAAAAAAATAAAAGAAAGAAACCACACGCACACACCGACAGAGAGAAAGAAGGAAACGAGCGCAGCCTGACAAACAAGGGGAGGTAGGACCACGAAGTGCTCCCAGCTTTAAAACTCGTCCCCCCCCCCCCCCCCCAACCCGGCCCAGGCTGACAGCCGCCCGCCCCCGCCCCGGCCCCGGGCCGGCGCTCGGCAGCGCCGCGGCCGTGACAGCTGGCGGCCGGCAGTGGGGTCCCCGGAGCTGGGGTGGGGGGGGGTGGGTTCCCCGGGGAAAGGCTGTGTCGTGTGTGTGTCCCCCCGGAGGGGATGTTACCGGAGGGAGGTTCCCTCGGGGCGGAGGCGCCTGGCACTCACCTCGGGGCCGGGTCACTGGGGGGCCGGAGACCACATTCACGCGTGTCCGCGCCGCCTCCTGCTAGAGCTGCAGCGGGGGGGGGGGGAGAAAAGGGAGGAGAAGGGAGAGGGAAGGAAGGGAGAAGCGGGGAGGTGAGGACGGGGGCAGCGCTCGCACCTGCCCCGCCGCCCCGGGAGGAGGGAGCAGGCGCCCCCCCAGCCGCGGCGGGCGCTGCAGCTGAGGGAAAGGGGGTCACTCACCACCGCCGCCGCCGCCATCCCCACCGCCATCCTCCTCCTCCTCCCCGGTGCCGTGCACCCTCAGCCCGCCTCCTCCTGCCGCCGCTTCCGCTCTCCGCGGTGCGTAGCGAGGGGGAGGGCGGGGAGGAGCCGCCCCGGCCCCGCAGCCCCCGCCGGAGCCGCCGCCGCCGCCGCCGCCGTGCAGGTACCCGCCGCCAGCCGGGCGGGGGGCGGGTGGGAACGGGGAGAGGGGCGCCGAGCACCGACGGCTCCTTACGGGTCCCCTTCGCAACCAGCCGCTTCTCGCCCCCACCCCGGTTTGCCCACGGGTTTCGCGTGGGGGAGAGAGAGAGAAGTGTCGGCATCTACCTGCTCGGTTCCCGGCCCCGGGCCTGGGTCCGCCGTTTCCCACCCCCCCGGGGGTGGCTTCCAGCCGGGTGCGGAACGGGGCGCGTTTGAGGCGGCTTCCCTCCGGGGGGAGAAGCCTAGCCGACAGCAAGAGTAGGCTCGGTCGCCTTCGGTACAGCTACGCCTCAGCAGCCGCCAAATGAACAATCTCCTAAACTGCGCTGAATTTTTATGCCGTTCTAGGAAGCAAGAGCCGCTTCCAAACTACTCATCGGGTGGGGGGAATTTTTTTCTCTTTTAATTTTTCACAGCTCCTAGCACTCCCTGGGGACGATGGAGCGCTCGGCAGATGGGGTGCTGGAAGGCTCTGATATTGGGTCACAGAAAGACAGAGTGGTGACCGAGGAGGAATGGCTGCAAAAATGGGAAACGGGTAACATCGGGTTTCACAAGGAGCAAGGGCATCCGTACGTGACTTCACTCTTCTGCCTTAGCTGCTTAAAGAAACACCGTGAGATGAATGACTTGACTCATTCAAAAAGCTCTTGATAGAAAATGGAGCATTTGCAAAAGGAAAGTTATTTTACACAGGCACAGCTTGAAACTAAAATAAATATACGTATTTTTGTGACCTACATTTGTCAAAGAAAGGCAGAGAAAAGAAAGCATTGAAGTGAACTTAGAACTTCTACTGATGAATCAGGTTTTAAACTGTCAAGCCTGGATAGCTTGGCTAAAAACTCTTA
Source organism: Astur gentilis (assembly GCF_929443795.1). Taxonomy (NCBI): domain Eukaryota; kingdom Metazoa; phylum Chordata; class Aves; order Accipitriformes; family Accipitridae; genus Astur; species Astur gentilis. Next base: position 20,871,281 of record NC_064899.1, on the reverse strand, counting down.
AATTTTCTGATGCAGAAGCTCTGTCTTGCTGCTCCCAAGCTATGAAACTGAGGCCTCAAAAAATAATGCCGATGGCATCGGAGCAGTTATTGTGCACCGGAAAACAGGGACCTGAGAGACCAAACCTGATTATGAAGTCTTTCAACCAAGGAAACTTAGATTTAAGATGAGTAGAAGTGATTTGATTGGTACAGAAGTTTAATAATCGTTCTGTTTAAGCTGTCTGTTGTGGCCCTCTTAGAAGTGGGTTGGTTGGTTTGTTTGTTTACTTGAAAAGGCAAAGAGAAAACAGAACAAACAGAAATGTGTTCATTTCTAACAGAAATTAAATTTACTTTCTTGCTAAGTAAATGGAAGGTGAATGTTTTTATTTTATGTTTTTATTTCTAATGCTGTGAATCAGGTTGAACTAAGAACCTATGTTCCATCATGGAGTTTGTGTGCTACCTGGCATAGTGTGTAGCACTTGGCTTCTAATATGCCGGCACAAATACTTGCAGTGTTAAGTAAAACATGTCTGTTCTTCATCTGCAGGCTCTTCCAGAAGTATCTGGATGTTCTTTTAAATGGCAGGAGTGGACTGAGGGTATTTTTCCCACTTTGTGGTAAAGCAGTAGAGATGAAATGGTAAAGTAGAGATTATAAGAGCAAAAATCTTATTTGATGTGGGGAGGGAGGGAGAGAGAGGGGGAATTCTGAACCTTACATGGGCCAATGGAAACATGCCGCATCTCCGCTGGTAGGAAAGCAGCGTCACTGGAGGCTGAAGGGAGGAGGAAGTTTGGTGTCGCTTGCTGGCATTTTGTATAGTAGCGTAAATGGGATGGATAAGGACAAACCTGAAAGTCCTCCTGACTGTCCCGAGTTCAGCTTGGGGAATGCTGAATTTGTGGTGGCAATGCCAGCTTAAAGTGCCCACAATGAGGTTGGTTGCGCCGGAGCACATTTTCAAGGGATTGTGTGGCATGTCACACTGGGAACTTAAATGATTTGGGCTAAATACAACTTCCTCTTTTTTACATTTGTTATTTTACTTTTACTTTTTTGGGTGGATTGTATTTATAATTAGGGGCTGTACAAGCCAGTGGTTTTTTTTTGGAGGCAGGGGACACCACCCAAAAAACCCTGACTGAACTGCATCCTCCAGGAACCCAGGTTTTATCATGGTAACTGCTTACTGAGCTGCCGCAGTGAAGAGGTTACTGCACCCTGCTGCCTGCTAACTGCCAAGCTGCAGGGGCAGCTGGGTGGCCAGCGTGCCTCAGGCGCTGCAGCCCAGAGCAGAACATATTTCTGTAAACTGAAATGGACAGTTACTCAGTGTAATCACCTTTGTTTTCATCAAGTCCCTAGAAATAAATGAATAATCCATTGAATCCAAATAAAGCCTGTAAGTCCTTGTCAACTGTATGCTGAGTGGTGCTAATTTAAGCTCAGATCACGGAGGGGAGGTGTTCAATAAAATGTGGGTGCTCCAGAAAGTCAGGAGTAGATGTACCAGTGCGTCATAAAACCGGGGTTTCCCTAATGAATAAATGCTGCATGGGAGATACACGTTTGGTAATGGCCCAACCTGCGGGCCTCGTGTGAACTTGGGACCTCTCTCTGCTGTGTGCAGGCTGGCGGATATGGGACACAGCGTGGTTGGTGTGGAAGTCAGTGAGCAAGCGCTGAAGGAATTTTTTGCAGAACACAATCTGCCTTATTGCGAGGAGCCAGTCCCAGAGATTTCGGGAGCAAAAAAGTTGCAGGTATGTTTACTGTGTTGTCAAATGGTGTGGTTAATCATGCAGTGCAGGTAATAACTGAGCAAACGAGTCATTCTGCTTTTATGCCTCTGTCTTACTGGTAATGGTTCACCTCTCCTGAAGAGGTCTGAAAGGAAGCTCTGAGTTGTAATTTTGGACCAAGAAATTCTTCGTTTGAGCTTATTACTTTGACCTTCTTTTCTTATGATATTGAAGCACCTGAATGTAAAGTCAATGTATTTTAAAAATGGACACTTGCATGCCTTGATAGATCAGAACCTCTCTGGAGGGGATCAGGAGAGGTACCTCAGTAAATTAAAACTAAAAGTGTTTCTCACAGTTTTTCCCTGTTACACCTAAGTGTATATTTAAAAATAGTATATGTCTATATTTAGGGGTATAAAGTATAAATATACACTTACAAGAGCATATTTAAAGATAGTTTGCTGATGAGTGTTGTTTCCTTTGCTTTTTACTGTAGAGTGCCTCTGGGAACATTTCTCTGTACTGCTGCAGTATTTATGATTTGTCCAGGTAGGAATACACAGTGTGTTTTACAATTCTCTATGATCAAACATGTATTAATTCTGTCATAATACTGTCATATTATTTTATTTGAATCAGCCATAAAGATTTGGAATGGGTCCTCCCAAGAAAACTCTTATTAACTTGTATGAGAAATGTGAATAACCAATATCCAACAAAAACTGTGTAGTTGACCATTAGATAAAGATGCCAACTAAGTATCTTTAAATTGGCTTCTTGTTCTAAGCCATCCCATGAAATTTATAGAAAAACATGTTTGCTTTTACAGTAAAAACAAATTAACATTATTGATGGCTTCTACAAAGCCAAACCTTAGCATAATCCCTTACTCAGAGTAGCTCAGTAAAAGTAAAGAGAATATACCCAGAGGTGTCTTCTTAGTCAGCTTTTCATTTAACTAAGTACTAAATATATTTTTTTCCCCAAACTATCGATTAACATATGCATAGGTAAGCTGTACCCATTCATCATATATGTCCCATGCTTTATTTAACATACTTTTCTCGATGGACTTAAAGTACATTACATCACTCCAGTGTATGTGACCACATAATATGTTGTCAAACACTGACTCTGCAAGTGTCTTGACAAGCATGGCTCAACTTACTAATGTATTCTGAAGGATTTTTAGTGCTAAAATGCCCTTATTTCTTAGTTAAAAGACACAACAGAAAATGCAAAATACTTCAATACAGTCTGCTCTATTGTCTCCTGAAAAATATTTCAACCCAGCGTGCTCTGTGGCCTCAAGCATTGCTTCTCATATTTTGTGGTGGCTTTGCACCTGACCTTCAGCTCAAGTATCAGCTGGTAGGGGAATTTTGAAAATCACTGAGTTGTTCAGAGACTACAGGAGGACTTAGCGCTCTCTCCAGCCTCTAGCATAGAAGACTCTGTCTTGGACAGTAATGCATCTGGTATATTTATTTGTCCTCAGAAGTTTCCTAGTGGTGTTGGCAATAAGCATATTTAAATCTGTCCTAAAATGTCCTCACGCCTACACTGGTGCCGAGGTAGCTGGAGCAAGAAAGTGGTGGTGTTTCTGGTTTTGTGTCTTGTAGGAAGCTGAAGGTGCCCAGAATCCTGCACTATAGTTCCCTCCTGTTGCAGTTCTTACTCAGACATGATTTTCCCTAGATTATAAGGTTTTGGTGAAGCTTTGTGTGTGTGTTTGCTTTTCTTAGAAACAACTATCAGGAACAAGAATTTGTTCCGTGGCTGTTCAGTAAGAAGAAGGAGGGCAAGTCTTAATGTTTACTTGGATGGGCTTTTCAGAGCTACTACATATACAGATGCAATAGCTAAGGACACCAGAATGAGGTGTTCACTATATGATCCATTTTTTTTTTTTTTTTTTAATCTGCGTAAACTGGGAAAAAAAAAGAATATTCATTACTAGAGTCTAAAGTCTTTTAGACAATAGACCGTTGTGAAGACTTCTGCTGGTGCAGCTGACTCCGGTTAGTTTGAATAGTGTATATATAACTAGTCCTGCAGCGTGAGTGCCTTGGAACAGATGGGCTGTATATGAACGTGACTTTGTAGATACTGCCTCGTTTCTTCCCCGCCTTGCCCCTGCAGTGTAGCTACTTGCTGTGTAGATCCCTATAAATCCTTCTTGCTGTGAGTTGACAAGTTGCCCAGGGATTGCTTAAGCTTCTTGTCAGCAATTTTTTAAAAATTCTGCTCTAAGTTGTGTAGCAAGTAGCATGGTGAAACCTGTAACTTCTGTCATAACATGGTGGAATAATACTATGAAATAAACCCAAAATAGGTAAATAATGACATTTTCAGTGCATATTACTGGGTCCACTACCTAGTTTGTCATCCACAAAATAAATTGGCAGATACATGTTCTGGATGCATGGTTCTGTACTGGTGCAGTAATTGTGAAAGTGTGAACTGCATTCCCTACGGCAGTCAGCAGATACCTATGACTAGAAAAATGCACACACTCTTCTAGTTTCTATGTACAGACAATTTGATTAATTACCCAGTAATTATGGAAGTAAAACTTATTTCTCTCTTGCTGAGGCTGGCCTGCTAACAAATCCTTTTGATCTCCATTAGCCTAGCAGTCATTAGAGGAGAACTCAAATGTACTCCTGACCTTTGTCAGAATGAGATATTTCAAAGACTCTTGCTAGTTAAAGAGTAACAGGAATTACTGCTCTTTGTGGGAACTCTGGGACATATGTAAAACAGTTACATTATACAACCATTGTACCTCCTAATACAGTTACGGCTGTAAGACTTTAAAAAAAAAACCCTACAGTTGCATTAACTGAAACTACTAAACATGTGCAGAGATAGAAATTCAAAGCTTTACTGCTTAAATCCAGTGGGATTTCTGCAGATATGTGAATTTCTGCTTGACACTTCAATTTTTATTAGTTGTAGTGGTACTTAGATTGTGATCTCTCATGCTACATGCCATATAAACACATAGCAGGAGATAATGTAGGGCTAAAAGGTTGGGTAGTGAGTGATACAGTGAAAGGTACACCAACAGGAGCACTTCCTAACACCTTAGCTTCATCCTGACTCCACATCAGGATGAAAGACAGCTGTGTACCTTTTTTGACATTTTCCTTATGGCTTGGTTCTCCTCAGAAGGAAATTGGATGTGCAGACGGGCAGGGAGCACCCAGACACTCGGCAGGTCCTGAGGTCTGCGCAACCAGGAGACCGGGACTGGGGGAAGGCCACAGCATGAAGCTGCCTGCAGCCTGCGATGTCTGTAGGCCCTGATGAAATTGGTGGGCAGTAAAATACATGAAATGCCTGTATGGAGCCACCGCCACCATTCCAGTTAGACCAGATTAAAATTGGGAGGAAGAAACAAGCGCAGAAAACTTGAGGGGCTTGCCTAAGGTCACGCAGCAGACTCAGCTATGCAGAGAGAACAGCCTCAAAGCCTCAGAAGATCAAGTTTGTTACCTGCCCTGCTAGACTTTGCACCCCCTCGTGCCCACTGCACATTTAACTGTCTCTTTAAAAATCTCCTTTCATTTAAGAGCCTGGTTATTTAAATTAGATGCTTGGTCTTGGCAAACTTTAAAAGAAGTCAGGACTTAGAAGTGTTATCATGTCTCATCACAGTAGAGTGGGAAATATAGGATGAGTTTCTAGGTTAGATGCCAGAGGCTTAGCCATGCTGTTACAATGAAATGAGCAGTGAGCAGGCAGAAGAAATTGTGGTTTAACCCCAGCTGGCAACTAAACACCACACAGCTGCTCATCCACTCCTCACCCCCACCCCCCACCCCATGGGATGGTGGGAGCAATCAGAAGGGTAAAAGTGAGAAAGAAACTTGTAGGTTGAGATAAAAACAGCTTAATAATTAAAAAGAAATTTTAAAAAATTGTAAGGAAAAATAAAACAACAAAAGAGAGAGGAAAATAAAACCCAAGAAAGACAAGTGATGAAAATGAAAACAATTGCTCACCACCAGCCAACTGATTCCCAGCAAGTCCCCAGGCAGCAGCCCCCCCCCCCCCCCCCAACCTCCAACCCAATTTTATTGCTGAGCATGACATCATATGGTCTGGAATATCCCTTAGGTCAGCCAGGATCAGCTGTCCCAGCTGTGTCCCCTCCCAACTCCTTGTGCCCCCCACCACCACCACCACCAGCCTCCTCACTGGTTGCAGGGCATGAGAAGCAGAAAAGGCCTTGACACCGTGTAAGCACTGCTCAGCAGTAACGAAAACATCAGTGTGTTCTCAACACTATTTTCGGCACAAATCCAAAACATAGCCCCATACTAGCTACTGTGAAGAAATACAACTCTACCCCAGCCAAAACCAGTACAGAAGTGAAGAAAGAGATGATGCAATTGGACTCTGACACCCTCCCAGTAGGCAGAAAGGTATTGCACAATTCCATACCATATTTTTCTTGCTAAGTGAACTTATTTCAGACTTTCTTTAAAATTATGCAATTTATATTACTACTACCTTATTCTCTAAACTCCTGTTTTAATAATTACCAGAAACAAGGCTCTTCCTTCCCCCTCACATATCCTCATCTCTAGTATCACCCTGACTGCTCTTACCACAAAGGCACTTCCCAATAGTCTGGCCATTTGCAGGTTTTGGGAGGTCACTGAAGCCATCTGCCAGCATATCCAGGAGCAAAAATAATGTCTGTGGTAGTGTTAGACTGAGGCAAGCGGCAGTGTAACTTAGCTTTTCTAACATTGAACAAATTGCAAGCTGAAGCTAACTGTCCTGGGCATGTAGCTGGGAGTTGAGGTGTCTAAAAATTACTGGGTGTACCGATAGTGTAATGATAGTAAAGCAACAAGGCACCTTCCTTAACCCGCATGTGAAATCATGTGTGGGTTTTAGAAGGTGGCCAAGAACTATTGACGTGCTGAGTGCATGTTAGTGCTGCCTCAAGGGTCACTGCCGCGTACGATTGCTGAAAACTGAGACTTGCAGCCCTTATTTTAATGCAGCCCAAATGTGTTTAAGCTGCTTTCCTTCTTCCACGCCTTGTCTCAGCATCCCCTAATGATGGGGAAATGCTGAGCAGTTCCAGCACTTCTTTGCTATCACGGTGGACCCATGTACCGGGGAGGTTTCTTGGATTCCAGGTGATATCATTTTGGATCATGAAAATGCTGGACTGTAACAAAAAGGTAGTGGGGAATCTGCGGAGCTAGCTGTAGAATCCTTGTGACTTCACAGAAGTATCTGAATAAAGATGAAGGTGCCTTTTTAGTATTTTTAAGCTTTTTGCTCATCTCCCTTTAGCTCAATAGTTGGCAAGTTTGATGGGGTTTGGGACAGAGGAGCTCTAGTAGCTGTGAATCCATGCGACAGACAACGGTTAGTAAATCTGTTTTGTTACTGTCTTTTCTCTCATGTATGCAGTGACAGGTTTTTCCTCCTGCCACTTGTCGATGAGTCGTCTTTCATTTAAAAGATTAACCTACACAAGTTCTTCTCTACCGCAAGCATCAGCTGCAGTCACAGAGTGCTGTATTCTACATTTGTGAGCTTCCTTCAGGAAGCCGCCCTGCCTCTTGGTGGGAAAATATGTGGTTTGTTCCAACCCAGCAGAAGCAGAGCTGCAAGTCTCATCTGAATTTTATTATTCCCTTTTCACCCCATCTGCTTCTCCTCTCTGTTCTTTTTTCCCTCACTTCCCTTTACTCCAATTTTTCGTTCTTGCCTATAGCTAACCCAAATGTAGTTTGACCCTACCCACAGGATTTTTAATTAGATACATAATCTTGAATTCACAATAATTTTAAAAGGCCAGTACTGTATTGTGTGCTGTATTCTAGACTGTGGCAGATGAATACTATGTTTTGTCTGTTAGTGTTGAGATGAATATGCAAAAAAAATAAATGCTAGTTTATGAGGAGTAAACAGTAACCTTTGAGGTGTTTCACGTGTAGCATGAATTTCATGCTCATGAAATTCAGCCTAAGCTTTGCTTAGTTTCTGCGCAGTTCAGTTCAAGTTGTCTCTGCAGAGAAATATATTACCACTTTCGCTGAGTATTTTGAATGCTATGCTCAAATATTTGTACAGTTCCAAAATAATAAAGTATAACTTTCTCCTTTTAGCTATGTCAGTTTGATGATCACCCTAATGGAGAAAAATTCTTCTTATCTCCTCGTGACCGTTTCATATGATCCAAACAAACACAAAGGTGAGAACTTTGCACTGATCATGTTTTGATTTTGCACACTTTAATACAAATCGTATATTGATGTGGTAGATACATTAGCATCTTCCCCAGGGTTTTATCAGCATAGCTTTGTCAGCTGGTCACACCAATACAACTGTGTGTTAAAAATTTTAGATGTTGACCAAGCTTGAGACTAAATTTGCTTTCTCTCTAGCATTCAGACATGCTAAGGGTAAGTGGAGGACAGACATGGTATATTAACAATGAAATTAAACTGGAAGTGTGGCTATGACAATGAAGCTGGAAGAGTGAATGCTTAGACTAACATCCTGTCTGGCCTAGGGAGCTTGAAGCACTCCCAAGAATATTGGCTTCGCATTGTTTACCCAGTACTTGCAACCCAATGTGTTGCCCATCTTGTGCCTCTCTCCCAGGCACTACCATGGTCTGACTATGCTTGGAAGGGGTGAAATTCTGTAAAATCATAAAGTGTTTTTTCCTTTTATGACTTTTGTTACATACCGAAGTCTGAGGTATTTTAAAAGATTTTTTGTTGTTGTTAATCATTAACACTCCAAAGAAGGAGATTTCTTGCTGCTTTTGGGCTCTTCAGCATAATTATCCTTGAAAAAATAGGTCTTGTTACGCTAAGCAACAATAGTTTAATTCTTTGTTCTCCCTCTCACATTATTTGGCTTTTAGCTTTAACTCTGCCATTATAGTATAAAGAGATTGTAGGCCAGATTCACACAGCGCACTGAGAGCGGTTGGATCCACGGCATGTTTGTGACTTCTGACAACGTGGCTACCCTGGCTGCGGCCTGCAGATGATGCAGCAGCAACACCTGAAGCTGTCTGGTGGCCCACCCAAGGTGCCACCAGTTCTTGGACGTGGTGTTTTCTGGTTCCTGCAGATGGTGCTACACACTGGGGCCCGATTGCCGGCAGGGTGCTGAGAGTGATGGGGCTGGCTTTCCTGCTGCAGTGTAAATGTTTGTCTCCCTCCCCTGTCTTCTCTCTGATTAGCTTCACCCATTTTCTTTCAGGCCCACCGTTTTATGTTCCTGAATCTGAAATTAAAAGCTTGTTTGGTAAGTAATATTTCAGCTAACCCTTTGGATTTTTTTCCAAAACACATAAATATGTTTGTATGCTTCTGCCTCACCCTGTGACAAGTGATAGAGAGTCATTTGCTTCTTATCTAAGGGGTGGAGTCATGGAAAAGTAACAGGGAAAATAAATACCATTTAGCCAGAGGGATTTTGCTGTCAAGGAAAATTCTCAGCTCTTCAAAAGATAGGAAGAAAACCCAAGAGACAGATACTGTCTCTTTCCTCCCCTTGGCATCTTCTCTTTCTCCCAGGATTCATACTGCACTCAGTGATCTCGTAGCTGCAGTCTTAGTCCAATTTGACCATTCTGTCTTTCTCTGGACCTCGTCACCAGCTACCCTGGTTTTAATACAAGGCCTTTGCATACCAGTTCTACAGTTTCTTCTGTACTTCTGTAGCCAAAGAAGAAAAGTAACATGCCACACAAAGAAAATGCTAAACGTACAACTCAAATCCATCAAAATAATGAAACTCGGAATTATGGCAGGGACTTGATTTTAAAAGATCCTGCCAATATGCTTTGATATTGCACTTCTTTTAAATTTACAACTTTCTGAGATCCCTGCAATGTCTGTGTGCAGTGAGTCACTGGCATGGACAGTTGTATCCCAATGCAAAAGAGACAGGTGGGTTTTCCCCAGTGCATTTGTGTCACTGCATTAGGGACTGTGAGGAAACCTGTGGGTAAGATTTTTATTTTTTTTTCTTTCTTGACAGTTTGCATTTTTCAGTGACTGATCATTCAGTAATTTGTTACTCTTTCTTCCTTTTCAGGCAACCACTGTGAGATTAAGTGTCTTCAAAAAGTTGATGACTTCTCAGACAGACACAGACAATGGGGACTAGATTATTTTCTGGAGGTGCTATATATACTAAAGTTTGTAGCTTGATTCGAATTAATTAAAATAACTTACCTCCCATCTTGCTTTTATTTTTATCTCATCTTTTAAAATGGGACACTCTTAAAGCAAGCTTCAGCATACAGAAAAATGCCTGTGGAACATTTTTGTCCATTTTGCTTACCAAGTCAGCTCTCCTTCATAACTGCCTGCACTATCTTCAGATGCGCATACCTTAAACTCCACGCACAAGCAAGCATTTTTAAAGTGTGTCTTTTTCTTCTATATCAATTCAAATCATCAGAGATGGGAAGAAGAAACGTTCCTGTTTCTTTTTGGCCGTTGCCATTAGATGCTGTCTGCCTGGTGCTTCGCAGGTCAGCCTTGTCGGCTGGCAGCCCTGGGAGCAATGGCAGCTGCTGTTCAAATACTGTTTCCTGCGACACGGGCCTTGCGCCAGACCGGGCAGCTGGGCGAGAGAGGTGGGAAGCTGGCACAAGTTGCTTCTCTCCATCCTTCTCAGTCATGATTACAAGTCAAGTGACGAGCTGGCGGTGAGCGGGCAAGAAGAACGCTTGGCAGCGGCCACCAAGGGGGAACTACCATTGAGCAGGAAAGAGAAGAGGGAAGCGAACCGGATGACAATAAAGAAGAGAGTACGGGGAGAAAAGGTCCCCGCGGTTGCTTGCGAGCGTGTTGCTCCCTCCCTCAAGAGCGCAGCTACCAGCAGGCAAACCGGCACAGGGCTTGCAGGGGGAGAGGGTTCGAAGAAAGCCTGCGGAGCTGCTGCGCGTTCATCCCAACACAAACCTTCCTTTGCGGGTCTTCTGCCATTCCCTTATGGACACTAGGGCAGTTTTTAACAGTTAACAAGATCTGGGGCTCTCAAAGCCCTTTCTTGCCCTGTCCTCCTCCCCCTGGGAGCTTATTTTAAAAAAACGCTGGAAAGGTACGATCGCAATGTAGTGTATTACAATTCACCGAGACCTGAAGGCGAGTAAAAGCCGTTGGGGCTTTTTAGACTGCCGCAGTCCTAGAGCGGCAAGAGGGTCTGGTGATTTTAGCCCAGCAAGCTACAGCCCATTGCAACTCTCGATACTGCTTGTAGCTACAGGCGCGGGTTGACAGAAGAAAGGCTGCAGCCCGTGGGCCGGCGCAAGCAGGGAGCAGCTCTTTTCCTATATTTTAACTTCTGGCCGGTACTGCATCTACCAGGCGAAAGCACATCCTTCCTCTCCGTCCAGAAATTTTTTTCAGCGACCTTCCCAGGTACGTGACAACCCGGCGAGGGCGATGCCGGAGGAGCCATTTTAGGCCGCGCGGTGTCTCCGAGAAGACCCGGTGAGTACACCCGGCAGAACGGGACCCTGGCTGGGCGATGGCAGCTCGGTGGCTGGATGTTTCGGAAGGGTCTGTGGGGGGGGGATGTTTTAACCGGGAGGGCGAACCGGGGGCGGAGCGGTGCTGCCGGGCGGGCGGGTGCTGGCGTCCGCCAGCACCCGCCCGCCCGGCAGCACCGCTCCGCCCCCGGTTCGCCTCAGCCCGCCTCAGCGCGACGGGGAATGGCGGCGGAGAACGAGGCGGAGCTGAGCCTTTTAGAGTGCCGGGTGTGCTTCGAGCGGTACGGGCCCGGAGGGCAACGGCGGCCTCGGAACCTGCCCTGCGGTCACGTCCTCTGCCAGGCTTGCGTTGGGGCCCTGAGCGGTTCGGGGAGCCGGGGGCTGGAGTGTCCTTTCTGCCGGCGGGCCTGCCGCGCCGCCGAGACCAGCGACTGCCTGCCGCTGCTGCAGCTGCTGGAGGTGCTGGGCCCAGCCGCCGGCGGTGGCGTCCCCTCGGCCTTGGGGAGGAGCGGAGGGGCAGAAGGGCCGCTCCCCGCGGGCCTGGGGCTCCGGCTGGCCCTGGGGGGCTGGGGGTCGTTGGTGAACCCCACCGGGGTAGCGGCCTGCAGGAGGTCGGGGCGTCTGGCGGTGGCTCACGACGGCAAGAAGAGGATCCACGTCTTCGGGCCGAGCGGGGGATGCCTGTGGCGGTTCGGGGAACGGGGGGACGCCGGCAACGACATCAAGTACCCGCTTGACGTGACGGTCACGTCGGACGGGCACGTGGTGGTCACCGACGGTGGGGACCGCTCCGTGAAGGCCTTTGATTTTGAGGGAAGGGGGGTCCTGGCTGTCCGAGAAGGCTTCTGTTTGCCCTGGGGCCTGGATGCCACCCCCGAGGGCGAAGTAATCCTGACGGACTCGGAGGCAGGTGCTCTCTACCGCTTGACGGCCGACTTCAAGATGGGGAGATTAAAGAAGTGTGGGATGATCCGGTCTCAGCTCGTCAGCCCAAGAGGGGTTGCCGTCTGCCAGACCTCGGGTGCTATCGCGGTCATAGAGCACCTGAAAGCTCAGGGGCCGAACGGCAGCAGCACTCGAGTGAAGATATTCAGTGCAGAGATGGATCTCATCGGCCAGGTGGATAGCTTCGGTCTGAACCTCGTTTTCCCCTCCAGAATATGTGCTACAGCTGTGGCCTTTGACAAAGAGGGTCGTGTTATAGTAACGGATGTCTGTAGCCAGGCCGTGATATGCTTAGGGAATCCCAAGGAGTTTCCCATCTTCAACCCTCTAATTAGCCACGGGCTTTCTTATCCTGTAGGACTGACTTACACGGCAAACGATTCCCTCGTTGTTTTAGACAGCGGTGATCATTCAGTAAAAATATATAGCTCCACCTGAATGAGTTTAGATGCTTACTGCTATAGGTTCAAGCTGCTTTTGGCCATAAAGCACGCAAAGTTCTGCTGTTAGTAGGCGTGTAGGGAGGAAGCATTGTTTGGGCTGTACGTTAAGCAAAATTGCCCTCTTTGAGCAATGCGCTGTGCTTCCTGGAAAGCTTACATCGAATTTTTTGCCTATCCGCAGGGGGAGACCTGGCTGTTGCAGGCCATAGTAAACAATGAATCAACCAAACAAATAATTTGGCATTTTAGAACTGTTCCATACCTTGACAGCCAAACGTTTTTGGTGCTTTTTGACAAGTAATAACAAGGACCCTTGGAATGGAGTAATCAAAGACTGGCACCTGGGAGAGAAAGTGATGCATCGTTTGTTTACATTTCCCAGAGCGTAGTTTTCATTATTCTTTGTTAAGCGCAGATTCACTCATGAGAGTGACAGAGTTTCTGTTTCCAGGATTTCGGCACGAGAAGGGAGACTGGCTTGATGAAATGATAGGAGAAATGGAAGCTTCAGTTCAAGGTCACCTGAATCCAGCTAAGATCATTGCAATGGAGGAGCTACCACTGATGAGTGAGTTATGTGAAGTGAATTGATGCTCAAAGCCTATTCTTTCCATACCGGGGAAACGCACTTCTGGGAGCACTCTTCTCTGTACTAGTTTATTCCCACCTTTATTAGGGCTGTACTAGAGCACCTGGTCTTTCTGTATAACGTACGAGTCTCTGTGTTTACCTAGAGATAATTTGGGATGTGGTTACCAGCATGGGCAGCTTTCCCTAAAAGTTCCTTTAAGTATTTGTGTTCAGACCACAAATACTTCTGCATATATAAAATTGAGTTGGCTGTGCTGCTAACACAGCTATGCCTGGGAGGTTTCCAATACTGCCTGCCTCTGTCTTGTCATTAATATGGTACTTTTGCACCCCAAACTCCCAAGATTCAACTGAAAATTAAAATGTTGGTGAGAAATAATAGAGAAAGGGGGCTGTAAGGCTCATTGGTTTTTCCTAGCTTCCTAATGGGGTTTTGTTGATTGTGAATACACAGCAGGTATAGATCAGTTTATATTTTCTTGAAGACAGTTTCACTGGGGACATGAGTTCTGTTGCCTTATTGCACAGTGGAAGTTAAGGTATATCTGAATTATTTTGAGAAGGATTTAACATCCCCACTAGAAGTCAGTGCTGCATTTTTAGACATTTACCTGCTGCTAAAATGATTACTTAGGCAGTTCAGCATTCAAAGGAAGTTAGATATAAATGTAAATGCTATCAAAGTTAGAGACAAGTAGGTTAAAATAGCATAAAACTTTTGGGGTCATTTCTTTTTTTTGTCACTGAAATCATTAATATTACCTAATGTAATTTGAAATTCACAGGCGATCTTTCTATTGGTAAATTTTTAATCTGGCTTTTAGTTTGACTTTAGGGCATTTAATAACTGCATGTATTGCTGCACCAGTGATTTACCAAATACTTACTTTAAGCTGGAGCAGTTTAGCCCTCTTAATTCAGACAGTGTATTAATCTGCCTTATGTTAACATTTATATAAACAAAACAAATCTATTAAATGCAGCCATTTGTAAAGGTTAATTGAACAGTGACCTGCCAATAAAGTGTGATTTGCTTACTCTTATATGAAATAATTTAGTGAAAACTCCTTCTATCTTGTCATCGTGGGTTTTTCAGTTACAATCCCAATTTGTCTGTCATGGTTGCCCTGTAGATGGTTTCTTGTTTTATTTGGAGATACCCTGCTAAAGTTGTTGTAGAGTCATTTGTTTCTATTGAAAAATATGTGGACCTGCACATTTGGTCTTTTCCAGCCTTCTCTACTGCCAGGCCACACAGTAAGTGCCTTTGGTGGGACCAGAAGTACTCCCTTGCTATTCTGCTGTAGGAGTTGTATGGCCCTGAGCAGGGGCCATCTTGAGGGCTCAGGAATGGAATTTACTCAGAGGAGCAGCCCCCTGGATTATATATTCCTTTTCGGGGTGCCAAGGAGACATCTGTCTTTGAGGGATATAAAAACCATTAGATGACACTTCTCTGGGGAGCTGCTATGTTTCAAAATGCATGCAGTACCATCAATGCTGTATTCATACATAATTAATAGTTTATCGCAATAGCACTTCCTGTGAACCGTGGGCTGCAAGCTTTTATCTCCTCAAACCTTCGTGTGTACCAGGAGCTTGGTTTTGCTACTGAACTCATGGACAGGCAGATTTCCTAGTGCCTACTGCCATGTAGGCAACTTCCCAGCAGCTGAAACGCTGGGATTTTTAAGTATTTGACTCATGCTGTTTTAAAATCTACAAAAACTCCCATTGTTGCCCACTCTGCTCCTATCTCCTTTGGTATATGACTAGAAATCACCTGATGTTCAGGTTTGTAAGCAAAATAAACTTTGTGCCTTTATTCTGCCTGGTTTGCTGTTTGCCATCTCCTGCAGTCTCTGCTTTTCCTACCTACTGAAAGCAAATGTAGCCTTTTTCTGTGAACAATGCATCTGTTTTCCTTTTACTATAAAGCTTGGTGCTTAGTGTTGTACAACACTGCATCAAAGAAACCATTACATTCTGTCTTAATTCACTTGATACAGGTGCCTAAACTGAGAAGCCATAAAGAACTGTATAAAACCACATGTTAAAAATTACGAGTTCTTTATCATGTAAGGGAAAATGCAGCAGTAAACCTGACATCTTTCTTTTGTCATGCAAGAGATTTTAAGAGAGAACGGAAGACAGAGATCAACCACTACGCTGACAACAAACTACAAAGCCATTGACATTTTTACTTACTCTTGCCTCTTCCTTTATGCATATATGCACATTTCCCCTATAGCTACTGTAGATATCTGTTGCCTTCAGGATGATACTTTTATGCCATCTGCTTTTCAAAGGCCCAGGGGACGTGTACTGCCCCGTCCATCTGCAAATCTGTTACAATTTAGTCACAGATCTCAACAGAACAGAAACTTGTGTTCTGAGAGAGGGATGGCAGAGGGCGAGGGGCCCATACTTGAACAGATATCATTAGGTAGGTGATGCTTTTGGGATCTGACTGGATGTGCTCAAAATGGCGATAGCTAGAGGTGTGCTTACCTTTGGAAAAGAGCAGTGGCCATTTCATCTAGAAAGTGACGTGGGACTGTATCTAGTCGCTTCAGCGATGATTACTGTTACATTTATTTAAAAAAAAAAACAACAACCTGAACTAAACTTTGCCTAACCCTCTGCACCTCATGCTTTAACGATTTGGGTTGAAACCAAACAAATATAATGGACAGTAGTCCCCTAATATCACCTCTTCAGCCCCTACTATAGATTAGTATGTCTGTTGCACACACATACACTGCCATTCCTATTTGGTTTATTTTTAAGCACTGATGTCAGGTTGCTATCGTTGCATATAAACATACCAGGATATGTTTACAGTGTTCAGAAGTAAAGGAGGCAGGGGAGTTTCAGAAATGTGTATTAAAATTGTGTTCTGTAACATATATATTTTTTTTTGTTTGCCTGTGAACAAAATAATTTTAGATAAAGAATGTAATCAATTTTCCAGATTGATGAATAAAAAGAAGAAATACAGAAAAAAAAAAAAAAGGTAAAATTTACTTCATTTTGGCCATTGTCCGTCTGACCATCTGTCCGTTCCCTCCAGCCACGTTGCTGTGCACATCAGTTTGAGGTTTATATTTTCACAAAGTGTAGATGTACCACCACCATAGCATTTTTTTAACATGGACTGATTTCAGGTGAAGAAGGGACCTCCTGTAGTGTCCAGCCCCCAAACCACTAAGCGTTTTATAGAGCAGGGTCCATCAAAATGATGGCCTTGAATACAGGAGACCTTTCCTTTCTGGGAGGATTTACAGAGGTAAAAAAGCAGTTTTCTCCCCAGGGACCATGGTGCTGTTGCACCCTGCACAGGAGAAATTTGCCTTCATTTCTTTCTCTTCAACATTTGGGGTTTTTTTCTGACTCTTCTCAGAAGCCCATCCTTACAGTTTACAAGTCACCTGTGAGTCACAACTTGCCTCCATAGGAGTATAATATAACGAAAGCAAAAATATACAGAATTTGCAAATGAGTTCTAAACCTCAGACTTTGTTCAGACATCTCAGGAGAAGTGACAGATCATTCAGAGAGCAGCAGGTGCCTGAGGCCTAGCCCCTGTGTAGACAGTTTAAATTTACTGATAATAGAATTTTCTCCCCTTGTTACCTTCAGTTCCCCTATGAGTACACCAGAAGCCTCTATATAGAATCCACTGTCCTGCTCTAGAAAAGTCTGGTGGGAAATGGCTCATAAGACATTGACTTTTGTAACCTTCTTGTCAGGTCTATCATGCAGTGTCTTCATCAACCCTGTCCAGCCCCAGTCCCAACAATTGCTGTTTGAGTTGCCAGCTCATCTGATGCAGCAGGCCCTCTTGGTTTGGCTGCCTCTGTCCAAAAGTGCTTCCATCTGAACGGAGGATCTTCCAGATGGAATGTATAGCCCCCAGAAATAGGGGGGCTTTCTCCTGACCTTGCCTACTTGTTTTAACTTCATGTGAAGGCTGCAGAGCCAGCACAAAGGCACAAACGTGGCTCTGGAAACAAAGCAGAGATTACCATCTGAAATAGGTATGTACAGAGTTCGAAATCACCAAAAGAATTCAAAGTTCATCATATCACATAGGCAGTCACTGACTGTAAAGAGGAACAGGCCAGGCAGACCTGAAATAAGGTATCGGTCCGCCTCTCTATGCAATGCCCAACTATCGCTGGGCAGAAGGTTGGCTCAGCCCCACTGGAGACGAGCTGAGAGCATGTACTGTCTGCTTGAGTCCTCTTCAGCAAATTCTTTATGCTACTGAATGTGATGGGGTATTATTATCATTACCTGCATATAAAAATTCCAAATGTACAAAACCTGTATCTTTAAACTTGAAATACATTAAACCAAAGACCCACTCAGCATTTTCCCCTTCGCCATATACTGCTGCGGGTCATACATCAGTCCAGGGGGAAGGAATACTTAACCAGTTCTGTGTTTCTCTGTTGAAGTGGGCATTGACCATGCCTCCATTCCACACTGCATTTTCAACTTCATTATCTCAACTAAATCTGCTAATAATAACAGTTTTATATTTGATACTGTTACATAAACGTAGAGGCTTTCTCTAGAGTGCTTCCATAGTATAACCTGTCTGATTCTCCTGGACAGCTTTAAAGCTATCTAATACTGGAGAGGATCTCAGTGAGCAGGTAATACATTGCACTTACACCTTTTTCTCACCACTGCTTTCCAGGAGATTTACAGCTATTTTTTAACTTGGCGATCCAACCTCTCTTTGAGGCAAACACGATATAAATGTCCTGGCCGTACAGCTGCAGACAGGAGAGCTGGGAATCAAGGGAAGCCTTTGGCAGACTGGAGACTAGATCTCGGACTTCCTGCTACAAGGTTGGTGCCTTAATAAAGCAGGGAGAGTCTGTGTTTAATTATCCTCTTGTCTGGGAGTTGCCTTCCTGATTTTGGAAGAAGTTTTGACATTTTACTGATGATCTTCTTGTTACTAATTCCTTTGGTGTTTCCTACAAATCATGGAAATTAATACTTTTCTAAACCACAATGTATTCCTAGATAATTGCTTCCAGCGTGCTCCACAAAGGTGTGTGGTTTCAGAGTTTTGAAATGCTCTGTAAGGAGGTGTACTGCTGCAAAGCCCCACTGCAGTGATCAAGTTATTTCATGTTGAGGATAGAAAGGAGGAGAAGAGATTGACTCTGAAAAGTAGAAAAAAATAATGGAAGGTGTCTGTGGTTTAAGCAGAGGGCGAACTCCACCAAGGCAGAGCACAGAGCACACCCATCGTTGCAGTAAAGGGAGTGCATTCTTAAGAGGTGAAGCATTTCAGCCTGGGAAATGGGCAAGACGATAAGAATTGTTGCCTCTTGATTCGTGTTGACCTCTGGCAGGGGAATAATCTACATTTGAACAGATTTCCCAGCCACAATGGGCACTTTTCAGACAGTAATCCTTAGGAGAGCTATCTCTTACTTTCGGCTCTGTGTTTGTAGCAAAAATCAGTGGGAAATGAAGATTTGGAGCAAACTAAGCATTTTAGGGAAGCATGTTCCCTATAATTGAATAAATACATATATAGCATTTTTCTAAAGATTCTTCTTAATGTAGGCAATTTTCGTTCTTTGTTCACAGGTGAGCACTATATGGGCAGTGAGTTGAGGTGAGAACAAATCCTGCTTTCATGGAATGTATTGGTTTTTAAATCAGAAAAATATTGCTAGTCAGAAGATTCTGTAAACCATTTTAAATACTCTAGTTATATGCTTCATAATGAATAAAGGGTAGGCAATTTTAAGGAGGATATAGGATTAGAGAGATAAAACTGTAGCTGGGAAAATGAAATAATTTATTTGGAGAAAACTGTGAAGATGAAAAAAAAAAAAAAAAGAAAAAAGATGGCCTTTTACCAAAGCTTGCTTTTAAAACTTCTAATACAAAGAAGATGATCTTGAAAGAACCATCACACGTAATCACAGGAAGTAACTTATTTACTGTTTTTTGTTCCAAATATAAATAGATAAAAGATAAAACCCATATGAAAGTATTAATGCTTACCTAGCATGATTTCCTGAATAATATGGACTATGGAATTTAACCAGTATTAACCAGTACTTGGTAACTACTGACCTGTACTGAAAGTAAGAAACAAAGAACAATGTGTCTTTTACTATCACAGACTAAGGAGCTAACATGAAAAGAAATATAATGTCATTAAAGATATGCCTTGTAAGAAATCTATCAAAAAGAGTCAGACAGATTAAGTATTAAAAATTTATAATCATCTTCATATGAAAAGGATGTCCCTGGCTCCCTTATTTGTCATTGTCCTCAATTAAGTAGGAAATAGGGCTCTTCAGTGAGTTCTGCACCAACTTCCACTCAACTTACAGCATGACATTATGGAGCCAGAAGTATTTCAAATACGTATATTAGTCTTTTTCTATTCTTATTATTCCTTAAAGTGACTTGTTTGAGTTGAGGCTTGCTCTGTCATAAATAGTTGATCTGTGCAGTCATGAGTACTGCAAATGGAATTGTCCACATAAATAAATGCTGCAGGACTGGGCTTGAAGTCAGGTAGATTCAGGCTAGTGCAGAGGTTTGCCCTGGAGAAGTCTTTGCAGCAGAGTTTATTATGACAGTTTCTGGGAATGCTGCTTTGGTTTTTTTTATGTGCTGAAAGCCCTACCCATGTTTAGAATATATTGTAAATAATTATGACTTTCTTTCAATGTCAGAAATCTTTTGTGAAAAACATTTATTATTTTCTTTTCTTATTTATTTCTTCGTAACATACCGAACTCTTGCCTGGTTCCTAACAGTCCAACAGACTAAGTGGATCGGTATCACACCTCCCTTTTGGGACGTGCAGTTGCTCAGTAAGCAGCAATATGGGGCAAGACTCACTCTGGACTGGCATCAGTGGAGACCTTATACCTGAATAGCTCTTGCAGATCCTGAAGAGGAGGTTATTGGTCTTAGCTAGCAGTTTAGGAAAGTTATGAGGTTTTCATTGTGGTAGAGACTCACTGTAGGTTCTAGGTCCCAAGAAGACTATGCAAAAGGATTTCTAAGCTTGCAGGGTAGTTAGCCACTTCTTGTTTCATTTCAGATGGAGGAATGCTGGCTTTCAAAGACCAGGTGAAAAGTGCATCAATTTTTCCCTGGTATGGCAAAGTGAAATTGAAGTTGCCCCAGGCCCAGGATTAGAGCTGCGGGCCTATATATCATTTATTTTGTGATGTTCATAAAGCTGTTCAGTATTTGGATGGTGTTATCATTAAAATGCAGCTGATATTATTCTTCTCATATTTCCACAGTGTCAGTGTTACTGAGATAAAAACCAAAAATACCCACTTAGAAAAAGTGTACCTTGAAGGCAGAAGAAATCTTCTCTTTCTTGTATCTCTTTCACTGGAGAAATAAAAGCCATGCAACTGAATTATTTTCAAACATCTGTATCGAGCAGTGGACTTTCACCCTCTCACTTGTGTTGAACTTGAATCTCAAGTCTTTTTTCTTGACGATAAGCCTACATTTTTGATTTCTGAGATTCAACCATGTTGTTCCAATTTGTGCCTTTTGCACAGCCCTCACCCATTCATCCCAGTTGGTGGGTTGGTCCCTTGAAGTGCCTTCCAGAGCTATATTTCTCAGTAGCCATTGTTTAGTCACACTGTGTGGTGTGTATGTGTGTTCACTCCGCTTTTGTTTCAGAAGAAGGATTAATTCCCCCAGAGGTTCTGTCCATGTTTTGGTGTTGTCGTGTTTCTTTTCTAAAGCAGCCTTTCATCTTTACTGTCAGATTAAAGGGAGGAAGCCTCAGATCATAATATGAATGGTGGGAAAGGACTTAAGTCATGCAGGGAATGCGCTGGGAGACAGGCATGCAAGCTTTATTACAGGAGAGAAAAGGGTGAAGGACTGTACAATTTGAACTGTGTGTGGACTAACAGTTCTAGGAACCTTCTACTCCAGCTCCCCCTGTGCAGCTCTGTTTGTAATAGTGACTGTGGGAAAAAATTAAATCAGAAGTCACTAACTTACAAGTCACTGGCTTTTTTTGTGGTTCTCTGCAATAGCAGCAGACTGGTCCCAGTGATCCAAAGGTCCTCCTGTATTGAATTTTGTGGATGACTCCTATAACTGGTCTGAGTTTCCCTGTCAAATGCTGGTGTAGACAAACTACAAGAAGCTTGGAATCATGCACCGGTCATCTGTTCCTCTAATTTTTTCACGGGTAAAGAGCAAGCCTTTTTGCCATGAATCAAAGAGGGTGAAACTTGAAGTGACATGACAACAAAGGATACCCAGTGGCTGCACTATTTTACAGTCTTCAATCTGAAAATGAGAGTATGATCCGTTGCTGATAATTTTGTTGTTGATTATGACATGATTATATTTGGCATGTCTTCTTCAGGCTGGGAAGAACTGGGAGGGGGAATTATTGGGTGTTTTGTTTTCTAAATAAAAGATCACGAGTCTTGTTATGCACCTTAATTAGCACCTTCAGGTTTCTGCCTTATACAGGAACTGATGAAACCTGTTGAACTTAATGCGAATCTTCCTGTTGACTTCAATAAGCAGCAGACGGACCCAAGAT